>NC_091282.1:1242394715-1242709215 GCF_032444005.1 Ranitomeya imitator | reverse complement strand
TGGGGACATAGTACAGACTTACATGCAGATTTTATTGCTTTGTTATTGCTCTATGTAGCCAAAATATTAGTATTACTTAAGCTATTGAGTAATGGACTGTATATGTAAAAAAATTATCTAATGTTGAACCTTCCGTAGTGTATTATAGACCCCAGATAACTACTGATGATGGGGGAAATAGGTGTCCACACTGAGAATGGATGGGCAAAGCAGGTATGAAGCCCCTTTATGGGCACTAGACCCATGAGACAGTGTCTCATTTGTGGACACCAACTAACCTTGTGGCAAAAGGTTATACCATTCACAAAAGGTAGAAATTGATATAGAAGGGTTAATGTTTTTTCCTCTTTGGTTTAGAATTTGTTTTCATATTAGCAGCCCTTATAGTCTCATATTCAAGGATTTTACACTTCTTATCTCATATGCAATGTTTTTAAGATTCTGCAGAGACATGTTTGGGGTACATGGTAAACAAAGTCATCACGACCTGGGTAACGGGGAGCTACATGAGTTTCATTGAGTTACATTGCTGTGAATGGTATACGAGACAGCATTCTTGTATGAATAAACTGAAAAGTGACTTGCTCACATCAAGGGTGCATGCTTTTCTCCAAGTGCTCGTTATTTCACGGCCTAATCTCTTAATCCGGCCTCACTGGTTATCCGGCATATCGGTTCTAACTTTGGGTCAGAACAAAAACAGCTACAACGCATTGATGGTGGTGATGCTTCTGCTGCTAGTGACTCACATGCTCTCCGTCACGGTATACATTTTATTTCTTCTACACTACCTCGTCTATTGCCACTTATTTTTTGCTGTAAATTTTATGCAAAACTATAATTCATTTTTAACAATTCTTTTCAACCATAGTTACTCAACCCTTGCCAGGAAGGATATAAGAATAAATGGTAGGCAGCAAGGTAGGTACACATTCATAAAGCTAAATTTGGCAACAGGTTGCAGTTTAGGTGCGAAGAGTACAGTTGTCAAATTAAACTAATAAAACAAGCTGTATGCAAAAAACAAATGTCTACACATTAGTGATGTGTATTATTTTTTATTACACCCGTCTCTTCTTTCCCGCTAATGCGATTTCAGAGGCAAACGAGGCCAATTTAGGCCAATCTAGTGGCTCTCATATTCATAGCCATGATATGCACACTTTGTGAGGTAGACTGTCACAGATAATTGTCTAGTTTTGGGGGAATTTTCTTTTGTAGTTTTTTTAAAACCAGTTTATCCTCCCTTAAAAAAAAAAAAAAAAAGATTTGCACATGAAATGTAAAAACTCAGTACAATTGCTTGACTGATTCTGATTTCAGATTTTTTTTTCTGGTAAAACAATATTGTGATGTCCTGCTGCTACTTTCCAGTGCATAAAGAATGAAAAAAATGTGCAATTGTAATTCAAATACAGCAGAACAGATTCCAGATATACCATATCACTGATCAATCACATTGAGTTTGACAATGTGTAAAAAGGAGGAGGCGTTATTTTGTTGATTTGCATGAACTGAATCACAAATTGTGGAAATGTGCTAAAATCTGCAAATTTAATAGAATTCAGCATGAATTCAATTCACATCGAATTGACTTTCTCCTCTGATCCCTGTTCATTTTACTTTCTTAGATTATCTTCCCTCTCTTTTCTCATTATCAGTCTCACATTGTCACAGACACACTCACATATTGACAAAAGTAGAGTTCATGACTCCAACATTATCAGCACTGTTAAAATTGGATTCTCATTAGTTCTGTATTTCTCCACCAAAGATAGAAAGGCAGCATTTGCTTCCGCTCAGTGCTACAGACCCATCCTCCCTTTCATGTGTGCTCTTGACAAACCCCAACTTTCTGAGTTGTCAAGCTAATCTAAGTGTGAAATTTACCTTACGATTCTTTGCACCCATTCAGTTCCATGCCTAAGTACCTTCTGACATCTACATCAGTATATTTGCTGTGTGCCTTTACATCTTTAACTGGTCACAGAAGAGCTGAACAATTCTGTGATCCTCCACATCAGCAGTGTAGAGCTGTGTTTATTATCTGCTGCTAATGGATGTGCATCATTAAACTGCAAATGGCTCTCTTTTGATGCATACAGCAGGAGATAATCCTTTGTCATAAGCATGAATAGAGCATCATTTGCAGTTTTGCATCACTGATTTCTCAGCAGTAAGTAAGACATACAGTTAAATTAATCTTAGCCTCTGTCCACAAAGCCCCCTTCTGAGGTGCATCTCTCCTCTTAGCCCCTCTATATAGAGCCCCATCACATACTACATTGTTTCTTTCAGCCTTTTCTTCAGTATATCTTACCTTTCTGTCCCTGTATACAGAGCCTTTTGTGCAGTATATCACTCTTCTCAGTGTTTGGTATACATCTAATCTTGCATTATATTGCTCCTCTTAGTTAGGGTACTTTCACACTAGCGTTTTTTTCAATACGTCGCAATGCGTCATTTATGGGAAAAAACGCATCCTGCAAAGTTGTCTGCAGGATGCATTTTTGCCTTGTAGACTAACATTAGCGATGCATTGCGACTCATTGACACACGTCGCAACCATCGTGCGATGGTTACGCCGTGTTGTGGCAGACCGCCGGGAGCAAAAAATGTATGTAACGTTTTTTGCTGCCGACGGTCCGCCATTTCCGACCGCGCATGCGCAGCCGGTACTCCGCCCCCACCTCCCCGCACCTCACAATGGGGCAGCGGATGCGCTGGAAAAATGCATCCACTGCCCCCATTGTGCAGCGCATTCACTGCTAGCGTCGGTATGTCGGCCCGATGCTCTGCGACGGGCCGAGTCCGACGCTAGTGTGAAAGTAGCCTTACCAGCATACATGCACTTACTTCTCTGTGCTGTAATGAAGATGACTCTGACGCTCTCTGTGACATCATCCATCACAGAAAACCGCAGCTGTTCCGGAAGCCAGCTGAGAGAGATATCTCGACCCATGATCTATTGTGAAATGGAACTTCTAAAGGGCAGTTCCAAATACAACTGAAGAATAAATTGAGCCTGGTGGATCATGCTTTGGAGAAGGGTGGGAGTGACTAATATGTGCAAAACTAGAAAGATTTAAAAATGGATTGTATTGGCACAAGTTAATGAACATACAGTATGTGTACATTTTTAAAGGTACCACATTGTGATTTTAGGAATAGCTCTTTAATAAGAGTCTACTAAGATCTCCTCAAGAAGTCTTACCTGATCAGCAACAGCACGTGCCAATTTGTCCATTCTGGAGCCTGCTTCTGCAATTTTCTTGGCCGCATTAATCACATCAGATGTATTCTTTAGTGGACCTTTCCCTCTACAAAAGAAAATAGTGTAATTGCAATTCAATTAAATGACTGAAATAACCACCCGGACTGAACTACCTTGGTCATTGATTTTTTTTTTTTACCCTTTTTAGCATTAAATAAATGATTTGTAATTTACTATGAGTTCACCTTCTAAAGCCGTGCTGAATAAAGGAAGGCGTGTGCCAACTTCCGCTCTTATCTAAAGTTTCACGCCAGCAGTTTAGTTTGATGGCTTCTTCAAGCTCATGAATTATATTTAATAGTATGTACATTTTTAAGTGCTCATTAAGAAGACAGCTCTGCTGGAATATCAAATTTTTGAATAGAAATTCATGGGCCAAAACTTGATGCTTAGACTACTGGGTTGAATGCACGTTTTGGCAAATTGCCTCAAATCAATGGTGACTGTCATCAGCAACTCAGATAAGATATGTATAATATTATTATTCATCATTGATGTACTATGGTTTAGGAGATGTGCATTCTTGTATATCTTTATTGACCCAATGAACCTATTTAAAAGCAGTGGTAATCTGAAAACTATGTAAGGCACAACTTGCGTGTCACCATATTCTTTCAGAACAGGAAAGAAAAAATGGCGATCTTAAGGCGCAATGCCATTCCTTTTGTTGAATAATCTAGACAACATTTCCGTAGAAAAGAGGTCCCCAACCTTTCTGACCTTGAGAGCCACATCCAGCTATGAAAAAGGGTCATGAGCCACGTTCATCTCGGAGAGAGGGTCGTGAGCCACATTCTGCTCTGAGAGAGGGTCGTGAGCCACATTCTGCTCTGAGAGAGGGTCGTGAGCGACATTCAGCTCTGAGAGAGGGTCGTGAGCCACATTCTGCTCTGAGAGAGGGTCGTGAGCCACATTCTGCTCTGAGAGAGGGTCGTGAGCCACATTCTGCTCTGAGAGAGGGTCGTGAGCCACATTCTGCTCTGAGAGAGGGTCGTGAGCCACATTCTGCTCTGAGAGAGGGTCGTGAGCCACATTCTGCTCTGAGAGAGGGTCGTGAACCACATTCTGCTCTGAGAGAGGGTCGTGAGCCACATTCTGCTCTGAGAGAGGGTCGTGAGCCACATTCTGCTCTGAGAGAGGGTCGTGAGCCACATTCTGCTCTGAGAGAGGGTCGCGAGCCACAACCTGCTCATTTTCCACTCAAAGTAATGACACCGAGAGCCTCCATTACTGGTATAATGACGAGCAAAGCTTTTCCACTGAAATCACACCAAGGCAGTATGCCAAGCTCCACGGTTTCCTATATCACCCCAATTCAGACCTGCTCTTCTGTACAGGGCTACACACAAAAGTCAACATTTAGAAATCTGCTCTTAAAAGTTATTTACACCTGATGCTAATGCACCAAGCTGGCAGGCAGCCGCTAGCCACACATCACTGGCTCGCGAGCCACATGTGGCTCCCGAGTTACAGGTTGGGGACCCCTGCCCTAGAAAATTAGCGAATATATTGGTCTCACTCTTCTGTGACTTAAACATCCTAGGGAAAATCCGATTTGAAAGGCATCCTCAGTTCCCTAGGAATAATATTTTTGTTCAGATAATTGGTTAAAAATGCCAGATCAAGAGCATGGTGAGTTTCAATTTTAGGGCTCATACTCACATGTGAGAAATTCGGACAAGTCTCCCATGTCAATACTTGGCCCTGCTGCCGACACTTGGGTCGGAGCATTCAGCTGCATAGAAATACATGCAGCTGAGCGCTGCAATCCGAGTGCCAGTGGTAGTGTTGGGTATTGACTAGCGAGACTCGTCCGAGTTTCTCACATGTGAGTATGAGCCCTTATATTGATGTTCTAACAATTTAGATGAATCTCTAATAAAAGACATTTCCTTCACTGTCAGTGATATTTTATCTGGTAACTACATGTAGGACAGGGTGTTAGGAGTCTTAATAAAAATTGATTTACATATTATTATTTCATGACTTTTGTTTTTAGTGGGTGGAAAAGATCTGGTTAGTTTGTACCTATATCTCCAAAAATAAAACCCTAAATACTATAAAAAAAATACTACTGTACACACTAGAGATATCAAGTAATTCTATCTATAAACTCCCTAAAATGTTTCATACACAAGAATCAATTTTACGTCTTGTAATCGAGGCTAGACAGTATACTTTGATCAAAGAAAACTCAGACTCTGATTGTATTTTTCAACAAAATATAGAGAAAGTGATTCATTAGGAAAACAATATGTTTTTTGCAAGCTCTTTGTGGTACCGAACGTTCCCACTTCATGAAACCACTTGGGCCAATTACAGAGGAAAACAAGTACTTGTACCAGGTCAACGTAACATAATTATAGTACACCTCTTGCTTTGAATTTTACATTAAGTGCTTATGCTGGATTTACTTACACTGTTTTTGGACATTTTTGTAATATGATTAATTATCACTCCTTCTGGGAAAAATGTTGTACACCCACATTCTATCCACTTCTAGTTTTATGTTATGGAGCAGTGCATTTATATAGTCTCTTGGGCACTCAATAGATGGTGATCTTAGTTAATTTTTTAACCTACACATTAAAATTCAGTTACCGTATATACTCGAGTATAAGCTGACCCGAGTATAAGCCGACCCCCCCTAATTTTGCCACAAAAAACTGGGAAAACTTATTGACTCGAGAATAAGCCTAGGGTGGAAATGCAGCATTTACCGGTGAATTTCAAAAATAAAAATAGATCATTATTTCCCATAGCTGTGCCATATAGTGCTCTGCACCGTTCATTATTTCCCCATAGCTGTGCCATATAGTGCTCTGCACCGTTCATTATTGCCCCATAGCTGTGCCATATAGTGCTCTGCACCGTTCATATTTCCCCATATCTGTGCCATATAGTGCTCTGCACCGTTCATATCTCCCCATAGCTGTGCCATATAGTGCTCTGCGCCGTTCATATCTCCCCATAGCTGTGCCATATAGTGCTCTGCGCCGTTCATATCTCCCCATAGCTGTGCCATATAGTGCTCTGCACCGTTCATATCTCCCCATAGCTGCCATATAGTGCTCTGTACCGTTCATATTTCCCCATAGCTGTGCCCCATATAGTGCTCTGCACCGTTCATATTTCCCCATAGATGCTCCATTGAAAGCTCTGCCATTGCTGCTGCTGCTGCAATAAAAAAAAAAAAACACATACTCACCTCTCTTGCTTGCAGCTCCCGGCGTCCGGTCCCAGCATCTCTCTGCACTGACTGATCAGGCAGAGGGCGCCGCACACACTATATGTGTCATCGCGCCTTCTGACCTGCACAGTCAGAGGGGAGAGACGCCGGGAAGACAGAGCAGCGCCGGGAAGATGGAGCGACGCCTGGCGGCTGGAACGGGGACAGGTAAATATGACATACTTACCTGGTCCCGGCGTCCGGCTCCTTCCCCCGGACAGCTGTCTTCAGTGCCGCAGCCTCTTCCTCTCTTAGCGGTCACCGGCACCGCTGATTAGAGAAATGAATAGGCGGCTCCACCCCTATGGGAGGTGGAGCCGCCTATTCATTTCTCTAATGAGCGGTCCCACGTGACCGCTGAAGAGGGAAAGAACTGCAGCACCGAAGACCGTGGGACGGCAGGGGGAGCGTCAGGATCGCTGGAAGCAGGTAAATAAGCCTCAGCGCCCTCACCCCCTCACCCGCAGACCCTGCCACCCACCTTGACTCGAGTGTAAGCCAAGAGGGGCACTTTCAGCCCAAAAATTTGGGCTGAAAATCTCGGCTTATACTCGAGTATATACGGTACTTAAAATTTAATTTAGAAGCCTTCAACTTTGTGGATTGCGCTACTACAAATTTCCATTGTGGGATAGAACTAATAGACTCTTTTAATGCCTGGTTATTTCTTATTTCCTTTAACATTGTAGCTATGGAGAGAAGAGGAAAAAATATAGAAACAGCAAAAAAAAAATTTGTTTTCATAAAAATAGCACTTGTTGGATTTTTTTCTTCTTTCCTCCATGGTTCATATTGCCCAGGAAATGGCCTGAAGTTTCCTTGCACCGCAGCCATATCCTTAAATCTCCTATACTTAAATCTCCTATACTGATGTCTCAATTAATTTTACTTTTATTGGTATTTATTTTTATTTTTTAAGCTGCTGCATCTCCCACCCTAGAATTATACTCGAGTCATTAAGTTTTCCCAGTTTTTTGTGGCAAAATTAGGGGGGGTCAGCTTATACTCGAGTATATATGGTAAGTCCTGGCTATCACTCATTATCAGAAGCATTTGCTGCCTGGTTGGAGGTTGTTGCAGGCATTTGGTGGATTTATCTGGAACTGTTGCTATTGTGGCACCCCTAGGGGTATTTGCCACAAAAATAGTTACTGACACTAAATACGAATACTAAAATAGCAAGACTGCACTACCACCTCCAGCCAGAAGGGGGAGCTCCAGAGACTCCCCTTGATCCATTCTGGCCTGAGAGAAGAACTGGCAGTTGGTCTAAGGAGCTGAAAGTGAGAGGTCATACAGCTGAATTTCTAACAGCCCTATGACGGTTTCCAGGCCCAAATCACCGGCCTGAGGAGAAGAGGGACAGAGAAAAAGGACATTGTGAGAACCGGGTAGCATTAATCACTACCCAGAACAGGCGCAAAGACGGATACCGGATCCGTGGCTGTATTCATTATATATAATACAGCAACCGGAAAAACGTGAGGTGATATCATCTTCACTAGGGCCGGACGCAGCAACAGACACAGAGTTCAGCGGTACTCCCGGAGGGGGTAAGCCAATAAAAGGACTCGGGTTGCCCGATGAACCAGGACCCAGAGGGGACAGATTGGGCCGGCAGCCAGTTCACATACAGCAGCAGGGCCACATAGAAACTGCGTACAATAAGAGGCGAAGACCCCGGCAGGGTCAAAGTAACTCAGAGTTCCCATACAGACTCCGGTGACAGGACTGGTTGTAAATCCCTTTATGTTGAAGTAAACTGGTTAAACGTTTCAGTGCCTCAGACTTTCATTTGGACGATAGCTATCTATCCAGGATCAGGATCATCACCGCCGGGAGAACCTGCTGCTGATCAAGTAAGTGCCTGTTCCCTCACGATACCCCTTACACTGTGCATTGCCTGAGACCACAGCACCGGGTCAAGCCACCCGTGACATCCCCCTCAAGAGACAGACCCCATTGGTCCGGTGCTGGGTACCCCGGTCTCCTGGGCGTCACACTATGTTCTTTTCCCACTTTGGGTTTACCCAACCTTCAATCCCTGGTGCATACGTCTGTTGTTCATGTCTATATATTTGTATGTTTGGTATTTTTCATTTCCTTCTGTTCATATTACCTTGTTAGTCTGGTTGGTGTATTATGGTTAGTGTTGAGCGATACCTTCCGATATTTGAAAGTATCGGTATGGGATGGGATCTGCCGATATCCAAAAAATATCGGATATCGCCGATACCGATACCAATGCAAGTCAATGGGACACAAATATCGGAAGTGATCCTGGATGGTTCCCAGGGTCTGAAGGAGACCCTGACCGCTCACCTGACCGCAACGTCATCGAAGGTCCTTCACTCTCTGCATTCTTAGGAACGGAGTCAGACACTTGCAGCGGTGACAGCCAGGGTTCGTCGGAGGGGTGAGTATATCCATATTTTTTATTTTTATTCTTTATTTTTTGCATGAATATGGATCCCAGGGCCTGAAGGAGTGTCTCCTCTCCTCCAGACCCTGGGAACCATACGCACCGCACACGCTGAAGATGACTGGGAACTTATAGGAACTTCCAATTCCGATTTCCGATATCGCAAAAATATCGGAACTCAGTATCGTAATTCTGATACAGCAAATATCGGCCGATACCCAATATTTGCAGTATCGGAATGCTCAACACTAATTATGGTACATTGCTATTCCCCTCTACTCTGGGTGGAGGAAGGGTACAGACTGAGGGCCGATTCAGGAGCTAAGGCAATGTACGTGGCCCTGGCATCTTCACCATCAGAAGTAACCCTGGGAAAAGGGCAAGGTAGGGCACCTCCTATCAGTAGGGACAGGGAAGGAGCCCCTGGTCCCGGGACACCTCACAACAGAGTCGTGACACATTAATGTCACACTCCCACCAATCAGAAAACCCATTTAACATAAGAAGTGGCCTGTCTTCTGGCTTGTCCTCTTTTTATATTGCCTCCAATGACTATTACTATACTGTACCAATTTGCTTTTTATATTTATATCTTAACTGTGAGGATACTAGTCCACACACATTTTACACTTTATTTTGAACTACTTGCATTGTGGACAACTTATTTATTCTTACCTGGTGAAATCTGTCATTTCCATCATGATCATGCACATTTGTTTGGCCAACACAATTATGTCATTACCACTGTCATCCCATTTGGCAACTTCAGCATCTAGTTTGCTTTTCTCTTGATGGAAGATCTCTACTTGTTCTGCAATTTTGGCCTTCTCTTCTTGTGGGAGTTGGGCCATGATTGCCTATAAAATTCAAAAGGTTTAGAAAATATTTATTTTATTTTAAGGATAATCATTACATGTAATGATATTATGGCAACTAAAAATGTATTTTCAGCGTTCCTTACCTTACCACTTGACTCTACATATCTCGAGATGTGTGAACTTACGACACCAGTGTTGAGAAAAACTTATAATTTTGCGATACTCTATTGGGAGATGTTTATACCACAACTCTCTATGTTTGGCCAAAGATTGATAGTAATGTGAGTTGCAGCCTGTTCAATGATATTACTAAAATGTAGTGATGATGTATAGAATTTGTTTTGTAAGAAATTAAAATAAGAGTCCTTAACAACCTTGCAGAAATGTTTATAGAACTCAAGTTTCTAAGTTAACTTTGGTTTATCTATTGTAATACTTTATCTGTCTTTTATTCTTAAAATAAAATTTGATGATACCTGCAGTCACAATGTTTGCATCTGTGTGCTAATAGCATTATGACTCCATTCTGGAAACTTGGATAGCTTAGCAAATTTAGTATTTAAACATAATGCAACTGGACACAAGAATCAGATGGTTACTTTTTTGAAAAGTGGAAGTCAATGATGACATGATGACACAAACTGGCCAGCAGGCATCCCTTTACATCATGATACGGTGGCTCAGTTGGTAGCACGGTGGCTTAGTGGGCAGTAGGGCTGCTCAGTGGTTAATACTGTAGCTTTGTAGTGCTAGGATCATGGGTTCTAATCCCACCAAGGACAACTTCTGCAAGTAGTTTGTATATTCTTCACGTATTTGCATGAGTTTCTTCCCGATTCTTTTGTGTCTTCCTACACTCCAAAGACATACTGATAGGGAATTTAGATTGTGAGCCCCATTGGGGATAGCGATGATAATGTTTGTAAAAATGCTGCTATAATGGGACATATAAAATTTTAAATATATGTATTTTATTGATTATTTTATTATCAAGATTTGTAATTTAGTTTAATTTGAAAATGTTGGCCCAACTGGCTTCCACAATCTCTACGTATCTCTGTACATATCAAAGTGCAGAATGAGATAACTGAATTCATCTGACAGCATTCTATATCACTTTTCTCTCTTCCCCTGAATGATCTTCTAGAACATCCATCTTAAAGCACCTCATCTCACATCTAGTATCATCCTGTCTCCAGCATACCATACTTAAATTTATCTCTAAATTGCTAAGACCAGTATATGTGCATCCAGATCTGCTCTTCTGTGGAGGGCTACTCACAAAATCCACCATTTTGAGATGTGCTCTTCATACCTGTTTGCTAGACCTGGAGCTTATGCACCAAGCTGGAATACAGCCGCGAGCCATAATTATGGGACTGCGAGCCACATGTAGCTCCCGAGCTAGAGGTTGAGGACCCCTGTTCTAGATCGACGTTGAACTTTCACTCAAATTTATTTAAAAAACCCTTTTCCAAAATTATTTTTAAATATAAATACATACAATAGGGTAAAAGAATGTCCTCAACATGTATATTATATTTATCTTGAAAAAGTGAGAGGATAAAAAGGGGAAATAGGAAACAAAAAATGAGGAAGGAAAAGAGAATGCAAGAGACGAGGAAAAAAGAATGAAGATAAAAAGCAAGCAGATGAGAGCACACACTTTTTTCAGGAGGGAGCGTCATGATAATGTCACAGTAGAAGATTATTGTCGAGCAATCAAAACATAATCATCTCACTTATATGACTTTATTCTTCATTATAGAAAACATTTTAACAAATAGGATTTTAATAAAGCCAGAATTTGTACTGAACCATGGGAAGTAGCGTTATCTTACTGGACTGATGTATATTACAGCTACATAGACGAAGTTTCATGTGTCAACCAGGAAATGGAAAATTGTTAATTGGGTGCTAATACACAAGTAATTCAGAAGATCTCATCAAAGCCAGTCCACAGCAAGTCCTTGAACCACAGACTAAATATTAAAAGATAAGGTTGGGCTGGCCCTAGAGACTGCCAAAGGATCATCATTAACTGGGCCTTGTTTATTAACCCCTTCCCGACCCATGACGCCACGTAGGCGTCATGAAAGTCGGTGCCATTCCGACCCATGACGCCTATGCGGCGTCATGGAAAGATCGCGTCCCTGCAGATCGGGTGAAAGGGTTAACTCCCATTTCACCCGATCTGCAGGGACAGGGGGAGTGGTAGTTTAGCCCAGGGGGGGTGGCTTCACCCCCTCGTGGCTACGATCGCTCTGATTGGCTGTTGAAAGTGAAACTGCCAATCAGAGCGATTTGTAATATTTCACCCATTATAACGGGTGAAATATTACAATCCAGCCATGGCCGATGCTGAAATATCATCGGCCATGGCTGGAAATACTAGTGTGCCCCCACCCCACCCCTCCGATCGCCCCCCCACCCCCCCGATCTGGCCGGTACACTGCTCCGGCTCCCCTCCGTCCAGTGCTCCGCTCCCCCCCGTGCTCGTGCCCGCTCCCCCCGTGCTCCAATCACCCCCCCGTGCTCCAATCACCCCCCCCTGCACTCCGATCCACCCCCCCCCGTGCTCCGTTCCACCCCCCCGTGCTCCATTCCAGTCCCCCCGTGCTCCGTTCCACGCCCCCCGCGCTCCGTTCCACCCCTCCCGCGCTCCGATTCCTCCCCCCGTGCTCCGATCCCCCCCCCCGTGGTCCCCCCCCACCCTATCATACTTACCGATCCAGCCGTGGTCCCGTCCGTCTTCTCCCGGGCGCCGCCATCTTCCAAAATGGCGGGCGCATGCGCAGTGCGCCCGCCGAATCTGCCGGCCGGCAGATTCGTTCCAAAGTGCATTTTGATCACTGAGATAGATTATATCTCAGTGATCAAAATAAAAAAAAATAATAAATGACCCCCCCCCTTTGTCACCCCCATAGGTAGGGACAATAAAAAAATAAAGAATTTTTTTTTTTTCCACTGTTAGAATAGGGTTAGGGTTAGGGGTAGGGTTAGGGGTAGGGGTAGGGTTAGGGGTAGGGTTAGGGGTAGGGTTAGGGGTAGGGTTAGGGCTAGGGGTAGGGTTAGGGGTAGGGTTAGGGGTAGGGTTAGGGGTAGGGTTAGGGTTAGGGCTAGGGTTAGGGTTAGGAATGTGCACACGTATTCTGGTCCTCTGCGGATTTTTCCGCTGCGGATTTGATAAATCCGCAGTGCTAAACCGCTGCGGATTTATGGCGGATTTACCGCGTTTTTTTCTGCGCATTTCACTGCGGTTTTACAATTGCGATTTTCTATTGGAGCAGTTGTAAAACCGCTGCGGAATCCGCACAAAGAAGTGACATGCTGCGGAATGTAAACCGCTGCGTTTCCGTGCAGTTTTTCCGCAGCATGTGTACAGCGATTTTTGTTTCCCATAGGTTTACATTGAACTGTAAACTCATGGGAAACTGCTGCGGATCCGCAGCGTTTTCCGCAGCGTGTGCACATACCTTTAGAATTAGGCTATGTGCACACGGTGCTGATTTGGCTGCGGATTGGCCGCTGCGGATTCGCAGCAGTGTTCCATCAGGTTTACAGTACCATGTAAACATATGAAAAACCAAATCCGCTGTGCCCATGGTGCGGAAAATACCACGCGGGAACGCTGCGTTGTATTTTCCGCAGCATGTCAATTCTTTGTGCGGATTCCGCAGCGTTTTACACCTGTTCCTCAATAGGAATCCGCAGGTGAAATCCGCACAAAAAACACTGGAAATCCGCGGAAAATCCGCAGGTAAAACGCAGTGCCTTTTACCCGCAGATTTTTCAAAAATGGTGCGGAAATATCTCACACGAATCCGCAACGTGGGCACATAGCCTTAGGGTTAGGGTTGGAATTAGGGTTGTGGTTAGGGTTAGGGGTGTGTTGGGGTTAGTGTTGTGGTTAGGGGTGTGTTGGGGTTAGGGTTGTGATTAGGATTATGGCTACAGTTGGGATTAGGGTTAGGGGTGTGTTGGGGTTAGTGTTGGAGGTAGAATTGAGGGGTTACCACTGTTTAGGCACATCAGGGGTCTCCAAACGCAACATGGCGCCACCATTGATTCCAGCCAATCTCGTATTCAAAAAGTCAAATGGTGCTCCCTCACTTCCGAGCCCTGACGTGTGCCCAAACAGTGGTTTACCCCCACATATGGGGTACCAGCATACTCAGGACAAACTGCGCAACAATTACTGGGGTCCAATTTCTCCTGTTACCCTTGTGAATCTAAAAAAATGCTTGCTAAAACATAATTTTTGAGGAAAGAAAAATGATTTTTTATTTTCACGGCTCTGCGTTGTAAACGTCTGTGAAGCACTTGGGGGTTCAAAGTGCTCACCACATATCTAGATAAGTTCCTTGGGGGGTCTAGTTTCTAAAATGGGGTCACTTGTGGGGGGTTTCTACTGTTTAGGCACACCAGGGGCTCTGCAAACGCAACGTGACACCCGCAGACCATTCCATCAAAGTCTGCATTTCAAAAGTCACTACTTCCCTTCTGAGCCCCGACGTGTGCCCAAACAGTGGTTTACCCCCACATATGGGGTATCAGCGTACTCAGGAGAAACTGGACAACAACTTTTGGGGTCCAATTTCTCCTGTAACCCTTGGGAAAATAAAAAATTCTGGGCTAAATAATTATTTTTGAGGAAAGAAAACGTATTTATTATTTTCACGGCTCTGCATTATAAACTTCTATGAAGCACTTGGGGGTTCAAAGTGCTCACCACACATCTAGATAAGTTCCTTTCAGGGTCTAGTTTCCAAAATGGGGTCACTTGTGGGGGGTTTCTACTGTTTAGGCACATCAGGGGCTCTGCAAACGCAACGTGACGCCCGCAGAGCATTCCATCAAAGTCTGCATTTCAAAACGTCACTACTTCAATTCCAAGCCCCGGCATGTGCCCAAACAGTAGTTTACCCCCACATATGGGGTATCACCGTACTCAGGAGAAACTGGACAACAAATATTGGGGTCAAATTTCTCCTGTTACCCTTGGGAAAATTAAAAAATTCTGGGCTAAATAATTATTTTTGAGGAAAGAAAACGTATTTATTATTTTCACGGCTCTGCATTATAAACTTCTATGAAGCACTTGGGGGTTCAAAGTGCTCACCACACATCTAGATAAGTTCCTTTGGGGGTCTAGTTTCCAAAATGGGGTCACTTGTGGGGGGTTTCTACTGTTAAGCCACATCAGGGGCTCTGCAAACGCAACGTGACGCCCACAGAGCATTCCATCAAAGTCTGCATTTCAAAACGTCACTACTTCACTTCCGAGCCCCGGCATGTGCCCAAACAGTGATTTACCCCCACATATGGGGTATCAGCGTACTCAGGAGAAACTGGACAACAACTTTTGGGGTCAATTTCTCCTGTTACCCTTGGGAAAATAAAAAATTGCAGGCTAAAAGATCATTTTTGAGAAAATAATTTTTTTTTTTATTTTCATGGCTCTGCGTTATAAACTTCTGTGAAGCACTTGGGGGTTCAAAGTCCTCACCACACATCTAGATTAGTTCCTTTGGGGGTCTAGTTTCTAAAATGGTGTCATTTCTGGGGGATCTCCAATGTTTAGGCACACAGGGGCTCTCCAAACGTGACATGGTGTCCGCTAATGATTGGAGCTAATTTTCCATTTAAAAAGCCAAATGGCGTGCCATCCCTTCCGAGCCCTGCCGTGCGCCCAAACAGTGGTTTACCCCCACATATGGGGTATCAGCGTACTCAGGACAAACTGGACAACAATATTTGGGGTCCAATTTCTCCTATTATCCTTGGCAAAATAGGAAATTCCAGGCTAAAAAATCATTTTTGAGGAAAGAAAAATTATTTTTTATTTTCATGGCTCTGCGTTATAAACTTCTGTGAAGCACCTGGGGGTTTAAAGTGCTCAATATGCATCTAGATAAGTTCCTTGGGGGGTCTAGTTTCCAAAATGGGGTCACTTGTGGGGGAGCTCCAATGTTTAGGCACACAGGGGCTCTCCAAACGCGACATGGTGTCCGCTAACAATTGGAGCTAATTTTCCATTCAAAAAGTCAAATGGCACGCCTTCTCTTCCGAGCCCTGCCGAGTGCCCAAACAGTGGTTTACCCCCACATATGAGGTATCGGCGTACTCGGGAGAAATTGCCCAACAAATTTTATGATCCATTTTATCCTACTGCCCATGTGAAAATGAGAAAATTGAGGCGAAAAGAATTTTTTTGTGAAAAAAAATTACTTTTTCATTTTTACAGATCAATTTGTGAAGCACCTGAGGGTTTAAAGTGCTCACTAGGCATCTAAATTAGTTCCTTGGGGGGTCTAGTTTCCAAAATGGGGTCACTTGTGGGGGAGCGCCAATGTTTAGGCACACAGGAGCTATCCAAACGCGACATGGTGTCCGCTAACGATGGAAATAATTTTTCATTCAAAAAGTCAAATGGCGCTCCTTCCCTTCCGAGCCTTACCATGTGCCCAAACAGTGGTTTACCCCCACATATGAGGTATTGGTGTACTCAGGAGAAATTGCCCAACACATTTTAGGATCCATTTTATCCTGTTGCCCATGTGAAAATGAAAAAATTGAGGCTAAAAGAATTTTTTTGTGAAAAAAAAGTACTTTTTCATTTTTACGGATCAATTTGTGAAGCACCTGGGGGTTCAAAGTGCTCACTATGCATCTAGATAAGTTCCTTGGGGCGTCTAGTTTCCAAAATGGGGTCACTTGTGGGGGAGCTCCAATTTTTAGGCACACGGGGGCTCTCCAAACGTGACATGGTGTCCGCTAAAGAGTGGAGCCAATTTTTGATTCAAAAAGTCAAATGGCGCTCCTTCCCTTCCAAGCCCTGCCGTGCGCCAAAACAGTGGTTTACCCCCACATATGAGGTATCAGCGTACTCAGGACAAATTGGACAACAACGTTCGTGGTTCAGTTTCTCCTTTTACCATTGGGAAAATAAAAAAATTGTTGCTAAAAGATAATTTTTGTGACTAAAAAGTTAAATGTTCATTTTTTCCTTCCATGTTGCTTCTGCTGCTGTGAAGCACCTGAAGGGTTAATAAACTTCTTGAATGTGGTTTTGAGTACCTTGAGGGGTGCAGTTTTTAGAATGGTGTCACTTTTGGGTATTTTCAGCCATATAGACCCCTCAAACTGACTTCAAATGTGAGGTGGTCCCTAAAAAAAATGGTTTTGTAAATTTCGTTGTAAAAATGACAAATCGCTGGTCGAATTTTAACCCTTATAACTTCCTAACAAAAAAAAATTTTGTTTCCAAAATTGTGCTGATGTAAAGTAAACATGTGGGAAATGTTATTTATTAACTATTTTGTGTCACATATCTCTCTGGTTTAACAGAATAAAAATTCAAAATGTGAAAATTGCGAAATTTTCAAAATTTTCGCCAAATTTCCGTGTTTATCACAAATAAATGCAGAATTTATTGACCTAAATTTACCACTAACATGAAGCCCAATATGTCACGAAAAAACAATCTCAGAACCGCTAGGATCCGTTGAAGCGTTCCTGAGTTATTACCTCATAAAGGGACACTGGTCAGAATTGCAAAAAACGGCAAGGTCTTTAAGGTCAAAATAGGCTGGGTCTTGAAGGGGTTAATTAATAATGTGGCACTAATGGTCAATGCCAGCAAAAGAGGTTAGCTTTGAAGCCAAAGGCCATGATTTACAAACAGATACAGAATGATGAATTGATTCAAGGTGAAACAAATTAACTTAAATTAAAAAAAATTGTGACTTTGCCGAAAACAATTTTTGGGAAATTAGTTTTAATTTAGTCAAACCAAATGGCAGCCTACTGACCAAAAGACCATTAAACTACTTAACTCTTCTCAATTCCAAGAAAGACTTAAAAAAATAAAAAATATATATATTGCCTTGAATATATTAGCAAGGAGTAAATTTGTGTAGGAATAGTAAAACCTGACTTTTAATGATTAAAAATATAAAATAAAAATTATTGAAACAAAAAAGTATAGAATATGAAGGCTTGGCCAACATCATGACAAAAAAAGAGACTCATAAAAAGTGTACAAAGTACAAGTGCAAATATACAAAATGGTTTGGTTTCCCCCTTGTTTTAATCAGAGTACCACAGGTTCTCAATGGGATTGAGATTTGGAGAGTTTTCTTTTCATGGACCCAAACTTTCAATGTTTTGTTCACCGATTCACTTTTGCTCTGAGACATTGTGCTCCAATATGCTGTAAAAAGTAATGTTAATTCCAAAATGATGCCTGGATTATTTAAATAAATTGCTCTTAGAGGATGTTTAGATACAATTCTTATTTCTTATTCATGGCAGTCTTCTTATACAAAGGGGGCTTCATCAGAGAAATAACTTTACCCCAGTCGTCTGCACTCCAATCCCTATACTTTCTGCAAAGTTATTTTCTCTGATGAAGCCACTTTCAGAGTGTTTGAAAAGTGAGCTCTACCATTGGTCTTGTGTCATGCCAACAAGCATCCTGAGAGCATTTGTCACGGTTCCACCCCTCAGGGTGACTGGGATGCAGTTACTGACAGCTCGGCCGTTCAATCTGGTACAGCGGTGTGCTGAAGCTGTCACTACTTTGATTGACAGGATGACGAACCAGTCTGGTTCAGGGGTGTGCTGAGCTGTTGGTGTGTTAATTGACAGCTCGTCCAGCCAATGTGTTACAGGGAGGCATCGGCTGTCTCAGGTGTTCACTATCCTGTGTAATTGTCATGCCTACGTAACAGAACAGCTTCTCCCAGACCAATGCCAGTCTTACATTCATCTTGTGAGGTTTGTGCTTTGTGCTCCCTGTGCCTTGAGTTTTATATGCTTGATCTGTTGCCTGACCTTGGACTTCGTTCTGACCATCCACCTGTTTAACCCCTTCAGCTCTGATCCGTTATCCTTCTGGTACTCTGACTTCGGAACGTCACCTGACTACGCTTTTGTCTCTTCCTTCTGTTTATGACGTACCCTCCTGGCTTCTGACCTTGGAATCCCTGACCACTCTGACTCACGGCTTAGCCGTGAGAAGTGACTAGCATCACAGCATTCATGTGTTTTCATTCATGAAGGGACCTCACTAATAATGTTACGTAAGAATCATTCAGGAGCAATTTGGTAATTTTAGTGATGTGCAGTGCGTTTACCAGCATGTTGGAGACCATGTCACAAGGCAAAAGCAATAACTAAGTGGCAAAACACTGAAATGTTAGGACGGTGGCCAAGAAAATCCTCAGATCTCAATGCTTTTGTGGTCTCTCCTTAAAAATCAGGTTTACAATAAAAAAACACAGAAACTGTGATAAAGTCAAAGCACTGATTAAGTGAGAATGAGTTGTGCATCAGTCCCGATTTAGCCTAGAAGCTGATGATAGCTAGATGCCAAGGAGAAGGGCAAACACAGGGAAATAAGGGCCGATACTGTAAACATTCTGTCTTTGCATAAACTTTATACATTTGTCAATAAAAGTTTAAAAATGAATGAGATACTTATATGCAAATTGCCTCTTCAGGGAAAAAGACAACTTGAACTCTATAGCGCCACTTGTTTGAAGTAACGATCCTGCAAGTCACAATCAACCCTTGATTGAGAAACCTTACACCTTAGACCTAAGATACTTATAGTTATACTTCATTAACCATAGAAACACCCAACAAGGAGACCTAAAAACACGGAAGCAGCAATCTTTCTGAAAACCAAAATTTGTGTTAGTCTAAAAAATATTAGACCCCAGAAATACCATTGCTTCACTTGAAGATTGTACTTCCCTGCCTTTTCTCTTAGATCTACATACATCTTGATATGCATGGCCAGGGATGACAGGCTTCAAAAAATAGTTTTGAGATACTCTGTAGGGAGATGATTATGTTCAATTTTTTACTAACATTGAAACTCCATGAAAAGACAAGAAGGCATTCCCTTTATACAATTTTTCTTGTACGTATTTAGAATATTTTTCTCTCCCCTCTGATGGCTTATATAGATTTTTAATTTTTTCCCCAATGTTTGCTGAATAGTTAGTTTCTTTCTATGTTTCTATATAACTAAGTCAATTAAATATCTCTGTCCTTATGTTCCCTTCATCATATCTCACGAGCAGTCTCACATACTGTATAGTAACATAGTAACATAGTTAGTAAGGCCGATAACAGACATTTATCCATCCAGTTCAGCCTATATTCCGTCAGAATAAATCCCCAGATCTACTTCCTTCTAAAGAACCTAATAATTGTATGATACAATATTGTTCTGTTCCAGGAAGACATCCAGGCCTCTCTTGAACCCCTCGACTGAGTTCGCCATCACCACCTCCTCAGGCAAGCAATTCCAGATTCTCACTGCCCTAACAGTAAAGAATCCTCTTCTATGTTGGTGGAGAAACCTTCTCTCCTCCAGACGCAAAGAATGCCCCCTTGTGACCGTAACACTTCCAGCTTCACTTTCTTATTAGTAATAAAGTGTATTTATTTGCAAAAGAGAAAACATCATTTCACTTGCATTTTTACTGTATGCTGAAGTTGTTATACTGCAGCTTCATCTCCCTCCTACCCTCTCCTACCTGTTGCTGTTGCATTATAGATAGGTTTCAGCTAAGGAAACAAGTGCTACCTGCTGTTTGAAGGATATGAAAATGCCACTCAAAGCGAAATTATCATCTCATTCTACTCCTTTCCCTCCCAAAACTGATTAGTTGTGTGTGCGGGTGGTTTTAAGAAGTCAAGTGAATCCATACATTTTTTAGACAAAAAGAAGCTCTGTTGCAAAGAAATCCACTTTAGAAGTGGTATTCAAAAGAGGATGGAAGTGCTTTGGTGGAGATGGAGCATTTCCACTGCCTCAACTCCCAGCCCTTTTCTCATCCTAACTCTGCCCTCCACTAGATGATTGACAGCACTGCTGCAGAATGTCAATCATTTTCTGTAAGGTTAAGCTAGGCTAAGAATAGAGCCATGAGCTTAGAAAGTGGAACTGGTCTGCCTCTCCCTGAACACTTCCAGATTCACTTGCATATCAGTTGTGAAGAATATTTATTTGCAAAAGAGAAACCATCAATTCACTTGCATTTTTATAACCTGCACACTTCTGATTGGTGTGAAGGGTAGTATAACTGGCTGATATATCACCTGTTAAGGGTAACTGTACTTCCAAGTAACTTTCTGGAATAAGTTGTCATGTTTGTGCTCATGAGAAATAATACTAGCTTAGTCCATTCTATTTTTTGATCATTTTCATTATTTTTCCCCTGTGTAGGATTTTTAATTTTTAGTCGACTATGAGCTGGTGGGGGAGACTATCTGCTAAGATACAACACACAGAGAAAGGTAGCAGCAGCAAGGAGGACACAATAGAGCAGGTCTCAGCTGAGTGTGACACAAGTACTGATATGAGATAAAATACTTGTTAGAAAGCTCTATACAAAATTTCCATGTATCCCTCTGCTTGTTTCCTCACTCTGCTCCTCATGCCTCCTCTCCCTCTATATAAAGTATAATAGGTGGTTTATCAAAATATCACAGTGAACTAACATTCCTTTTATTCTATGGGGATGATAAGTTCAGGAGGCAGGGGATAAGGTTGCTGGTAGCTGAAGAAGGAAGCAGATACCTCTGATATGACAAAGTTTCTTATATTTGCCTGTACTATTAATTTATGCAAGTTTATTACAAATAAAATTCCTTTTTAAATCCTAAGGGGTAATATCTCTACTTATGGAGAGTGACTTGCCTGACATGGCAGCCTCTGAAGAAGCACTTTGCAAATTACATTTCCTATAGGAGCATTGCATAGCCTTTAAGTCTCCTTACACTGGCATGTCAAGCTTCTCATACAACTAAATCAAATCTCATGCTTTACTCCGAGGTGGGGCAACATTCCAAAACGCGTGTCTACAAATTGAAATTCTGATTCAGCTTTTCTCCTAACTCATGTGCAAAGCTCGTTAAAGAGTCAATATTGACTTTTAGGATTTCTACCTCCAAAAGGTAGCATGACAGTCATAGCTCTCTGACTCTTGGAAGAGGCAATTTATTTTATCTATAATATTATCCTGTAATACAAACCTGAGTAACGTTTTTTTTATAATGGTTAACGGAAGCAGAAAACATGCAAATAGGTACAGGAGAAATAGCAAGTAATTTATGTAATGTTTGGTCCTGCAAGTCATCGGAAATAATAGAATAATTGCTGCTACCTGAAAAGTTGCACAAATGACTAAAGCATTTAAATGCAGTCCATACAAAAAAGGAACTATGGTTGATAGCTCCCTAGTAATCTTTACAGTCGCGTCAAATTGCCTAATGCTTTTATACACCCTAAACATGTTAGATGTGCATGAAATCCTATACAAATGCATGCCTCTGAAATCCAGATGGCAACATTCAACAATCATTTGAACGCAGAAAGACCTTTTTATCCCCTTGCAGTCTGCTACACAGTGCACCATGCATGTAATGGAGCGTGACCTATATTTAAATGTCATTACATTTTTTCCTGTTTATGTCACTTCCAATCAACCAACGTTTATTTCCTACATATTCTTAAAACGCTCTCGGCTTTTGAAAAAAAATAAATCATAATTGACCTTTTTGAAAACTGGAATTGAAAAAGGTTATCTCTAAACAGGAGATCGGAAAAAAATGAAGGAAAAATAAAATCTGCAAGTTAATCAAATTAAAATTCAATGCATGCATTTTAATTAGGGCTTATCAAAGGAGCCCAGTGGTTTCCAATTGAAACAGACTGAAGTAGTTCTAGAGGAATTACATATCACAACTCATGCCACCTAAACTATTTTGATGGAGGAAAAGCAGAATCAGTGAAAATTAATTAGCTACGATTCAAAAGAATAAGTGTATGCTAATTTCAATATTTCTGCCTATGCAAAAAATGGAATGATCATTAAGCCTCTTCAATATTTGAGGCGTTTTTTGAGTCTTTATCATCGGATGTCTTGAATAAAGATCATGGGGTGTATAATTTTACACTGTATTTACAATATGATATTGCAAAGGCATGCAAATTGCAAACTTGGATTTTTTATTTTTCTTCTCGTTATTAAGGATATAGTTTTCTTTTTCATGTTTAGTGCTGTGCTTTAATCAAGATTAGTGATGGACGATTTCATGGATGTTCGAGTCTGGCAGCTTCAGCCTAATAGTTAAAAAAAAGGCCGGTTCCGGGATTGTTCTGAACCCGAATGCAAATCCGGACTCCATTCACATCAGTGGGGTGCCTGAACATCCATTGGTTGCCTCCTTGTCATCGGCAAGACAGCATGGCAAACACTGGCTCTGAATGGTGGTAAGATCATTACCGCAGGTAAGAGCGCTGCAGCTCCCATGCTGTCAAATGACAGCGTGAGCCAGCAGCTGTGACAGGAGGTAAACTTCGGCTGATGGGACTACTACGTTCATCAGCCTATGCCTGCTGTCACTGATAACAGCTAGAGTAGGCACTGGCTGATGAGAACATTTATCAGCCAGAGTCTGCGCTATAAATAATAAAAAAAATCAACGGTGTCGGTTCCCCTCTATTTTTCATAACCAGCATGACAAAACTGACAGCTACATTCTGTAAACCTTAGCTGTCAGCTTTAACATGGCAGGTTATTAGGAATAGAGAGGTCTCCATGCCGCTTTTAACCCCTTCACCCCGAAGCTTTTTTCATTTTTTCTTTTTTCGGTTTTCGCTCCCCTTCTTTCCAGAGCCATAACTTTTTTAATTTTTCTGTCAAAATGGCCATGTGGTGGCTTATTTTTTGCAGGATGAGTTGTATTTTGAGTGATACCATTGGTTTTACCATGTCATATAACAGTGCGATGAAATTGCAAAAAAAGTGCAATCCCACACTTGTTTTTGTTTAGCTTTTTTGCTAGGTTCACTAAATGCAAAAACGTGGGAATTTTTCTGAATACTTTCTCACACTCAAGTTCATATGAGGTTATGCCAGCAGGGGGCGCAGCATCACAAGTCTAGGTAGCTATGTTCCCCTGCTTCCCATTCATTCCCCAGTTTTTACAGGCAGGGGCGGCTGCATTAGCAGGCTCCTGCTTGTAAAATTATTTAACCCCTTGAGATGGAATTTACAGCGTGGGACATGACTGTAACGGTGGAAAGGTATGGGATATTGTTGTTTTTTTATTTTTCCTTTTTTTCAGAACGAGGGTGGTCATTTGGATTGAGAGTATAATAAACTAATACAACACCCTGTGTCTTTATTTCAATAAAATACTTTTTTCCTAATGTGTGTGTGTTTTATTAACCATTTACTACTATTGGATTAATAATGGATAGGTGTCTTATTGACACCTCTCCATTATTAACCACGCTTAATGTCACCTTACAAAAGCAAGGTGACATTAACCCTTTATTACCTCATATTCCACCGCTACTCGGGAGTGGGAAGACAAAGGCTAAGTGCCAGAATAGGCGCATCTTACAGATGTGCCTTTTCTGGGGTGGCTGGGGGCAGATGTTTTTAGCCGGGGAGGCAATAACCATGGTCCCTCTCTAGGCAATTAATATCTGCCCTCAGTCACTGGCTTTCCCACTCTGGCGGAGAAAAAGGCGCAGGAGCCTACGCCAGTTTTTTCAGCGATTTAACCCTTTATTTTAACAGGTAGAGCCCCAAATTTTGCACACACACTCTAATAACATTAGTAGTGAGGAATATATAAAAATATAAGGGATATGCAATGATTTACTGTATGTAACCCTGTCTCATATCCTGTCGGGTTTGGAAAGGAGATAGCAAAAGCCGGCAATTGAATTACCGACTTTTCTGCTGTCTAGCGCTGTATTAAATATAAATAAATATATATATATATATATATATATATATATATATATATATATATATGCCTCACTGACATATATATATATATATATATATATACAGTGGGGCAAAAAAGTATTTAGTCAGTCAGCAATAGTGCAAGTTCCACCACTTAAAAAGATGAGAGGCGTCTGTAATTTACATCATAGGTAGACCTCAACTATGGGAGACAAACTGAGAAAAAAAAATCCAGAAAATCACATTGTCTGTTTTTTTAACATTTTATTTGCATATTATGGTGGAAAATAAGTATTTGCTCAGAAACAAAATTTCATCTCAATACTTTGTAATATATCCTTTGTTGGCAATGACAGAGGTCAAACGTTTTCTGTAAGTCTTCACAAGGTTGCCACACACTGTTGTTGGTATGTTGGCCCATTCCTCCATGCAGATCTCCTCTAGAGCAGTGATGTTTTTGGCTTTTCGCTTGGCAACACGGACTTTCAACTCCCTCCAAAGGTTTTCTATAGGGTTGAGATCTGGAGACTGGCTAGGCCACTCCAGGACCTTGAAATGCCTCTTACGAAGCCACTCCTTCGTTGCCCTGGCGGTGTGCTTTGGATCATTGTCATGTTGAAAGACCCAGCCACGTTTCATCTTCAATGCCCTTGCTGATGGAAGGAGGTTTGCACTCAAAATCTCACGATACATGGCCCCATTCATTCTTTCATGTACCCGGATCAGTCGTCCTGGCCCCTTTGCAGAGAAACAGCCCCAAAGCATGATGTTTCCACCACCATGCTTTACAGTAGGTATGGTGTTTGATGGATGCAACTCAGTATTCTTTTTCCTCCAAACACGACAAGTTGTGTTTCTACCAAACAGTTCCAGTTTGGTTTCATCAGACCATAGGACATTCTCCCAAAACTCCTCTTGATCATCCAAATGCTCTCTAGCAAACTTCAGACGGGCCCGGACATGTACTGGCTTAAGCATTGGGACACGTCTGGCACTGCAGGTTCTGAGTCCATGGTGGCGTAGTGTGTTACTTATGGTAGGCCTTGTTACATTGGTCCCAGTTCTCTGCAGTTCATTCACTAGGTCCCCCCGCGTGGTTCTGGGATTTTTGCTCACCGTTCTTGTGATCATTCTGACCCCACGGGGTGGGATTTTGCGTGGAGCCCCAGATCGAGGGAGATTATCAGTGGTCTTGTATGTCTTCCATTTTCTAACTATTGCTCCCACTGTTGATTTCTTCACTCCAAGCTGGTTGGCTATTGCAGATTCAGTCTTCCCAGCCTGGTGCAGGGCTACAATTATGTTTCTGGAGACCTTTGACAGCTCTTTGGTCTTCACCATAGTGGAGTTTGGAGTCAGACTGTTTGAGGGTGTGCACAGGTGTCTTTTTATACTGATAACAAGTTTAAACAGGTGCCATTACTACAGGTAATGAGTGGAGGAAAGAGGAGACTCTTAAAGAAGAAGTTACAGGTCTGTGAGAGCCAGAAATCTTGATTGTTTGTTTCTGACCAAATACTTATTTTCCACCATAATATGCAAATAAATTGTTAAAAAAACAGACAATGTGATTTTCTGGATTTTTATTTCTCAGTTTGTCTCCCATAGTTGAGGTCTACCTATGATGTAAATTACAGACGCCTCTCATCTTTTTAAGTGGTGGAACTTGCACTATTGCTGACTGACTAAATACTTTTTTGCCCCACTGTATATATATATATATATATATATACTGTATATATGTTTTCACGAATATTTGAGCCCATGGATCCATTCTATGTCCATTTTGCAAGCCTGCGAGGAAATCTCGCCGTACGGATGCCATACGGATTACATACGGAGGTGTACATCTGCAAAATACGCAGCCACACCCTGCCTATGGATGACATACTGATCACTGTTTTGGGATCATTTCTGCATATTGCGCATGTAAAATATGGACTATATCTCTCTTTGCCTAGTGTGACGCTAGCCTTAGTCCTCCTTACCAACCAATAGCAAAGAAAATGATAATTTCCAGAACTTGTTGTCTTCATTCCAAGAAGCTCCTAGCAGCTACATGGTGTGACTTTATAGATTGTTGTGCATTTGCTTTGTAAATGCAGATTAAAAAGCTCCTTTACTTTATCTTATTATGTCTTTCACTACAAATAAAATGAATAAACATAAAAAAAGTTATTTATCTTGTGTGTCTTAGAAGATGAGTTATGTCCCTGTTCCTCCTTTGCCGTCTCCTCTGAGAGTTTAAAGGAAACCAGCAACCTCAAGAAATGAGTAAATATGTTTGGCTCCCACCTTACTCCACAAGCTATAGCGCTTAGCAAAGAAGCTTCAGCGGGAACCTGGATAACTGGATCGCTCCCGATAATCAGGTGTCCGGCGCCACAGTTGCATGTGTCGCGGCTGTGTGACATTCACAACACACAGGCTCTACATGCATGTGTTGTGACTGTCACACAGCCGCCACACAAGGAGCTGTGGCGCCGGACACCTGATTATCGGGAGCGCTCCAGGTATATGGGTTTCCACTGCAGCTAATTTAGTAAGCGCTATAGCTTGCCGAAAAAGGAGGGAGCAGATCATATTCACTCATGTCTATTGAAAAGTCGTTGTAAAACAAATAATGTAAAGTTCTGTGGGAGACAAAAATAAACTTTCAACCATTTATCTGTTAAATATAATTTTCAATATATTCTTGTGTTCATGAACTCTACCTGAAACTGAATCAAATATTCTTAAAGGGAATCTGTCAGTAGGATCAAAGATCCAAATTCGCTCATATTGGTATGCAGCTCTTAAACAAATGAGTTATAATTTCTTTTGAGACTACTTCTTGCATCTACTATTGTTTATGCAGTAAACAGTTGCTTTAGGTTCAGATTTACACATGCTTTCAGTACAAACCATACGCATTGGCTTTCAGTACAGTTCTGTGCAATTTTTTTTTCTCTGTATGTTATTTACCCTGCTTGAATGTAAACAATAGAATTATGTGAAGATTTTCTGAAAAAAACTGATTTTTTTTTTATTTATTTTTTTAATTTTTTTATTATTTTTACTATTTTTTTTCAAAATGTTTGCACGCAGTTAAATTTTATACTATAGTTAATTTTAGTTATAGTTATAGTTAGTTATGTTCACATACAGTATAATAATGCAGCAGGTATTCAAAAAAAATTTTAAGTAGCTAAAACAGCATTTTAATAGGTCCGGTCAAAAATGACCGGAGCAGTACAAGTGTATAGTGGAAACGAATAGAACAGCAGGGTTAAATGAAAAGAATCTCTGCAGTGAGATCAGGAGAGCAGACTGTCAGTTATTACATGTTGCAAACTGCTAATGCCGCCTTTTATTTAAATAAGCTCTGAAGACAGATTCTCAGGGAGATCTGCGTCCTGCCCATAGATCTTAACAGCTCATTTACATATTAAGAAATGAGCAGAACCATGCAGATGGCTTAGGGGGGTTGCTCCTTCAGATGGATTCCTTTTAAAGAGGTATTTGAACCTGTAACTAGTCAAACGACAGGTCGTAAGGGTGCATACATGAACATCAACTCCTTTCTACTTCTCATGGGATGGTCTTACAGCCAGGTGACAGAAAGAAAAGAACAGAGAACATACAGTTAGTCTCCTGTTCTGGCTATCAGGGGGGATCTCAGTGTAGAGACAATAACTTTTTTAGACTGGTATTCTCCTTTAATAATTACTCCATATTAAAATGTCATGGATTTCCTATGTATACATCAAACGATGGAACATTCTACATCAGGGGTGTCAAACTGCATTCCTTGAGGGCTGCAAACAGGTCATGTTTTCAGGATTTCCTTGCATTGCACAGGTGATAATTTAATCACCTACAGAGAATGATTACAGCACCTTGTGCAATGCTAAGGAAATCTTGAAAACATGCATGGTTTGAGGCCCTTGAGGAATGCAGTTTGACACCCCTGTTCTACATGACCTGTATCAATAAATATTATTTTAAAACATTGAAATGTGTTTTTTTGTGTCTGCTGTATTTTTACATCAGAGTGTATATATATATATATATATATATATATATATATATATATATATATATATATATATATAAAGCAGTAAAAAATAATTCATCTGCAAGAAATCTTAATGTGATTTTCATTTTTTTCCTAATGAGTAGTAATCCTGTTTTTTTTAACAAAAAAATTGGAAGAAACATATCAGGCTCTATCTCCAAGGATCTTCTGAGAAAATCCTGGTGTCATTTTGTTTGATAAGTCTCTTTTTTTGTAGCCCAAAAACTTGGCACCCCAATTTTTTTTTGCTGTTGTGGCATGGGATTTCTGTGCAGCAAAACATGGTATGTCCTTTAGATATGTTACCTCTTGTCCCCCCTTTTGAAATCCCTTCCTTGTGATCAAATCTTTGAGCTTGATCTTCCCTTATCTAGGAGAAATCAGTCATTTTTTCATCTGTGATATGTAATGGTTGTCCCCTTTTGCATAACTGCGAACTCAGAGACCTTGTTCAAATCTTTCTTGGTTGGATTTTAACTATCTTTTCTCTTTTTGCCATAACATATCATCTAATCTTATCCAGCATTACTGAATGATTTTGATATTTTTGTCCTCTTCAAAATGGCGCCTGTATCAGTATCTGTCTCCAAAGCAGCAGAGAACAAGAGCTTGATATTGCTTCGGATCAAAGCTTGAAATCTTGTGTTTTTAATCATAATATGTCTTTGGCATCCCAGGTAAGTGAGAAGATTTATGACTTAGTATCTGGATGGATGTACGTTTTCAGATGTGACATTTACTAAAAATGTTTTGATTTCAAAAATTTCTCTCTTGTTTGTTATGTTTTTTTGCTGTTGTGGAATGATAACAACCCTACAAGTTGTAGAGAAATACAAAAGCTCCCTAAATTTGGTTTGAGCAGATTTACTTGAATTTGGATGGCAGATTCTTTTCAGCCTAAATAAATTCTGTTCAAGTTGCATTAATTCCGATAAGGCCGGGATCACACATGCGAGAAACACGTCCGTGTCTCGCATGTGAAATCCAAGCTCTGGCGCCGGCACTGTGGAGCGCAGCGTGCGGCCGCATAGCAACACATGGAGCCGCACGCTCCGCTCCACAGTGCCGGTGCCAGAGCTTGGATTTCACATGCGAGACACGGACGTGTTTCTCGCATGTGTGATCCCGGCCTTAGTGTGAGAGGAAGAGCTGGGATAAAAAATTCCTTTCTACTTAACCTTTCCCAATCTGTTCATTTGTTGCCTCCATCAGAGCTCCCTGGTCTTCTCTTCTTTCCTTGCTCTATCCAGTGCTAATTAGGGTTGAGCGACTTTTACTTTTATAGGATCGGGTCGGGTTTCACGAAACCCGACTTTCTCAAAAGTCGGGTCGAGTGAAATCGGCCGATCCTATAGAAAAGTCGGGGTCGGCCGAAACACGAAACCCAATGCAGTGCAGAGGGATACTATGGTTCCCAGGGTCTGAAGGAGAGGAAACTCTCCTTCAGGCCCTGGGATCCATATTTAAGTGTAAAATAAAGAATTAAAATAAAAAATATTGCTATACTTACCCTCTGACGTGCCCTGGTTCTCGCCGGCAGCCTTCCTTCCTAAGAATCAGCGCTTGAAGGACCTTCGGTGACGTCGCGGCTTGTGACTGGTCGCGTGAGCGGTCACATGGGCGGTCGCACGACCAATCACAAGCCGCGACGTCATCTAAGGTCCTTCACGCGCTGATTCTAAGGAAGGAAGGCTGCCGGTTAGTACCAGGGCGCGTCAGAGGGTAAGTTCAGCAATATTTTTTATTTTAATTCTTTATTTTACACTTAAATATGGATTCCGATACTGATTTCCGATATTGCAAACATATCAGAACTCGGTATCGGAATTCCGATACCAGATTCAGAAGATCGCCGACCTCATGGCCGACCCCACACAGGGGTCGGGTCGGGTTTCATGAAACCCGACTTTGCCAAAAGTCGGCGACTTCTGAAAATGGCCGACCCGTTTCGCTCAACCCTAGTGCTAATATCAAGCTGTGATTGGTCTCACATGGACACATAGATGAAGAAATGATGTGCATTAAGTTGGGCGTGTCCACCATGGTTCTTTGCGAGGCAAATTACAGACCTCAGAGTTCCATAACAAGACCATATGTGGTCAATCCCAGGTCTCACTTTGGCCTCATCACTTAAATGGAGCAAGAGAACGAAAGCAGATCGGTGTAGGTAGCGTAAGAACAGATAAGATAATTTCAGAAAACTGAAATTAAAGTTATTCTTTAATTTTAAAACCTCCATGGTCCTAAACAGAATCCAGCAAAACAGTTACTGACTGGCCATCATTTTGCTGAATTTGTACAAATCGAAACATTCCAAAACTTTTCAGGAAAATCAGCACTAATATGTCTTGAATCAATTTGCTAAAACTTTAGTGTGGACCCATTTAAAGCCTGGAACTACGCTAGTCCATGGAAAAAAAAAAATTTCAAGGTTCCATAGGCTTCAATGAGTGTGGTTTCATTGCGGCCTATAACTTGGAGCTTTTATTTAAGCTTTCATATGTCTGAGTGCGTGAAGCCTAATCAGAAGCCAATAACCCATGGGGAGGCTCAGTGTTACCGCAACGCCAATTAAATGTACCTTCCTGATAAAATAACACTTTAGCAAAATCAGAACGCATTACTCATTGTAATCAACTGATTGGATGAATCTATAAAAATAAAGCAAGAAAAAAAAACACTTTATCATGGACTCAATCCTACGTTTTAATCTGCAAATTCTAATCCTGGATATAATAAAAATAGTGATCAACATTTCCAGCCCCTACGCTTCATATTTCTGATTACACATCTCCATGGTTAAAAACTAATTATCTCATTCTGGGTAGAACATGTCTAAATCACCAAAAGTGAACAGAAAAAAAAAAAGTTTTCAACTAAAGCTCTGTGCTGTAATTAGTCTTCACGCATGTGTTAAATATTCTTTCATGCTCGTCCAACCGGAAAAAAATAGAAAGATTCCTAATGATTCCAAATCAACAAAACAATAACGCTGAAGGGAATTCTCAGTAATGAAACATAATTAAAATACTTTTTTTTCCTTTTTTTTTTCCCTTCATCTGATGCTTGCAGAGAATCGTCTTGTTCTTTCTTGTGACTTCCCACTAATGTTATTATATCTTGAACAATGGTGTTTAATCAGTTTGAACAGGTGTCATTTTCTGTGACAGTAATTTGTCAATTTCTTACAATTAATTGTAAAACCAAAGCTGGATCTGTGTTTTATGGTTTAAAGAAAAGAGGATTATTGAAGCCTGGCAGGTTTGTTTCAATGAACAGATAGGAGAGAGAGGACCCTGATGACTAAAAGAGCTTGAACTCTACAGAAAATGGAGAGAGGACAAGATTATACTCAATAGAAGAAATAGATTTACTAAGTGACCTTGAAGAACAATTGACCACCACTCTACAAGGTAAGATAATCTGCTAGATGTCATGGCTGCTGGGAATTATGGGAGACCAGCAGGGCGATGCCAAATTATGTTAGCCCACTCACTAATGATTCATCAGTGTGAAAAATGGTACATGATTATTTTTTTGTGAACAACAAACCGATCTTGAAGTGTTGAAATTCCCATGGAACTGCGAATTTCAGGAAAGTCGACTTGAAATTGATCCTCCACCGATCAATCCGTTCATCTCTAGTTTTAATGCCTTTTTTTGTTAAAGGGAACCTGTCACCCCCAAAATCGAAGGTGAACTAAGCCCACCGGCATCTGGGGCTTATCTATGGCATTCTGGAATGCTGTAGATAAGCCCCAATGTATCCTGAAAGATGAGAAGAAGAGGTTAGATTATACTCACCCAGGGGCGTTCCCACTGTGGTCTGGTCCGATGGGTGTTGCGGTCCAGTCCAGCACTTCCCATCTTCTTATGATGATGTCCTCTTCTTGTTTTCACACTGCGGCTCTAGAGCAGGCATCCTTTGTCTGCCCTGTTGAGGGCAGAGCAAAGTACTGCACTGCGCAGGGGCCGGGAAAGGTCAGAGAGGCCCGATGCCTGTGTACGCCTGCACCGGAGAAGCAGCATGAAGACAAGAAGAGGACGTCATCATAAGAAGATGTGAGGCCCCTGACCAGACCACGACGCCCATCGGATCAGGGTCAGACCGCCCGCCAAGGTGAGTATAATCTAACCTCTTTTTCTCATCTTTCAGGTTAGATCAGGGGCTTATCTACAGCATTCCAGAATGCTGTAGATAAGCCCCTGATGCCGGTGGGCTTAGCTCGCCTTCGATTTTGGGGGTGACAGGTTCCCATTAAATGTGTGTGTCTGCACAAGTGTTTTTGACCGCTCCAAAAAATCCTTTGCGTTTTCTTAAGTAAATGCTACTTCTTTAGTAAATATTTTGGGGCATTGTTTGCTTTTTTTAAGCAATTTTGAAGAGTTTTTCAAGCATTTGTGCAGAGTTTTTTCCTTGAAGAGTATTTTGCAGCCTAAGGCTACCGTCACACTAGTAGTATTTGGTCAGTATTTTACATCAGTATTTGCAAGCCAAAACCAGGAGTGGGTGATAAATGCAGAAGTTGTACATATGTTTCTATTATACTTTTCCTCTAATTGTTCCACTCCTGGTTTTGGCATACAAATACTGATGTAAAATACTGACCAAATACTGCTAGTGTGACGGCAGCCTCATTTACAGTGCTTCCTGACAGGTGCTATAACCTCTTTCCGATATCGAGGGTAAATGTACGCCAATGTCGGACATCCTCCCTTTGATGTGGGCTCCAGTGGAGAACCCACATCTTTCCCAGCACGTCAGTTGTTTTGGACAGCGATACACCTGTGGCTATTAACCCGTCTAATGCTGCTGTCAAACGCTTCCGGCATATGCGCTGGAAATCTGCCCATCGGTGACCCCTGTCACGTGATTATGGGTCACCAATGGGTTGGCATGACAAACAGAGGTCTCCTGGAGACCTCTATGGTTGTCACTGCCGGTTTGCTGTGAACGCTGCCCGGTAGTCGGCTCTCATAGGAAGTGAGTAATTCTTCTACATAAAGGTAATCTGATCATTGCCTGTATGTAGCAGAGCAGATCTGGTTATGGCAGTTTCTAGTCTCCAATGGAGATTATTTAAGCATGACAAAATTAAAAAAAAACTTTTAAAAAATATTTAAAAAATAAAAAAGTGGAAAAGTTCAAAACACCCCTCTTTTGCCATTACAAATAAAACAATTAACCCCTTCAAGTCGCGGCCCTTTTTCGTTTTAAAATGATGCTGCGGTTATCGGAAAATGGTGAAAAATTTTTTTTTAACACAGTTTCTATTTTTTTTTCACCACTTAGATAAAAAAAAACCTAGACATGTTTTGTGTCTATGACCTGGAAAATCATAATGACAGGTCAGTTTTAGCATTTAGTTAACACAGTAAAAAAATAAAACAGAAAACAACTGTGGAATTGAACTTTTTTTGCAATTTCACCACACTTTGATTTTTTCCCCGTTTTCCAGTACAAGATATGTTAAAACAAATGCAGTCATTCAAAAGTACAACTCGTTCTGCAAAAAACAAGCCCTCATATGGCCATTTTGACCCCCCCAAAAAAGTTATGGCTCTAGGAAAAAGGGGAGCAATGCAAAACCAAAAATACCTTTGGTCGTTGGGGGTTTAAAGAAGTTACATACTTTTTTTTTCTCTCTAAAACGGAAGATGAATGCTCAATGGACTGAAGACATGAACAGCAAAGTCATGTTACAGTGGAAATGTATAGGAAGAGTCTTTTGCCTGTTTTTTTTAGCATTTTTTAAATGTTTTTTGGAGCTGACCCGCTACGAAAACTGTTCCAAACTCTCAGTGAATACAAATGTGGCACCCCTGGAGTCCGGTTGCTACAGTGGCATTGCCTCCCTCACAGGGAGTAATGTCATACCTGGAAGCAAGGAGGGGTCCCCTTACCAGGTGTCAGTAGGAGAGAAGTACAGCAGAACCTGGGAAGTGGAGCTGTGATTAAACTCGCCCCAGAGCTGAGCGCTATGAAATGGATACCGGAGTCCATGTTTGCGTGGGTACTGAAGTCCCGGCAGCTAAATCCAGAGGGCAGCAGCACTGCAGCATACCTGTTGTGAATTCTGTGATCAAGCTCTCTCCTGTGGTCACGAGTGGTACTGCGGCTTCTGAGTTTCCTTCCTCAGGTGATGAGGTTAAGTCGTTAGGTGCTGCTCTATTTAACTCCACCTAGTGCTTTGATCCTGGCCTCCAGTCAATGTTCTAGTATTGGTCTTGCTTCCTCCTGGATCGTTCCTGTGGCCTGTCTGCTCAGCATAAGCTAAGTTCTGCTTGTGTTACTTTTGTTGCTATATTTTCTGTCCAGCTTGCTTTTTTGGTTTTGCTTGCTTGCTGGAAGCTCTGAGACGCAGAGGGAGCACCTCCGTACCATTAGTCGGTGTGGAGGGTCTTTTTGCCCCCCTGCGTGGTTGTTTGTAGGTTTTTGTGTTGACCGCAAAGCTATCTTTCCTATCCTCGGTCTATTCAGTAAGTCGGGCCTCACTTTGCTAAATCTATTTCATCTCTGTGTTTGTATTTTCATCTTAACTCACAGTCATTATATGTGGGGGGCTGCCTTTTCCTTTGGGGAATTTCTCTGAGGCAAGGTAGGCTTATTTTTCTATCTTCAGGACTAGCTAGTTTCGCAGGCTGTGCCGAGTTGCATAGGGAGCGTTAGGTGCAATCCACGGCTACCTCTAGTGTGGTTTGATAGGTTTAGGGATTGCGGTCAGCAGTAGGGTTGAGCGAAACGGGTCGTTCATTTTCAAAAGTCGCCGACTTTTGGCAAAGTCGGGTTTCATGAAACCCAATCCGACCCCTGTGCGGGGTCGGCCATGCGGTACGCGACTTTCGCGCCAAAGTTGCGTTTCAATGACGCGAAAAGCGCCATTTCTCAGCCAATGAAGGTAAACGCAGAGTGTGGGCAGCGTGATGACATAGGTCCTGGTCCCCACCATCTTAGAGAAGGGCATTGCAGTGATTGGCTTGCTGTCTGCGGCGTCACAGGGGCTATAAAGGGGCGTTCCCGCCGACCGCCATCTTACTGCTGCTGATCTGAGCTTAGGGAGAGGTTGCTGCCGCTTCGTCAGAAGCAGGGATAGCGTTAGGCAGGGTCCATTAACCACCAAACCGCTTGTGCTGTAGCGATTTCCACTGCCCAACACCACCTTCGGTGTGCAGGGACAGTGGAAGCTACATTTTTTTTTTCCCTCAGCGCTGTAGCTCATTGGGCTGCCCTAGAAGGCTCCCTGATAGCTGCATTGCTGTGTGTACGCCGCTGTGCAAACCAACTGCTTTTTTCAAAGCACAAATCCTCTTGTTCCTTCCTTTCTGCACAGCTATCTTTTTGGTTTGTACACACTTTTTATTTAATTTGTGCATCAGTCCACTCCTTATTGCTGCCTGCCATACCTGGCTGAGATTACTGCAGGGAGATAGTAATTGAAGGACACTCCCTGTTTTTTTTTTTTTTTGTGGGAGATTAAGATTGACATTTCTGCTAGAGTGCCATCCCTGTCTGTGTCATCTCTCACTCAGTGGGCCATAGAAAGCCTATATATTTTTTTGCTTGATTTGGGTTATAAAATCTACCTGAAAAAATCACTACATCAATCAGTGGGAGAAAAATATTGGCCTCAGGGCTTGTGTGCCACTCTTGACTCCTGTGTGCATCATCACTCACTCAGTGGGCCATAGAAAGCCTATTTATTTTTTTGCTTGATTTTGGTTCTAAAATCTACCTGAAAAAATCACTACATCAATCAGTGGGAGAAAAATATTGGCCTCAGGGCTTGTGTGCCACTCCTGACTCCTGTGTGCATCATCACTCACTCAGTGGGCCATAGAAAGCCCATTTTTTTTTTTTTTTGCTTTATTTGGGTTCTAAATTCTACCTGAAAAAATCAATAAATCAATCAGTGGGAGATTATTATTGGCCTTTGGGCTTGTGTGCCAGTCCTAAGCGTGCCATCTCTCTCTCTCAGATAGTGGGCCATAGAAAGCCTATTTATTTATTTATTTTTTTAATGGGTTTATAAATTTTCCCTGGAAAAAAAAAAAAAAAGTGGGAGACTAATATTGGCCTCTGGGCTTGTGTGCCAGTCCTGAGCGTGCCATCTCTCTCACAAATAGTGGGCCATAGAAAGCCTATTTATTTTTTTTTTTTTTGGTTTTATAAATTCTCCCTTAAAAAAAAGGGAGATTAATATTGGCCTTTGGGCTTGTGTGCCAGTCCTAAGCGTGCCATCTCTCTCTCTCAGATAGTGGGCCATAGAAAGCCTATTTATTTATTTTTTTTTTTTAATGGGTTTATAAATTTTCCCTGGAAAAAAAAAAAGTGGGAGATTAATATTGGCCTCTGGGCTTGTGTGCCAGTCCTGAGCGTGCCATCTCTCTCACAAATAGTGGGCCATAGAAAGCCTATTTATTTATTTATTTTTGGTTTTATAAATTCTCCCTTAAAAAAAAAGGGAGATTAATATTGGCCTTTGGGCTTGTGTGCCAGTCCTAAGCGTGCCATCTCTCTCTGTCTCTCAGATAGTGGGCCATAGAAAGCCTATTTATTATTTTTTTTATTGGGTTTATAAATTTTCTCTGGAACAAAAAAAAAAAGTGGGAGATAAATATTGGCCTCTGGGCTTGTGTGCCACTCCTGACTCCTGTGTGCGTCATCTCTCACTCAGTGGGCCATAGAAAGCCTTTTTTTGTTTTATTTGTTTTCTAAATTCTCCCTGAAAAAATCATTTTATTTTATTTGGTTTCTAAATTCTTCCTGAAAAAATCATTTTATTCTATTTTTTTTTTCCTAAAGTCTCCCTGAAAAAAAAAACAAAAAAAAAACAAATCAGTGGGAGATTAATATTGCCCTTTCTGCTTCTGTGCCAGTCTTGACTCCTGGGTGTGCCATCTCTCTCTCTCTCTCTCTCCAATTGTGGGCCATAGAAAGCCTATTATTTTTTTAGCTTGATTTGGGTTCCAAAATCTACCTGAAAAAATCACTACATCAATCAGTGGGAGATAAATATTGGCCTCTGGGCTTGTGTGCCACTCCTGACTCCTGTGTGCGTCATCTCTCACTCAGTGGGCCATAGAAAGCCTTTTTTTGTTTTATTTCTTTTCTAAATTCTCCCTGAAAAAATCATTTTATTTTATTTGGTTTCTAAATTCTTCCTCAAAAAATCATTTTATTCTATTTTTTTTTTTCCTAAAGTCTCCCTGAAAAAAAAAAAAAACAAATCAGTGGGAGATTAATATTGCCCTTTCTGCTTCTGTGCCAGTCTTGACTCCTGGGTGTGCCATCTCTCTCTCTCTCTCTCCAATTGTGGGCCATAGAAAGCCTATTATTTTTTTAGCTTGATTTGGGTTCCAAAATCTACCTGAAAAAATCACTACATCAATCAGTGGGAGATAAATATTGGCCTCTGGGCTTGTGTGCCACTCCTGACTCCTGTGTGCGTCATCTCTCACTCAGTGGGCCATAGAAAGCCTTTTTTTGTTTTATTTGTTTTCTAAATTCTCCCTGAAAAAATCATTTTATTTTATTTGGTTTCTAAATTCTTCCTGAAAAAATCATTTTATTCTATTATTTTTTTTCCTAAAGTCTCCCTTAAAAAAAAAAAAAAATCAAATCAGTGGGAGATTAATATTTACATTTGTGCTTCAGTGACAGTCCTGCGTGTGTGGCATCTCTCTCATTTGTTGCCACCAACAACAGAGTGTGTAACATTGTGCCTGATTTTCGTTGTGGTCTCACTCACCTGTAAAGGGGTAGCTAAATCATACTGAAGTTATAGCTCACCGTGTAATTTGTGTGACAGCAACAAATACCGTTAGTTTGTTTACGTTTTTAAAACAATGAGGAAGTATGGTGGAAGAGGTCGTGGCCGGGGGCGTTCATTGTCAGCTGGTAATCAGGGTAGTGGTAGTGGTGGAGCATCAGCTGGTCGTGGGAAAAAAAATATTGCACCTAAGTCTGGAGCTGTGGAGCCAGGTTCGTCGTCTGGCTACACAAGGCCTTGAACGCTCCCTTTTCTGGGAGTAGGAAAACCGCTTTTAAAGCCGGAGCAGCAAGAGCAAGTTTTGGCTTATCTTGCTGACTCAGCCTCTAGCTCTTTTGCCTCCTCTCGTGAAACTGGTAAATGTCAAAGCAGCGCGTCGTTAGTGGATGTTCACGGTCAGGGACAAGTCGCTTCCTTGTCCTCTTCAGCAAAAACAACAACAGAGAAGAATGCAGCAGGCGACACAACGGGTTACTCCATGGAGCTCTTTACACATACCGTCCCTGGCTTAGAAAGTGAAGCAGTTAACAGTCCATGCCCATTACAAGTTGAATCTGACATGGAGTGCACTGATGCACAGCCACAGCCAGACTACTATGCTGGTCCTTTGACTCAGACCACAACATTGCCCTCGCAGGGTGCTGATCAAGAATCAGACCCTGATGAGACTATGTTGCCCCATCACGAACGCTATACCACCGACCGACACGGTGACACAGACGAAGTTGCACACGAGCTACAAGAAGAGGTAATAGATGACCCAGTTCTTGACCCCGATTGGCAGCCATTGGGGGAACAGGGTGCAGGCGGCAGCAGTTCTGAAGCGGAGGAGGAGGGGCCGCAGCAGGCATCAACATCGCAACAGGTTCCATCTGCTGGGCCCGTATCTTGCCCAAAACGCGTGGCAAAGCCAAAACCTGTTGGAGGACAGCGTGGCCATCCGGTTAAAGCTCAGTCTGCAATGCCTGAAAAGGTATCCGATGCTAGAAAGAGTGCAGTCTGGCATTTTTTTAAACAACATCCAATTGATCAGCGCAAAGTCATCTGTCAAAAATGTTCAACTACCTTAAGCAGAGGACAGAATCTGAAAAGTCTCAATACAAGTTGCATGCATAGACATTTAACCACCATGCATTTGCAAGCCTGGACTAACTACCAAACATCCCTTAAGGTTGTAGCACCCTCGGCCAATGAAGCTAGTCAGCAACGCAACATCCCTTCCGGCAGTGTAGGGCCACCATTTTCCGCACCACCTGCAGTATCTGTGCAGGTTTCTTTGCCAGGCCAAAGCAGTCAGGGTCAGGGAATCACCAGTTTCGTAGTAGGAAACACTGCATCTAGGGCACCGGTGGCAACAATACCATCTCCCACCGTCTCTCAGTCTGCCATGTCCACCGGCACCCCCGCTAGTTCCACGATCTCCAGCTCTCCAGTCCAGCTCACCCTACATGAGACTATGGTTAGAAAAAGGAAGTACTTAGCCTCGCATCCGCGTACACAGGGTTTGAACGCACACATAGCTAGACTAATCTCGTTAGAGATGATGCCCTACCGGTTAGTTGAAAGCAAAGCTTTCAAAGCCCTGATGGACTACGCTGTACCACGCTACGAGCTACCCAGTCGACACTTTTTTTCCAGAAAAGCCATCCCAGCCCTCCACCAGCATGTTAAAGAGCGCATCGTCCATGCACTCAGGCAATCTGTGAGCACAAAGGTGCACCTGACAACAGATGCATGGACCAGTAGGCATGGCCAGGGACGTTACGTGTCCATCACGGCACACTGGGTAAATGTGGTGGATGCAGGGTCCACAGGGGACAGCAAGTTTGGGACAGTTCTGCCTAGCCCACGGTCTAGGAAACAATTGGCTGTAGCCGTTCGCACCCCCTCCTCCTCCTCTTCGTCCTCCTGCAGAAGCGAGAGCTCGTCCACAGACCGCAGTCGCACAACCACTCCATCCGCAGCTGCCACTGTTGCACACCAGGTCTCCCATTATGGGGCAGCTACTGGCAAACGTCAGCAGGCTGTATTGGCTATGAAGTGTTTGGGCGACAACAGACACACCGCGGAAGTTCTGTCCGAGTTCTTGCAGAAAGAAACGCAGTCGTGGCTGGGCATTGTAGATCTTGAGGCAGGCAAGGTAGTGAGTGATAACGGAAGGAATTTCATGGCTGCCATCTCCCTTTCCCAACTGAAACACATTCCTTGCCTGGCTCACACCTTAAACCTGGTGGTGCAGTGCTTCCTGAAAAGTTATCCGGGGTTATCCGACCTGCTCCTCAAAGTGCGTGGACTTTGCTCACATATCCGCCGTTCGCCCGTACACTCCAGCCGTATGCAGACCTATCAGCGTTCTTTGAACCTTCCCCAGCATCGCCTAATCATAGACGTTGCAACAAGGTGGAACTCAACACTGCACATGCTTCAGAGACTGTGTGAACAGAGGCGGGCTGTTATGTTTTTGTGGGAGGATACACATACACGGGCAGGCAGTAGGATGGCAGACATGGAGTTGTCAGGTGTGCAGTGGTCGAAGATTCAAGACATGTGCCAAGTCCTTCAGTGTTTTGAGGAATGCACACGGCTGGTTAGTGCAGACAACGCCATAATAAGCATGAGCATCCCCCTAATGCGTCTGCTGATGCAAAGTTTGACGCACATAAAGGATCAGGCGTCTGCAGCTGAGGAAGAGGAAAGCCTTGATGACAGTCAGCCATTGTCTGGCCAGGGCAGTGTACAGGACGAGGTAGCGGGCGAAGAGGAGGAGGAGGACGAGGAGGATGATGGGGATGATTATATTTTTAATGAGGAAGCTTTTCCGGGGCCACTGGAAATTGGTGGCGCGGCAAGGCCGGGTTCTGGTTTTTTGAGGGACACAAGTGACGTGGATTTGCCTGAAACTGCCCCTCAACCAAGCACAACCGCAGATTTGAGAACTGGAACTTTGGCCCACATGGCGGATTATGCCTTACGTATCCTCAAAAGGGACACACGCATAACTAAAATGATGAATGATGACGATTACTGGTTGGCCTGCCTCCTTGATCCTCGCTATAAAGGCAAATTGCAAAATATAATGCCACATGAGAACTTGGAACTAATATTAGCAACCAAACAATCAACTCTTGTTGACCGTTTGCTTCTGGCATTCCCTGCACACAACGCCCGTGATCGTTCTCACACGAGCTGCAGGGGCCAGCAGACCAGAGGAGTTAGAGGGGCAGAAATCAGAAGTGGCGTTGGCCCCTGGAACCAATTTAAAATTGCCTACAGCCATGTGTTATTATTTTAGGCCTTCGATGCCTGTCTGCGGTCACTCCTTCCACTAGGCCTCCACTGACCACACCACTGCTGCCCGTGTACCCCTGGAGCCAATTTAAAATTGCCTACAGCCATGTGTTATTATTTTAGGCCTTCGATGCCTGTCTGCGGTAACTCCTTCCACTAGGCCTCCACTGACCACACCACTGCTGCCCGTGTACCCCTGTAACCAATTTAAAATTGCCTACAGCCATATGTTATTATTTTAGGCCTTCGATGCCTGTCTGCGGTGACTCCTTCCACTAGTCCTCCACTGACCACACCACTGCTGCCCGTGTACCCCTGGAACCAACATCAGAAAATATAAAAATAAGTATTTTGCTTATAAAAAAGAAAATACTGGAGAGATATGAAGAGGGTTTGTTACACTCCAAGGTGTTCCCCAGTTTGCCTTTCCTGAGCTTCGATCTTCCGGCTCTCGTTTAGTAGTTGTTGGAAACTACGCTGCATTAGGCCTACAAATTGGATATGGGGTGTAGAGAGATGGTGTGTTACACTCCAAGGTGTTCCCCAGGTTTCCTCTCCATTGCTTCGATCTTCCGGCTCTCGTTTAGTAGTTGTTGGAAACTACGCTGCATTAGGCCTACAAATTGGGCATGGGGTGTAGAGAGATGGTGTGTTACACTCCAAGGTGTTCCCCAGGTTTCCTCTCCATTGCTTCGATCTTCCGGCTCTCGTTTAGTAGTTGTTGGAAACTACGCTGCATTGGGCCTACAAATTGGGTATGGGGTGTAGAGAGATGGTGTGTTCCACTCCAAGGTGTTCTCCAGGTTGCCTTTCCTGAGCTTCGATCTTCCGGCTCTCGTTTAGTAGTTGTTGGAAACTACGCTGCATTAGGCCTACAAATTGGGTATGGGGTGTAGAGAGATGGTGTGTTCCACTGTAGAGAGATGGTGTGTTCCACTCCAAGGTGTTCCCCAGGTTTCCTCGCCAATGCTTCGATCATCATGCTCTCGTTTAGTAGTTGTTGGAAACTACGCTGCATTAGGCCTACAAATTGGGTATGGGGTGTAGAGAGATGGTGTGTTACACTCCAAGGTGTTCCCCAGGTTTCCTCTCCATTGCTTCGATCTTCCGGCTCTCGTTTAGTAGTTGTTGGAAACTACGCTGCATTAGGCCTACAAATTGGGTATGGGGTGTAGAGAGATGGTGTGTTACACTCCAAGGTGTTCCCCAGGTTTCCTCTCCATTGCTTCGATCTTCCGGCTCTCGTTTAGTAGTTGTTGGAAACTACGCTGCATTAGGCCTACAAATTGGGTATGGGGTGTAGAGAGATGGTGTGTTACACTCCAAGGTGTTCCCCAGGTTTCCTCTCCATTGCTTCGATCTTCCGGCTCTCGTTTAGTAGTTGTTGGAAACTACGCTGCATTAGGCCTACAAATTGGGTATGGGGTGTAGAGAGATGGTGTGTTCCACTCCAAGGTGTTCCCCAGGTTTCCTCGCCAATGCTTCGATCATCATGCTCTCGTTTAGTAGTTGTTGGAAACTACGCTGCATTAGACCTACAAATTGGGTATGGGGTGTAGAGAGATGGTGTGTTCCACTCCAAGGTGTTCTCCAGGTTGCCTTTCCTGAACTTCTATCTTCAGGCTCTCATTAAATTGTGGTTAAATGGAACAACTGCATTTGGCGTACTAGTTGGTTTGGGGCCTACTATCGGTGTCTGCCGCTCCTTGCTGTTCTCCTGGTTTCCTGTCCTGAAATTCCGTTTTCAGGCGCTCGTTAAGTAGTTGTTAATGTTAGACTGCATTTGGCCTACTAGTTGGGTTGGGGCCTACTATCGGTGTCTGCCACTCCTTGCTGTTCTCCTCCACTGAACAAAGCTGTGCCGCCTGTTTACTACTGTTGCCAATTTTGAACTGCATTTCGACTACTTACTGATTTGGGCCTACTCTCTGTGTCAGCCTCTCATTCCAGTTGTCCTCCACTGCAATGCCCCCTGATTAGTCCTGTGTTACCAATTTTGAACTGCATTTAGCCCACTTTATTCTTTGGGCCTATATCTGTGTTTCCTCCTCATCCTGCCCATTGCCCAGCCAGTGATAGATGAGTCTGCTGGTACATTGACACATAACGCAACATTTCCCGTGCACGCTACACTGCAAGATTGTGACCCTGCTGAATGTCAGGTCCCCCTTCCCGCATACCATACCACCTTACACGGGGACAAACAGGAAGGTGCAGATGAAAGTGCAGGTTCCTTCATCAGGTGGGGGGAGGAATACTAGTTGGCGACGTCACTGGCACAGGGCATCTCATGGTACGCAAAAGTGTTGCTGCCGGTGGGAGGCGCCCCCGCCGTGCAAACACACCGCTGTACTTTGAGGGGCCCTGTGCCAGTGCCAATGCCAACGAGTGGGCCCCCCCTGCTTGCTCAGGTTCACAGCACTTGCAAAGTTGAAATACTTACCTCTCCCTGCTCCACTGCCGTGACGTGGTCCAGATTTCCTGGGCCCACTAATTACTTGAACCAGCCCTACCCACCACAACTTTAGCCAAATGACCCCCAATTTCAAATGCCTTCCAATTATTATAAGGTAAATTACGCTTGACAAGCTTCATTAAGAAGAATGGATGGTTTTGACATTAAAATGGGCACTCTAGGTGTTTTCCTGGCCCCCACTCACTGCCGACTATGCTGCCCCATTGACTTGCATTGGGTTTCGTGTTTCGGTCGATCCCGACTTTACGTCACAATCGGCCGATTTCACTCGACCCGACTTTTGAGATAGTCGGGTTTCGCGAAACCCGACTCGACTCTAAAAAGGTCAAGGTCGCTCAACTCTAGTCAGCAGAGTTTCCACGTCTCAGAGCTCGTCCTATGTTTTGTGGTTTTTGTCAGGTCACTTGTGTGCTCTGAAACTTCAAGGTCCATTGTGGTTCTGAATTACCTATTCATAACACATACCAGAGCCTGAAGCTGACACAAAGGAGTGGCACCTGTAATAGACTCGAACTGCCTGCCATGTGGGCAACGGTTAAGTTTTAAAAACAGAGTTAAAAGCAGGAGGGTGAGCTGTTAGGCAGCAAGGAAAAAGGGAGGACAGCGCAGAAGGAAGGCCTCCATACCTACCTGGCCAGGTGTATATAAAAATTGCTTCCAGGCTGCCCAGCTCTCCAGTAAGGTCTGTTTCCAGCACCTTGGTCTGTACTATCAACCATCAAGTAAAGGAAAAGAAAACTACTGCCCTTGTGTCATTCAGTGATCTCCTGCACCGAGTCCTGCCCCACAAGGTACATGAAGCCTGACATAAACGGGACCGGTAGCTCTGGGGCCCCGCTCTACCTGTGGAGAGCAGAACCATCCCAGCTGGGTCACCATCAGCACCAGCGGTCTCCTTTAGCAGCATGGGCCATCCATTGCCAAACACCACAGGTGGCGTCACGTTAAATCCCATATACATATTCCCCATTTTATGGCACAGCCAGGGCCACGGCGTCAGGTCACGGCCTCGTGACTTCCCTAAAGAACTCTCCGACCCAGTTCCGAGTACGCCATGGCCCTGGTGGGCGTGTAATTTTGGCATCATGAACAGGATTTTGTATCCCGGTATTACCAGGTACTGTGTGCCATAGACTTTATTGAACTGGTAAATGGCAATGATTACTGCACAGCGTGCAGAAAGCAGGAGTCCCCGACTTGAAAACTCCTTGGAGCTCAATCCATCCAGCTTACGGTGCAGCTGCTTACTACGGTAATGATACCCAGAGCCTGGCTGAGGTTCACTAGGAGGGAAGGAGATGCCCAATCTAGGAGAAAATCCAGCGGCGGGCACAGCCGCTGCCACCATAATACCTTTATCCATGCTATATGTCCCAGGGGCGGCCAGGCTACCTCAGTACTAAGGGTAGTCACACACCCTGAGCGACTTTAAGGAGAGACTGCATGGTTTATTCAAAGTGTACCCCCTGTCAGAGAGCCAAAAAGTCAGCATCCTTATTTGCCAGTTAACCAGTGCGGCCCAGAGGGAGGTGAAGTCCCAGTCAGACACCAACCAAAGAACTGTTAGGCAAATCCTGGCCTGGCTGAAGAATACTTTTAACACCCGCAAAGCAGCGGAGAATAAAATGAAATTCTACGGGTACAAACAAAGGGTGCAGGACAGTGTACGGGACTATGCCCTAAACCTGCAAGAGGCGCTGCAGGCCATTAAACAGGTAGACCCTGACATTGTGCGAGATAAAGACAGATTGCTAACCAAGCAGTTTACTGAGGTGCTCCTGTCTAACACTCACCGGACACAGCTACACATTATGGCCCTGCAAAACTCTGACCTAAACTTTGCATGATTTAAAGACTGTGCCATCCAGGTGCTGCGAGAACCAACTACAAGTGCCACTGAACCCCTCCAGCACCCAGCCATCACATACCACCAGGAGGCGGCATCCTTTTCCCCTACACCCGTGATGGCCGATTCGCAGACCCTAGATAATGACTCTTCTCCTCTCCATCCCAACTGCGTCACCATCAGCCCCAGCAGTCTCCTTTAGCAGTGCTGGCAATCCTTCTGAGTACCATATGGCCCTGGTGGGGCATGTCACATACACTTAAAGGAAATCTGACATTTAATTCATATTGCCACAGACAGTATGAGTCTGGCACTGATTTTGTTATTGCAGCCTTGTTTTTCTCTGAAATACTGACTAGTCCAAGGCCTGACCCTGGTGGCTTACCTTCAAAAGCTTCCCTATACTGACAAATGTCATCCTTTGTATGCATGTCTAAAGAAAAACCTCTTTGTCTAAAAGAGTGAGGCTGGAAGAAGCCACAAGAAATCAGCTGGCTGAGCAAGTTATCCGTGACACATGGTTCCCGGTTGGAACCATTTAGTCTTCAACTGCAAAAAAAAAATCAAACAGATTTTTCACTCCACTATGAATTAAAATTTGCAGAAAATGTTATAACATTTTGAAAAGTCTTAGCTGATGAGTAAGCTGAAAACATCTGCATAATGAAAATCATGCAGACACTGTCATATCAATTGAGAAAATATTGAGGACTCAAAATGAGGTAGGAAAAATAGACACAAAAGAAATCATTAAAATAGTGCAGACATAAAAATATCCAAAGCCGGATTTATACCAAAAAAAAATGTGCAAAATAGTAACTTGGGACCTTATGTATTCAATAAGGATAATCGAATTGATTCTAAACAAATTGACTTCATATCGAATTTCTGAAAATTCATCGTCTTTAGATAAACTGATTATATGGCGTAGGCTTGTAGATCTACAATCTGCTTATATTTTTGCTTTTTCTTACCTTGTTTTCAATTGCATTGTAAAAGTTATGCTTTAACATTTTTCATTGATAATGGAGCCCAGTCCTCATGGATCTTCTCTCCCATTTCTGACCTGAACACCAGCCTGGTGTGTCCCTCCACTCCATGTGCCATGCCCTGACCAAACAAGGTCTACCAGGGTTCCTATATGAATTAAAGTGGTTTTCATACTGAATTCTCCACACTTGAAGATACGATGATTACCATTTTGTTTCTCCTTCCATACTAACTTTGACCTTGTCCTTTTCCTGCTGCTGAATTTCCCAGTTGATTCCCAGTTGTCCCCCAAAGATCCAGCTGTGGTGTTCTGTTCACTGTTTGCCGACACTCTTGGCACCAACTAGACCTCAACACACGTCATGGCGTCATTACCTTTTTCCCATGCAGTTACCTTCTCCCAGTGCTTAGTGAGCAAGCAAAGGACAGGTAGGCAAGGTGGATAAAATAATTTATTACTTGCTAACTCATTACATAACCTCTAGTCATCTCTAGTATTCAGTCTAAGGCCGGTTTCACACGTCAGTGGCTCAGGTACGTGAGGTGACAGTTTCCTCACGTACCGGAGACACTGACTCACGTAGACACATTGAAAGCAATGTGTCCCTGCACATGTCAGCGTGTTTTCACGCACCGTGTGTCCGTCTGCAAAACACGGAGACATGTCAGTGTTCGTGGGAGCGCACGGATTACACGGACCCATTAAAGTCAATGGGCCCATGTTAAACACATACCGCACATGGACGCTGTCCGTGTGCAGTCCGTGTGCCGTGCAGGAGACAGCGCTACTGTAAGCACTGTCCCCCCCACGTGGTGCTGAAGCCGCCATTCATATATTCTTTCCAGCAGCGTTCGCTGGAAAGAAGATATGAAAAATCCTTTTTTTTTGTCCTCGTGTTTAAAATAAAGATCCCTGTCGCCTGTTACTAAAATACTCACCTGGCTCCCTCGCAGCGTCCTCTCCTGTCCGCACCTTCTCCTGTATGAGCGGTCACGTGGGGCCGCTGATTACAGTCATGAATATGCGGCTCCACCTCCCATAGGGGTGGAGCCGCATATTCATCACTGTAATGGGCGGCACCACGTGACCGCTCATACAGGAGAAGGTGCGGCGAGGACAGGATGCTGCGAGGGAGCGGGTGAGTATTTTAGTAACAGCGGGGGGGCGCACAGGGGGGTGGGAGGGGGGGTGGCGACAGGGATCTTTATTTTAAACACGAGGACAAAGAAAAAAAGGATTTTTCATATCTTCTTTCCAGCGAACGCTGAAGGAAAGAAGCTATGAATGGCCGCTTCAGCACCAGATGCAGGGGACAGCGCTTATCTCTAGCGCTGTCTCCTGCACACTCCGTGTGGTACCCTGTCGGCACAAGGGCGGCACACGTGTGCCGCATGTGTGCCACACTAATGTACCACGGGAGCTCACGGAGACACGCACACGGATAATTCCGGTACCGATTTTTCCGGTACCGGAATTATCTGGATGTGTGAGACTGGCCTAAAGCAGATTTCTAGACATACGGTATATATTTATAATATGAAGATATGGTACTAGGCAATAAAGTAAGCCCACATAAAACTGGCATGGGGATATCAGATTTGCAATTTAATTCTCTTTTAAATAAACGTTTCAAGACTCAAAATTCAAAATAAAATATAATTTTTTCCAGTCTTTACCAGAGACGTGCTGTCTGAAGTTCACACTCCAAACTTTGATCTGAAAATCTCATTCCTCTTGGTAGAATATTATATTTTGAAGTTCCATTTTTAATCAACATTTGAAGGTCCAGAATAATAATTAAAATCTCACTAGAATATTAATTCAAACCATTAGCTGTCCAAATATAAAGCAGGACAGAGTCACTGTTGGCTATTACCATGTATGAAAACTCGACTTGCAAAATAATATTACACATCAGTTGTTGCGCTGCTTATATACAGTACATAAGAAAACAGTTGATTTATCACTTCCTTGGCTGATAGCTATCTCTCCTGACTTCGATCATGCATATGCAGACTTGATGCATAGGTTAATAGTTGTTAAGGTAAAAAAAGGCAAATCCTTATGAAGGCTAAAAAACCCTGCAGCTGATGCCAATTGTCCAGTATATAAGGAAAAAAAGGTTCTTTCTGACTGCACATGCTAGCTACCTGGATCAACGTTGTATTACAGAATTTATTACATATAATCTGTGATACCATATTTTTTAAGAATGGCATTCAGGCCCTTTATGTACTTTTCTAGTAAGATGACCATTACCGTGTCATGCGGAAGAGAATTATTGCTCTTACTGTAAAGAATCCATAGTCTCATTCCTCTTACAGTAAAGATTCATTGTGTGTAATTATGGTTAAACTTTCTTTCCGCAATTTTACAGTTTCAAAATCTTTTTATTTTTTATCTTTAATTTATTCTACAGGTTAAATAATGTAATATTTTGATAGATTTTCCCAAATATGTTTTTTTTTTAATTTCTTAATTTTAACTTGAGGAAAAGAGGGAATTTAAAGATTTAAGGTTTATTTTTTATATTTTGTAAAAAACTTTTTTTTACCTTATTTTTAATACCCTTGGGAGAATTGAACCTAAGAGACAAAATGACCATGTCATACAGTTAGGGCCAGAAATATTTGGACAGTGACACAATTTTCGCGAGTTGGGCTCTGCATGCCACCACATTGGATTTGAAATGAAACCTCTACAACAGAATTCAAGTGCAGATTGTAACGTTTAATTTAAAGGGTTGAACAAAAATATCTGATAGAAAATGTAGGAATTGTACACATTTCTTTACAAACACTCCACATTTTATGAGGTCAAAAGTAATTGGACAAATAAACATAACCCAAACAAAATATTTTTATTTTCAATATTTTGTTGCAAATCCTTTGGAGGCAATCACTGCCTTAAGTCTGGAACCCATGGACATCACCAAACGCTGGGTTTCCTCCTTCTTAATGCTTTGCCAGGGCTTTACAGCCGCAGCCTTCAGGTCTTGCTTGTTTGTGGGTATTTCCGTCTTAAGTCTGGATTTGAGCAAGTGAAATGCATGCTCAATTGGGTTTAGATCTGGAGATTGACTTGGCCATTGCAGAATGTTCCACTTTTTGGCACTCATGAACTCCTGGGTAGCTTTGGCTGTATGCTTGGGGTCATTGTCCATCTGCACTATGAAGCGCCGTCCAATCAACTTTGCAGCATTTGGCTGAATCTGGGCTGAAAGTATATCCCGGTACACTTCAGAATTCATCCGGCTACTCTTGTCTGCTCTTATGTCATCAATAAACACAAGTGACCCAGTGCCATTGAAAGCCATGCATGCCCATGCCATCACGTTGCCTCCACCATGTTTTACAGAGGATGTGGTGTGCCTTGGATCATGTGCCGTTCCCTTTCTTCTCCAAACTTTTTTCTTCCCATCATTCTGGTACAGGTTGATCTTTGTCTCATCTGTCCATAGAATACTTTTCCAGAACTGAGCTGGCTTCTTGAGGTGTTTTTCTGCAAATTTAACTCTGGCCTGTCTATTTTTGGTATTGATGAATGGTTTGCATCTAGATGTGAACCCTTTGTATTTACTGTCATGGAGTCTTCTCTTTCCTGTTGACTTAGAGACAGATACACCTACTTCACTGAGAGTGTTCTGGACTTCAGTTGATGTTGTGAACGGGTTCTTCTTCACCAAATTAAGTATGCGGCGATCATCCACCACTGTTGTCATCCGTGGACGCCCAGGCCTTATTGAGTTCCCAAGCTCACCAGTCAATTCCTTTTTTCTCAGAATGTACCCAACTGTTGATTTTGCTACTCCAAGCATGTCTGCTATCTCTCTGATGGATTTTTTCTTTTTTTTCAGCCTCAGGATGTTCTGCTTCACCTCAATTGAGATTTCCTTTGACCGCATGTTGTCTGCTCACAGCAACAGCTTCCAAATGCAAAACCACACACCTGGAATCCACCCCTGACCTTTTAACTACTTCATTGATTACAGGTTAACGAGGGAGACGCCTTCAGAGTTAATTGCAGCCCTTAGAGTCCATTGTCCAATTACTTTTGGTCCCTTGAAAAAGAGGACGCTATGCATTACAGAGCTATGATTCCTAAACCCTTTCTCCGATTTGGATGTGGAAACTATCATATTGCAGCTGGGAGTGTGCACTTTCAGCCCATATTATATATATAATTGTATTTCTGAACATGTTTTTGTAAACAGCTAAAATAACAAAACTTGTGTCACTGTCCAAATATTTCTGGCCCTAACTGTATATACTATATTGCCTGCATTTATTGGATTACAATTCCACGAACACTTACCTTTTAGAATGACTTCGACTGTTGTGAATTCTGCTCTTGGGTTCCTTCCAGTGGTTGTTGGTGGAAATGCAGTTGTCTCTGAGTCACAGTCCTGGGCAGGTGTATCTGCTAATTGCTGTTCTGACTGGGATATTTAAGTGTGCAGGATTCATTAGCCCTTGCCAGTTGGCAATGTTTCTTTAGAAGTATTGGATCTCTGCCTGGCCTCACCTGCTTAACTGCCAGTTTAGCAAAGATAAGTGTCTGTTTCTTTTTCTGAAGCACACTTGCTGTGTGCTTATTTTCAGTGCTGATCTTTTGTTTCTATTTGTCCAGCTTAGACTGTGTCAGTTGTTCTTCTCAGTCGGGTTGGATTCTCTGGAGTTGCAGTTATACTCTCCACATCTTTAGTTAGGTGGTGGAGTTTTGTATTTTCTGCTGTGGATATTTTTGTAGTATTTTTATGCTGACCGCTTAGTATCCTGTCCTGTCCTTTTCTATCTAGCTAGAAGTGGCCTCCTTTGCTAAGCCTGTTTTCTGCCTGCGTGTGTCTTTTCCTCTCCAACTCGCAGTCATTATTTGTGGGGGGCTGCCTATCCTTTGGGGGTCTACTCTGAGGCAAGATAGTTTTCCTATTTCCATCTTTAGGGGTATTTAGTCCTCCGGCTGTGTCGAGGTGTCTAGGTTTTGTTAGGCACACCCCATGGCTACTTCTAGTAGCGGTGATAAGATCAGGGTTTGCGGTCAGTATAAGTTACCAGCTACTCCAGTGAAGGTTTTCATGCTGCTCCAAGGCCACCTGATCATAACAGTACAACTGGCCCACAATGAGTTAAATGCATCTCAGGAGAAGGGAGGAAAGGTCTTGAGCCAATTTTTTTTCTTCAGTCTGTTTTGTCTTCTCCTCCCTCTTTATCTCTGGGTGGCTGAAGAGCCTTGTGCTAGCATGAATGTTCAGGAATTAGCTTCTCGTGTAGACCAGCTTGCTGCTAGAATACAGGGTATTTCTGATTATATTGTTCAGACTCCTGCTTTAGAACCGAAGATACCTACTAATGATTTGTTTTTTGGTGACAGGTCCAAATTTTTGAGTTTTAAAAACAACTGTAAACTGTTTTTTGCATTGAAACCTCGATCCTACGGTGATTCCATTCAACAAGTTAAAATCATCATCTCCCTGCTGCGTGGTGATCCACAGGATAGGGCATTTTCCCTGGAATCTGTGGATCCTCCTTTGCTTAATGTAGACTCCTTCTTTCAGGCATTAGGATTACTGTATGATGAACCTAATTCGGTGGATCAAGCTGAGAAGACCTTGTTGGCCCTGTCTCAGGGGCAAGAGGTGGCTAAATTGTATTGTCAGAAATTCAGAAAATGGTCTGTGTTGACTACATGGAATGATGATGCTTTGGCGGCAATTTTCAGAAAGGGTCTTTCTGAATCCGTTAAAGATGTTATGGTGGGGTTTCCCACACCCTCCAATCTGAGTGATTCTATGTCTCTGGCCATTCAGATTGCCGGCGCTTGCGGGAGCGCAGAACTGTGCACGCTATGGCGTTATCCTCAGAGCAAATTCCTGAGCCTATGCAGTGTGATAGGATTCTGTCTAAAACAGTACGACAAGGTTTCAGATGTCTCAATAGGTTGTGTTATTATTGTGGTGACGCTTCCCATGGCATTTCTGTCTGCCCTAAGCGGACAAAGAGGATCGCTAGTTCATTTACTATCAGTACTGTACAACCTAAATTTCTGTTATCTGTGTCCTTGATCTGCTCATTGTCATCATTTTCTGTCATGGCGTTTGTGGATTCAGGCGCTGCCTTGAACTTAATGGACTTTGACTTTGCTAGGCATTGTGGTTTTCCCTTGCAGCCTTTGCAGAACCCTATTCCTTTAAGGGGCATTGATGCTACACCCTTGGCTAAAAATAAGCCCCAGTTTTGGACACAGGTGACCATGCGCATGGCGCCAGCCCATCAGGAAGATTGTCGATTTCTGGTGTTGCATAATTTGCATGATGCTATCGTGCTGGGTTTTCCCTGGTTACAGGTACATAATCCTGTTTTGGATTGGAAGTCCATGTCTGTGACTAGTTGGGGTTGTCAGGGGGTTCATAATGATGTTCCTCTGATGTCTATCGCCCCTTCTTCCTCTTCTGAAATTCCGGAGTTTTTCTCTGATTTTCAGGATGTATTCGATGAGCCCAAGTCCAGTTTCCTTCCACCGCACAGGGATTGCGATTGTGCTATTGACTTGATTCCAGGCTGTAAGTTTCCTAAGGGCCGACTTTTCAACCTGTCTGTACCTGAACATGCCGCCATGCGGAGCTATATTAAGGAGTCTTTGGAGAAAGGGCATATTCGGCCATCTTCTTCACCGATGGGAGCGGGGTTCTTTTTTGTTGCTAAGAAAGATGGTTCCTTAAGACCCTGTATTGATTATCGCCTCTTGAATAAGATCACGGTCAAGTTTCAATATCCTTTACCATTGCTTTCCGATTTGTTTGCTAGGATTAAGGGAGCTAGTTGGTTTACTAAGATAGACCTTCGGGGGGCTTATAATCTTGTTCGTATTAAACAGGGTGATGAATGGAAAACTGCGTTTTACACGCCCGAAAGCCATTTTGAATACCTTGTGATGCCATTCGGACGCTCTAATGCTCCATCTGTTTTTCAGTCCTTCATACATGATATCTTCCGGGATTATCTTGATAAATTCTTGATTGTATATTTGGACGATATTTTGATTTTTTCTGATGATTGGGAGTCTCATGTGCAGCAGGTCAGGATGGTATTTCAGATCCTTCGTGACAATGCCTTGTTTGTGAAAGGGTCTAAGTGTCTTTTTGGGGTACAGAAGGTTTCCTTTTTGGGCTTTATTTTTTCTCCCTCGTCTATAGAGATGGATCCGGTTAAGGTTCAGGCCATTCATGATTGGATTCAGCCCACATCCGTGAAGAGCCTTCAGAAATTTTGGGGTTTTGCTAATTTTTATCGCCGTTTCATTGCTAATTTTTCCAGCGTGGTTAAACCCTTGACTGATTTGACGAAGAAGGGCACTGATGTGGCGAATTGGTCCCCTGCGGCTGTCTCTGCCTTTCAGGAACTTAAACGTCATTTTACTTCTGCTCCAGTGTTGCGTCAACCGGATGTTTCTCTTCCGTTTCAGGTTGAGGTTGTCGCTTCTGAGATTGGGGCAGGGGCTGTTTTGTCTCAGAGGGATCCTGTTGGTTCCTTAATGAAACCGTGTGCCTTCTTTTCCCGTAAGTTTTCGCCTGCTGAACGCAATTATGATGTCGGCAATCGGGAGTTGTTGGCTATGAAGTGGGCATTTGAGGAGTGGTGACATTGGCTTGAGGGAGCTAAGCACCGTATTGTGGTCTTGACGGATCATAAGAATCTGATTTACCTCGAGTCTGCCAAACGGTTGAATCCTAGACAGGCTCGATGGTTCTTGTTTTTTTCTCGTTTTGATTTTGTGGTCTCGTACCTTCCGGGTTCTAAGAATATTAAGGCTGATGCCCTCTCTAGGAGTTTTTTGCCTGATTCTCCAGAGGTCTTAGAACTGGTCGGTATTCTAAAAGAGGGGGTGGTCCTTTCCACAATTTCCCCTGATTTACGACGGGTTCTTTAGGAATTTCAGGCTGACAAACCTGACCGCTGTCCTGTGGGGAAACTGTTTGTTCCTGACAGATGGACTAGTAGAGTGATTTCTGAGGTTCACTGTTCCGTGTTGGCTGGTCATCCTGGCATTTTTGGTACCAGAGATTTGGTTGGTAGGTCCTTTTGGTGGCCTTCATTGTCGCGTGATGTGCGTTCTTTTGTGCAGTCCTGTGGGACTTGTGCGCGGGCCAAGCCTTGTTGCTCCCGTGCTAGTGGGTTGCTTTTGCCATTGCTGGATTTTATTTCCGATCTTCCTGTTTCCCAGAGGATGTCGGTTATCTGGGTTGTTTGTGACCGATTCTCTAAGATCGTTCATTTGGTGCCTTTGCCTAAATTGCCTTCTTCTTCTGATTTGGTTCCATTGTTTTTTCAGCATGTGGTCCGTTTGCATGGTATTCCGGAGAATATTGTGTCCGACAGAGGTTCTCAGTTTGTTTCTAGGTTTTGGCGGGCCTTTTGTGCCAAGCTGGGCATTGATTTGTCTTTTTCCTCTGCATTTCATCCTCAGACCGAGAGAACTAATCAGACTTTGGAGACTTATTTGAGATGCTTTGTGTCTGCTGACCATGATGATTGGGTGACTTTTTTGCCATTGGCCGAGTTTGCCCTTAATAATCGGGCTAGTTTGGCTACTTTGGTTTCGCCTTTCTTTTGTAATTTTGGTTTTCATCCTCGTTTTTCTTCTGGGCAGGTTGAGCCTTCTGACTGTCCTGGTGTGGATTCTGTGGTTGACAGGTTGCAGCAGATTTGGGCTCATGTGGTGGACAATTTGGTGTTGTCTCAGGAGGAGGCTCAGCGTTTTGCTAACCGTCGTCGGTGTGTTGGTTCCCGGCTTCGGGTTGGGGATCTGGTCTGGTTGTCTTCCCGTCATGTTCCTATGAAGGTTTCTTCTCCTAAGTTTAAGCCTCGGTTTATTGGTCCTTATAGGATTTCTGAGATTATTAATCCGGTGTCTTTTCGACTGGCGCTTCCGGCCTGTTTTGCTATCCATAATGTCTTCCATAGATCTTTGTTGTGGAAATATGTGAAGCCCGTTGTTCCCTCTGTTGATCCTCCGGCCCCTGTGTTGGTTGATGGGGAGTTGGAATATGTTGTTGAGATGATTTTGGATTCTCATTTTTCGAGGCTGAAGCTTCAGTACCTTGTCAAATGGAAGGGTTATGGCCAGGAGGATAATTCTTGGGTTTTTGCCTCTGATGTCCATGCTGCTGATTTGGTCCGTGCCTTTCATCTTGCTCATCCTGATCGTCCTGGAGGTCCTGGTGAGGGTTCGGAGACCCCTCCTCAAGGGGGGGGTACTGTTGTGAATTCTGCTCTTGGGTTCCCTCCAGTGGTTGTTGGTGGGAATGCAGTTGTCTCTGAGTCACAGTCCTGGCCAGGTGTATCTGCTAATTGCTGTTCTGACTGGGATATTTAAGTGTGCAGGATTCATTAGCCCTTGCCAGTTGGCAATGTTTCTTTGGAAGTATTGGATCTCTGCCTGGCCTCACCTGCCTAGCTGCCAGTTCAGCAAAGATAAGTGTATGTTTCTTTTTCTGAAGCACACTTGCTGTGTGCTTATTTTCAGTGCTGATCTTTTGTTTTTATTTGTCCAACTTAGACTGTGTCAGTTGTTTTTCTCAGTCTGGTTGGATTCTCTGGAGTTTCAGTTATACTCTCCACATCTTTAGTTAGGTGGTGGAGTTTTGTATTTTCTGCTGTGGATATTTTTGTAGTATTTTTATGATGACCGCTTAGTATCCTGTCCTGTCCTTTTCTATTTAGCTAGAAGTGGCCTCCTTTGCTAAGCCTGTTTTCTGCCTGCGTGTGTCTTTTCCTCTCCAACTCACAGTCATTATTTGTGGGGGGCTGCCTATCCTTTGGGGGTCTACTCTGAGGCAAGATAGTTTTCCTATTTCCATCTTTAGGGGTATTTAGTCCTCCGGCTGTGTCGAGGTGTCTAGGTTTTGTTAGGCACACCCCACGGCTACTTCTAGTTGCGGTGATAAGATCAGGGTTTGCGGTCAGTATAAGTTACCACCTACTCCAGTGAAGATTTTCATGCTGCTCCAAGGCCACCTGATCATAACATTCGTCATTATTGAAAAATTAGTCTTTCATATAAAGTGAACAGAAATTGTGCTTTTTAAAAAAAAATGTTTATGACTTACTTTGAAAGAAATTTCTAGTCTAATGTTTTATAAGTACCACATGCTGACCAAGTAAGGTCAATACAGCAAATTACTAGTTAAGGTTTAATTGAATTAGCAACTAAAAGAACACAAAGTGCCCAGAACAGAAACAACAAAAAGAACATGAAAATGCAATCATGGAATGTTATAAAGAAACTCTCAAAAAGTTTTTTTATCAAGTTTTATGCCTGAACTCTTGTCCTCATCTTCTCAAGACTAATGGCTCAATTTAATCCATTAATTCCCATTTACCATAGCTACTATATATTTTAGCAATATATTATTTGTATATAATATAAGTGTGCCGGCCATATTAGAGCTAATGCTGAAGTGGGTAGTCAATTTATCATCTTGTCTGCATTAAGACTTACGGTATGTCAGTTTTCTCGAGATTTGTCCATTAGATTTATTTTTGTTATGTAAGCAATAATAACAATACTTAAAAAGATAAGTCATCTAATGGATTCCTACCCCTAAAAAGTCTGATTTACCAGCATCTATTTGTTTATTGATTTTAATAGGTAAGAATAAACTGGAAAAACAAATTGAACATAACAGTTCAAATAGGGACAAATATATGGGAAAATAGTTTTCGACATGACAAAGGTAAGTGTAGACGACTATATTTTCTGTTCAAGTGTGATCTGACAAAACATCATATCACACTTGGATCAATGTTAATGCATGGGGTAGTGCAGTGTCCAAGGAATAAAGTTCAATTTAATGAGTGCCTAGAAACCAATGAACTGCACTTGGCTGACATCTAAGCCCGAATTCTGTGGACTGACAGAATGGAGAAGGTGGAGACATTTTTCTCTCCATCTTCTCCTCATTCGAAATTATCAGATCACACTATGCGCAAACTTTGATCAAGTTTGATCAAAGTCTCATTTTCATAATTGAGCAGATTCTCCTGGATGAGAGAATTTATATTTATCTACACCTGCCCTAATCCTGTAATATCAGTGAACAGCATGCAACAAATTCTTGATGGTACAATCTGAAGACTCATTATTAGGACGGAAGGACCTTGCCTGAAAAACTTCACAGAGGTAAGCCTTTATAAAAACAAGTTCCACTCGGATGAATTCTGATATATCTCTTCATAGATCTGCTCCTGCAACGACTCCATTTGTCACCAAGCTCCACCATCTTAATCATGAGGGCCATGACAGGTGCAATGTTAGGCCGGGATGACACTTGCGAAAAACTCGCACAAGTCTCGCATTTCAATATGCGGCACTCGGGACTGGAGCGTGTGGCTACATCTATTTCTATACAGCTGAACACTGCAGTCCAAGTCTCAGCGGCAGTTTTGGGTATTGAGATGCAAGACTCGTGTGAATTTCTCACAAGTGTGATCCTGGCCTTATGGCCAATAAGGCTGGGTGGCACAGACTTTTTCCATCCAGATATACTGGTGTGGCTAAGGTGTGTGGTATCACCCAGTCAGACAGAAAGGTTGTGAAGTTCAGAAGCTCAGTACGTATAAGATAAATGCTGTGGCCAATGGGGTGGACCACACCCTACTTAAACCTAAATGCTGAAAAATGCCAGTTAGTGTTTTGATTTTCCCCTGTCTCTTGTGCAATTTTCAGTCTCTATTCCTGATTTTGACCCAGCTAATTGACCCTGACCACGTTTTCTCCGCAATCCCTAATAATTCTGACACTTACTTTTTTATTGCTCTTTATTTACTTCCTGGTATATGACTCCAGATTTATTTCTGACTTTAGCTTTATCCTCTGATTCTGTTCCCAGTTCTGTAACATCACTTACTGATTTAGCATTTTTTGACTATCCTTGCCACAGGTTACTCCTCACACACCCCCTGATGAAGCTTGGGTGAAACATGCGTTGGAGCTGGAGATTCAACACTATAATATCATCTGACTGAAATACATCACTTGATGTAACTACTATGCCTGCTCCTTGAATACCTCTTTGCTATTTGCACATACCACTTCACTAAGCATAGCTGTGTGCTGTAGGCAGACACACCATGGTATATATATACTTTTTTATATATATCTTTCATTATCTACATTTATTTTGTCATATAGTATTATCCCCTATTTCTTTGGTACTCTGCTTTCCTTCATATTGTTATTTTTCATGTATTCGTTTTATTATCTTCAAAATACTATATACTTTATGAGACTTAGTTAACTCTTCATTCTATGCTGGTACTTTACTCCACAAGACAGCAGGTAGTCCGTTGCCACAACCCAGTGGACCCCGTTGTATGTCTAAATCTCTGTATAGAGTTTAAAGAGTCAAGAAAAGGGTTTCTCTGGGATATATTAGATGGAGTGGCTTGAGCTGAGTTTGGCAGACTCAGCTTTTATGGGATTGCCTGATTCTTTACACACTTTAGCTGCCTGAGCTGTCAATGACTACAGTAGTCTTCATGTAATACTGCACTTCACCAGTAGTGGCTGCTACAAGATAAATGAGCAGCTAGAGATTAAATACAGTTCTGTAGTGATCAGCTGATTGAATATTTAGTTTAAAAGATTATCAGATTTGTCTTTGTCGAGATAAACTTTTCAAGAAAAGACAGAAAAGGTCAATTTTGGAGCCCCACATTTCTACCCCCGGTTTTGTTTCCACATTCCAAAGGTATGTGATAAATGACTAGAATTTAACCCCTTACCGGCATCGGACGTACTATACCGTCCGATGCCGGCTCCCCTGCTTTGATGCAGGGCTCCGCGGTGAGCCCGCACCAAAGCCGGGACATGTCAGCTGTTTTGAACAGCTGACATGTGCCCGTAATAGGCGCGGGCAGAATCGCGATCTGCCCGCACCTATTAACTAGTTAAATGCCGCTGTCAAACGCAGACAGCGGCATTTAACTACCGCTTCCGGCCGGGCGGCCGGAAATGACGTCATCGCCGACCCCCGTCACATGTCCGGGGGTCGGCGATGCGTCTCCATTGTAGCCATAGAGGTCCTTGAGACCTCTATGGTTACTGATTGCCCGTCGCTGTGAGCGCCACCCTGTGGTCGGCGCTCACAGCACACGTGCAATTCTGCTACATAGCAGCGATCAGCAGATCGCTACTATGTAGCAGAGCCGATCGCGTTGTGCCTGCTTCTAGCCTCCCATGGAGGCTATTGAAGCATGGCAAAAGTTAAAAAAAAAAGTTTAAAAAAATGTTAAAAAAAATAAAAAAAACATAAAAGTTTAAATCACCCCCCTTTCGCCCCAATCAAAATAAATCAATAAAAAAAATATCAAATCTACGCATATTTGGTATCGCCGCGCTCAGAATTGCCCGATCTATCAAATAAAAAAAAGTATTAACCTGATCGCTAAACAGCGTAGCGGGAAAAAAACTCGAAACGCCAGAATTACGTTTTTTTGGTCGCCGCGACATTGCATTAAAATGCAATAACGGGCGATCAAAAGAACGTATCTGCACCGAAATGCTATCATTAAAAACGTCATCTCGGCACGCAAAAAATAAGCCCTCAACCGACCCCAGATCACGAAAAATGGAGACGCTACGAGTATCGGAAAATGGCGCAATTTTTTTTTTTTTTTTTTAGCAAAGTTTGGAATTTTTTTTCACCACTTAGATAAAAAATAACCTAGTCATGTTTGGTGTCTATGAACTCGTAATGACCTGGAGAATCATAATCGCAGGTCATTTTTAGCATTTAGTGAACCTAGCAAAAAAGCCAAACAAAAAACCAATGTGGGATTGCACTTTTTTTGCAATTTCACCGCACTTGGAATTTTTTTCCCGTTTTCTAGTACACGACATGCTAAAACCAATGATGTCGTTCAAAAGTACAACTCGTCCCGCAAAAAATAAGCCCTCACATGGCCAAATTGACGGAAAAATAAAAAAGTTATGGCTCTGGGAAGGAGGGGAGCGAAAAACGAACACGGAAAAACGAAAAATCCCCTGGTCATGAAGGGGTTAAAGGATATGATCACATTCACACAATTTTTGTATTATCTACTTGTTTCTTAAATGTAAAAAAAAATAATTTTTTGAATAGTCTTCATTAAAAAAAATTTAGAATTGTACTGCTGAAGATCGTCTGTAGGACCTTTAGTTTGCCAAGTGCACCTAAAAAATGTTACACATCCATCAAAGCTTCGGAAATGCCTGCTGTTCTTAACTCTTCTCTGGCTGTTTGACTAAGTTCACCTGCCCGTGTAATAAAAAAATGATTTTGATATGGAAAAAGCAGATAATTTTTCATCTTAATTGTCATCTGCATGCAATATGCATGGAACTGGTCAAACAAGACCAAATACAGATGCGGCAAGCAAGACAACAAATTAAATAGCAAGCTGGACAGAAAAATAGCAAACCAAAGAAATACAAGCTGGAACTTAGCTTCTGATGGGAAGACAGGTCACAAGAACGATCCAGGAGTAAACAGACCAATACTGGAACATTGACAGGTGGCATGGAGCAAAGATCTAAGTGGAGTTAAATAGAGCAGTAGCTAACGAATTAACCTCGTCACCTGTGAAACTCAGAAACACCCACCAGAGGAAGTCCATGGACAGAACCAGCCGAAGTACCATTCATGACCACAGGAGGGAGCCCGACAACAGAATTCACAACAGAGGGGGTTTGCAGAGCTCAGAGGCACGGCGTTCTGGTAAATTATATTTTCTATTCTTAACTTAATGTGTCCACTTTGCGGCTAGCCAATCAGGGTGCAGGAAACATCCACAATGTCCTGACACAATGGCTTGTGTCATAGGCTACTGAAATCACATGTCCCTCCCCATATAAAGAGTAAAAATCTTGCTTTAGCGCCATTTTGGCCTGGTAACATTGCAGAGAGGTTGTCCTGATGATGGCAGTGTTAGCACCTAGCTTTTAGTTAGTTAGTTAGGCGGTTGTTTATTTCTCATATATTTTAACTAGTGTCCTGTGTCGCTATGAAATCGACTTTACAGCAATTTTTTTTGCTATTACTGAGGTTCACAAACAAAGACAGCAGGGCACATGTGATATAAGTGTGTTGTGCACTGCTTCTATTGTGTTCCATGCACGAGTATAGCATGCTAAATCTTATTTTTTCACTAGATTAATGTGAAACAGCATGCTATATCCCACCTTGTCATTTAGTGGTGTGATGACTTTGTTCTGTAATTTGAGCTGCTGTGCATGAAGAGATTTTTTTTTAGAACACTTGCTAGTGCTATCGTAATTCACCATGCCATATCTCCCCTTGTTATTTAGTGGCTGTGAAATTCCATAGTGTGCATCACTCATGCATATTAAAAAAATATATGATTTTTTTTCTGTTGCTAAATGTGATACAGCCTGCCATAGCCCACATTGTGATTTTGTGGCGGTGATATGAAGCTGTCTGTAGACCTAACGCACATTAAAAAAATATATATTTATTTCTGTTGAAAAATGTGATATAGCTTGCCATATCCCATGTTGTCATTTTGTTTCGTTGAAATTAAGCTGTCTGCAGACCTCAGGCACATAAGAATAAAAATTATGTTGCTAAACGTGATATTTTGTGGCTATGAAATGCTTTTGTGTACAGAGCTGTTGCACATAGAAAAAACATTTTTGGAGTTTTTCAAACGTGATACAACAGGTTAAGTCTGAATTTAAAATTGTTTGGAGCATATCTTCTAGGCTATACAGGCATCAACCACACAAAAAAATTGTACTGTTACTAATGGAATACAGTAGGGGACAACTCACTTTCAAATTGTTTGCAGCACCTTGTCTGTTATAGAGACCTGATCCATGGGCCTCCCAAAAACACTTCTGTTACTAATGTCATACAGCAGGGGACATCTCACTTTCAAATTGTTTGTAGCATCTAGTCTGTTATTGAGGCCTTATCCACAGGCCCCCACAAAATTCTTCTCTTACTAATGTCACACAGTAGGGGACATCTCACTTTCAAATTGTTTGTAGTATCTAGTTTGTCATAGGCATAATCTACAGGCTCCCCAAAAATAATTCTGTTACTAACGTTGTATAGTAGTGGACTTCTTACTTTCAAATTGTTTGTACCATCTAGTCTGTTATAGAGGCTTAAACCACAGGACCCCACAATTTATTATGTTAATGACATTATGGAGTAGGGGAGATCTAATTTTAAAATTGTTTGCTGCATATCTTCTTTGTCATACAGGCCTCATCCGTACTCAAACAATTCTTCTGTGACAAACGCAATTCAGCATGACATATTTCACTTTGTAATTTACTGCCACGGAAATTCTACTGTTGGCAGAGCTGGTGAAGAGTTTAAAATCTAATTTTTGCTGCTAAAACTGTGCTCCTACCACACTACCAGAGCAATATGACTGGGAAAAAGCGAGGCCATGGTGGTAGAGGTATTAGGCTTGGTGTTAAATGTACGCAGTGGTGGCACTCAAATGACCTTTGCTTCACCATGTCCCAATTCCCCAACCATACAACTGACTGTATGGAACTACAGATGGGTGTCTGAAGAGCTGTTCACTAGTGTTGAGCATTCCGATACTGCAAATATCAGGTATAGGCCGATATTCACTGTATCGGAATTCCGATACTGAGTTCTGATACTTTTGCGATATCGGATACCAGAATCGGAAGTTCCCATAGGGCAATGATGCACTATAATGGAGTGTTGACGGTGCGTGGGCGGAGACTGCGTGTGTGTGCGGGTGGGGTCTGTGTGCGACCGTGGGGGGTTTGTGTGGGCCTGTCGGGGGTCTGTATGGGCCTCTCAGGGGTCTGTGCGTGCCTGCCAGGGGTCTGTGTGGGCTGCCGGGGGTCTGTGCGAGCTGCTGGGGTCTGTGCTTGCCTGCCGGGCTCTGTGTGGGATGCCAGGGGTCTGTGCGAGCCTGACGGGGCTTTGTGCGGGCTGCTGCGGCTCTGTGCGGGCTGCCGGGGGTCTGTGAGGGCTGCCGGGGGTCTGTGCGTATGTCAGATTGGACTACAAGTCCCATCGGATGATGCCTGCTGCAGTGACAGTGATTGACACATTAGCCAATGATGGGACAGTAGTAGTCCCATCATCCGGCTAATGTGTTGAATGTAAAAAAAATACTACATACATACTACATACATACTACATACTACATACATATATACATACTACATACATATATACATACTACATACATATGTACTACATACCACATACATACTACATACATACATACTACATATATACTACATACTACATACATACACACTACATACATACTACATACATGCATACTACATACTACATATATACTACATACACACATAGTACATACATTCTACATACATACTACATACTGTTAGGTCTCGAGTTCCCACTTCTGCACAGGGGGAATCTCGGGCCGTCTCCGCTGCGGTCTCCCATTCCTATCCAGCCGCAGTGGAGTCTGCGCAGCAGGGACGTCGGTCCCAGCGTCTTGCTCGGTCTCGCTCTGTACAGAGAGTTACTGCTGCTTCTTCAGCTCCTGCCATTAAAGTCAGTGCTGGTCAGCAACGAGCGGACTTCTCTGGGACTAAGTCCTTATTTGCGCACACTGAGCATGCCCAGGGCAAGATCTCCCATTGGAGATCGAGGGTCATGTGCTCAGGCTCTGCAGCGCATTCCATTGGTCCTCTTGGCAGGTCTTGGAAGGGCAAAGTTTCTGTGGCCACTTCCTGTCCTGCAACTATATAAACTGCGCATTACCGCACGGCCATGCGCTAGTGTACAATTATTATGTGTGTGTGTAGATGGATGTATGTCGATGGATGAAAGCTCCTAAGTATCCCTCCCTAGAGTTGTTGACTGCTCACGGATGATGGTAGCTCTCTAGCGCCCGACTATCCATCTATATGTTACACACATCACAGCGTCCTATAGCTGTGCCTGCCAGTATGGCGCCGTGCACTTGCCTTGCGCTTTCCATACCCAAGCCTGGGTGGTTAGTGGCGTCCGTCAGTGCGGCATCGCACGCACTCTTGTGCTTATTTATTACTAATAAGGTTCATTACACACCCAGTTGCGGTGTTGTGCCAGCAAGGGTCTAATCGGACTTCAATCCCTTTCGTGGTTAAGTTCGCTGACTACTTGCTCGCGCTCTATGTGCGGTACCGCGGTCCTGTGACTTAACAGGATCGCTTTCTTCACGTTGGGTGAGGTTTAACCCACGTGTTTATACTTTTAGTACCGCCATATAGTCTGTCATTCACTAGCAGCGGGTTTCGCCTGCACGGTGGACCCCGGACTGCGAACGCATCTATATCATCTTACTTGGTGCGTTCCGCCAGTCCTAACATTACACTAGCGCCAGGGTCTGGCCAGTGATGACAGACAAACAGCAATCCTTCCGGTATATCCAGCAGCTGGAGGGTAGGTTGGCGGCTCTCGAGAGCGCAACCTCAGCTGTGGATGTGATCGCAGTTGCTGTACAGGCTGCCAGCGTGGCTGCAGCAACTTTGTCCATTGCCACCCCTGTTCCGACATTTTCTCGCCTCCCGCTGCCAGAAAAATTTTCTGGTGATAGCAAATTTTGTAGGGGATTTGTGAGTCAGTGCTCTATTCATCTTGAGCTCCTGGCTGCACGCTTCCCCACAGAGCGGGCTAAGGTGGGATTTATTGTATCTCTATTGTTGGAATGGGCTACGCCGCTGTGGGAGCGTGGCGATCATGTGGTGCAGAGTGCTCCGCTGTTTTTGAGCACTCTGAAACAGGTCTTTTTAGGACCTCAAGTCACCCATGATACTGCGCTCCAACTGCTGGCATTAACTCAGGGTGAGTCCTTGGTCAGTCATTTTGCCGTCCAATTCCGCACTTTAGCATCTGAGCTGGAATGGTCGGATAAAGCTCTTATCCCCATATTTTGGAGGGGCTTGGCTGACCACGTAAAGGACGCTCTGGCCACTAGGGAGATTCCTACCACACTGGAGGAGTTAATAACAGTGATTTTAATGCACTTTAAGCCTGTGACTGTCACTGGTATGAATCACCCGTTTTTGTGTCTATGGATATGAAGATGGACTTTGGATTTATGTGCTTTTAACGAATATGGAATAAAAGGTATTTTTTATGGACATCACCCGCGCTGGACTTCTGCTTTTTCTTCAAACTACTTGCTGCACTGCATGATCCGTGCGCTGGGCCTGAGAGGAGGTGAGCTGATCTTCGTTGCTTTTTCTTTTCCGAGTTAATAACTGTCTCCACTCTAATTGATCTCCGTTTTAACGAGCGGAGGTTAGAGCGAGCCCAGTGTAGGCAGAGGTTTCGGCTGGCTCCTACTTTCGCCAAACCTCTGGAATCTCCGGTCCTGGTTCCTGAGTCACATGAGGCCAGAGAAGGGTCACAAGCGGGATCTAAGTCCCGGACCGCTTGTGCACTCAGGGTCTGTCATGTTTGCCAGTAGTCAGGACATCTAGCCACCAGATGTCCTCAGCGGTCGAGGAAACGTCAGCGTCTAGTGGTCGTAGGTGGAGGTACACTAGACACGGCGACGTTTGCCTCTAAATTGTCCTTTAAGGGGACAATTACTATAGGCTCATTCTCCCACTCAGTAGAGCTCTGCGTGGATTCTGGGGCGGAGGGCAATTTTATGTCTTCTGCCTTCGCCCAACGTCACGCAATACCCCTGGTTATGCTAGCTCAACCTGTAACGGTACGAGTGGTGAATGGGTCGACACTGCCCTCACAGATAACACACCAGACCATCCCTTTTACTCTGTCCATGTCGCCATCTCATCAGGAGATTATTTCTCTGCTCATCATTCCAGAGGGAATTGATGAGATCCTGTTGGGAATACCTTGGCTACGGTACCACTCTCCTCATATCGAGTGGTCCTCTGGCAGAATTCTGGGATGGGGTGAATCTTGTTGGGGTAGGTGTCAGAGGGAGTGCGTTCAGGTTGCTACAACAGAGGTACCCGCAGATCTATCCTCTCTCCCCAAGCAGTATTGGTCTTATGCAGACGTGTTCTCCAAAAAGGCGGCGGAGACCCTTCCGCCCCATCGCCCCTATGACTGTCCTATTGACCTCTTGCCTGGTGCTGAGCCTCCCCGGGGTAGAGTCTATCCGCTATCTCTCCTGGAGATGGAGGCAATGTCACAGTACATCCAGGAAAATCTGGCAAGAGGGTTCATCAGAAAGTCAGTGTCACCTGCTGGGGCAGGGTTCTTCTTCGTGCAGAAGAATGGGGAATTGCGTCCATGCATAGACTACAGGGGTCTTAACGCCATCACCGTTAAGAATAAGTACCCTTTGCCTCTGATATCCGAGCTATTCGATAGGCTTCGGGGAGCAAGGGTATTTACTAAATTAGATCTGCGGGGTGCTTACAACCTGATTCGCATCCGTGAGGGGGACGAATGGAAGACGGCGTTTAACACCAGGGATGGGCACTATGAATATCTGGTGATGCCCTTCGGGCTCTGTAATGCCCCAGTCGTTTTCCAAGACTTTGTGAACGATATCTTCCGGGATATGCTTTCCACTTCGGTCGTAGTCTATCTGGATGATATTCTCATCCACTCTCCAGATATTGACTCCCACCGAAGAGATGTTAGCAAAGTCTTCGACCTCCTACGGGCAAACTCTCTCTATGCCAAGTTGGAGAAGTGTATGTTTGAGCAGGAGTCCTTACCTTTCCTAGGCTACATCATCTCTGCCCAGGGATTGGCTATGGATCCTGCCAAACTACAGGCTGTGATGGACTGGCAGGAACCCCATTCTCTTAAAGCGGTGCAGCGCTTTATGGGATTCATCAATTATTATCGCCAGTTCATCCCGCGCTTCTCAACTTTGGTAGCTCCCTTGGTTGCCCTCACCAAAAAGGGGGCGAATCCCAAATTGTGGTCTGAGGAGGTCTCCAAGGCCTTTATCTCTATGAAGTCACACTTCGCTAGCGCTCCCATTCTACATCACCCCGATGTTGATAAGCCATTTATCATGGAGGTGGATGCCTCTTCTGTTGGTGCTGGAGCAGTCCTCTTCCAAAAGGATGCTCAAGGTCGGAAGCATCCATGCTTCTTTTTCTCCAAGACCTTCGCACCAGCAGAGAGGAATTATTCCATCGGGGACAGGGAGTTGATAGCCATGAAGTCGGCTTTCTCGGAGTGGAGACATCTCTTGGAGGGAGCATGTTTTCCCTTCCAAGTCTTCACAGACCATAAAAATTTGGTATACCTGCAGACAGCTCAGCGGTTGAATTCTCGCCAGGCCAGATGGTCCTTGTTCTTCTCCCGGTTTCATTTCACCCTCCATTTCCTTTCTGGGGAGAAGAACATTCGGGCCGACGCTCTCTCTCGCTCCGTTGTGTCATCTGCGGAGGAGGAGGAGGAGCCTCGGCTTATTGTTCCCACCGAGAGCTTGAGAACTGTGGCTCCGGTTTCGCTGGGGTCTGTGCCCCCGGGCAAGACTTTTGTTCCATCCAGTTTGCGACCGGAGGTTCTTTCTTGGGCGCACTCGTCCAGGGTGGGTGGACATTTTGGTACTAAAAGGACATCTGAGCTACTGGCGAGGACATACTGGTGGCCGCATATGGCCCGTGATGTCGCGGAGTATGTTCGGGCGTGTGTCTCTTGCGCCAGGAACAAGACTCCTCGGCAACGGCCAGCTGGTTTGCTGTATCCTCTGCCCGTGGCGGACAGACCCTGGGAGATGGTCGGGATGGACTTTGTGGTGGGCTTGCCCAAGTCTCATAACTGCACCATTATCTGGGTGATCACCGACCATTTTTCCAAAATTGTGCATTTGGTGCCTCTTCCACGGCTACCATCTGCACGGGCGTTGGCTGTCTTGTTTATCAAGCATATCTTTCACCTGCACGGTATGCCAGACAAAATTGTTAGTGACCAGGGTCCCCAGTTTGCGTCTCGATTCTGGAGAGAGCTTTGTCGTCTACTCAGTATTGAGTTAAATCTCTCTTCGGCTTATCATCCAGAGACGAATGGGTTGATGGAAAGGGCCAACCAGACCTTGGTCACATATCTGCGACATTTTGATTCTGCCAGGCAGGATGACTGGGCATCCTTGTTACCTTGGGCAGAGTTTGCACTTAACAATGCCGTAGCCGACTCCACCGGTCAGACTCCATTCCTCTTAAATTACGGCCAGCATCCGCGTGTTCCTGTGCCCATGCCTGTGTCTTCCGCTGACTCCAGGGTGGCAGACTGGGCTGTGGAGGCACGGGACATTTGGGATCGCACGCAGGATGCCATTCGGGCCTCCAAGGAGAGAATGAGGTCCTCCGTCGATGTTCATCGGCGCCCCGCTCCGACCTTTGCCCCTGGCGACTTGGTGTGGCTCTCCGCCCGTAACATCAGGCTGCGAGTTGAGTCCACTAAGTTTGCTCCTCGCTACTTGGGTCCCTTCAAGGTTCTCGAACAGGTTAATCCTGTGGTCTACCGTCTGGCTCTTCCTCCACGCTTGGGTATCACCGACACCTTTCATGTGTCCCTCTTGAAACCCGTATACATGTCCCGGTTTTCCGAGTCATCTGCCGGGACATCGGGTTCGTCTACGGACGATTATGAGGTGAACGCTATTTTGGGGTGCAAGGTGGTACGCGGCAAAAAGTTCTATTTGGTGGATTGGAAGGGTTATGGTCCAGAGGACAGGTCATGGGAACCTGCTGAAAACATTCGGACCCGACAGCTCATTACTGCCTTCGAGCGTAGCGAGGCCCAAGGAGGGGGGGGGCCCTAGGAGGGGGGTAATGTTAGGTCTCGAGTTCCCACTTCTGCACAGGGGGAATCTCGGGCCGTCTCCGCTGCGGTCTCCCATTCCTATCCAGCCGCAGTGGAGTCTGCTCAGCAGGGACGTCGGTCCCAGCGTCTTGCTCGGTCTCGCTCTGTACAGAGAGTTACTGCTGCTTCTTCAGCTCCTGCCATTAAAGTCAGTGCTGGTCAGCAACGAGCGGACTTCTCTGGGACTAAGTCCTTATTTGCGCACACTGAGCATGCCCAGGGCAAGATCTCCCGTTGGAGATCGAGGGTCATGTGCTCAGGCTCTGCAGCGCATTCCATTGGTCCCCTTGGCAGGTCTTGGAAGGGCAAAGTTTCTGTGGCCACTTCCTGTCCTGCAACTATATAAACTGCGCATGACCGCACGGCCATGCGCTAGTGTACAATTATTATGTGTGTGTGTAGATGAATGTATGTCGATGGATGAAAGCTCCTAAGTATCCCTCCCTAGAGTTGTTGACTGCTCACGGATGATGGTAGCTCTCTAGCGCCCGACTATCCATCTGTATGTTACACACATCACAGCGTCCTATAGCTGTGCCTGCCAGTACGGCGCAGTGCGCTTGCCTTGCGCTTTCCATACCCAAGCCTGGGTGGTTAGTGGCGTCCGTCAGTGTGGCATCGCACGCACTCTTGTGCTCATTTATTACTAATAAGGTCATTACACACCCAGTTGCGGTGTTGTGCCAGCAAGGGTCTAATCGGACTTCAATCCCTTTCGGGGTTAAGTTCGCTGACTACTTGCTCGCGCTCTATGTGCGGTACCGCGGTCCTGTGACTTAACAGGATTGCTTTCTTCACGTTGGGTGAGGTTTAACCCACGTGTTTATACTTTTAGTACCGCCATATAGTCTGTCATTCACTAGCAGCGGGTTTCGCCTGCACGGTGGACCCCGGACTGCGAACGCATCTATATCATCTTACTTGGTGCGTTTCGCCAGTCCTAACACATACTACATACATACTACAGTACATACATACATACTACATACATACTACATACTAAATACATGCTACATACATACATACTACATACAGTACTGTACATTCATACATTACGAACATACAATACATTCATACATTACTTTCAATACATATAGACATACAGTACATTAAACATAGATTACATACTCACCATTATTTGTCATTTTGATCACCAAAGCCAGTGTCACCTGTAAAAATTTTTAAAATAACAAACAACCAATATACTTCCTGATCCGCAGAAATCCACGAGTGTCCCATGATGATCTCCAGTGGAGAACGGCAGCATCAGCTGATGCAACCGCTCTCCAGGGGCTCCATGAATCCAATGGCATGAGGAAAGTATCCTTCGCACTGTATTCCTCCGCCACTGTAAAAAAATTTTTCCACACAGCAATTGCCATAAAGTGAGACTTTGAACTATAGTAACCTCAGATACATTGTCTCCTGTCAGTTTGTCACTGAAGGTCCTATACATCAGGTGATGTCACTGTTCTATAGGGGAGATCGTCGTGGGACACTTGTTATTATTTGGACTATGGTGGACAGGTAATATACGGTTTATTATTTTATGTTTTTTGCAGGCGCTGTAGTATGGTAAGTATGGTTAAATGAAGAATATTAAAATACTTTTTTCCTAATGTGTGTGTGTTTTATTAGCTCTTTATAACTATTGGATTAATAATGGATAGGCGTCTTATTGATGCCTCTCCGTTATTAACCCAGCTTAATGTCACCTTACAATAGCAAGGTGACATGAACCTCCTATTACCCCATATCCCACCGCTACATGGGAGTGGGAAGAGAGGGACTAAGTGCCGGAATTGGCGCATCTTACAGATGCACCATTTCTGGGGCGGCTGCGGACTGGTATTTGTAGCCGGGGGGACCAATATTCATGGCACCTCTCTAGGCTATGAATATCAGCCCGCAGCTGTCTGCGTAGCCTTTCTGGCTATAAAATATAGGGGGACCCCACATAATTTTTCTGGGGCAGCTATCGCTAGATAGTGCCTGATGGCAAAAACCCGATGTGTGAAAGCAGCCAGATATATGGATAGATACATCTATGTATCTATTGATATATCTATCTATAAATATACCTATAGATAGATATATACATAGATATATAATAGAAAGGCCGATGTTTCTAAGGACTCATTCACACTTGGCGTTTTTAGCAATCCGTCACAATCCATCGTTTTGGGAAAAAAACAGATCCTGCAAATGTGCTCGCAGGATGCGTGTTTACCCATAGGCTTGTATTAGTAACATAGTAACATAGTTAGTAAGGCCGAAAAAAGACATTTGTCCATCCAGTTCAGCCTATATTCCATCATAATAAATACCCAGATCTACGTCCTTCCACAGAACCTAATAATTGTATGATACAATATTGTTCTGCTCCAGGAAGACATCCAGGCCTCTCTTGAACCCCTCAACTGAGTTCGCCATCACCACCTCCTCAGGCAAGCAATTCCAGATTCTCACTGCCCTAACAGTAAAGAATCCTCTTCTATGTTGGTGGATGGATCGTGATGGATGGCCACACGTCGCGTCTGTCGTGCAACGGATCCGTCGTGTTTTGGCTGACCATCGGCACGAAAAAACTTTCAAGTGAACTTTTTTTGTCCGTCACGTCCGCCATTTTCTACCATGCATGCATGGCCGAAACTCCGCCCATCCTCCCCAGACTTCAGAATGAGCAGCGGATGCATTGAAAAACTGCATCTGCTGCCCACGTCGTGCACAAATTTCACAACGTGCGTCGGTACGTTGACCCGACTCATAACAACGGACCCGTACCGGCATACAGTAAGTGTGAAAGAGGCCTTAATGTGCGTTTAATTTTTTTAAAAAAAGGAAAAAAACGGCGTGGGCTCCCGCATAATTTTCTGCGCCAGTGGGGGAAAGCCGACGGCCGGGGGCCAATATTTGTAGCCTGCTATGAACATCAACCCGCAGCTGTCTGCATAGCCTTTACTGGCTATTAAAATAGGGGGACCCCCCAAAAAAATTACGTGGGGTCCCCCTATATTTTATAGCCAGAAAGGTTTCACAGACATCTGCGGGCTGATATTCATAGCCTAGAGAGGGGCCATGAATATTGGCCCCCCAGCTACAAATACCAGTCTTAGCCGCCTCAGAAATGGCACATCTGTAATATGCAACTTACAACAAATTGAGATAAAAGTTATAAAGCCACTGACCACATTCAGCTTACATCATTGTTTCAGCATGCTCATTAAATTCCCAGTTGCTTGTATACATATATATAGGTGTTAAAAAGTCATATGCAGTAAAACCTTAAAATACATTTTTAGATGAAACGATTGTTCCTCCCACAGCTCTCTTTCTTAACTCCCCCATACACAGGAAAACTTTGCTCAGCTGAGCACTACTGTAGTCTCTTTAAGAGAACAAATGACAGACACCTCTGACGCTGTCTTGCCTCCAAAAGAACAAAAGGATCGGTCATTGGAAATCCAATGTGACAGTTCCTTCTCAGACTTCTCATAATCTAGGCTGTCCAATGATCCTGGTGATATTGACAGGTCCAGATACTTATTGGCTAATGCATATGAAGGACTTATGAATGACTACTTCTCTGATTGAAATGTAATGGGTCTACCAGAGCAGGAGCTGCTTTTTTAGCTAGTCCATACTTGATCAGTATTTAGCACTACATTTCCCAAGCAGATAAATTGAACTTTTGGCCATGGCTTCCTCCATCCATACAAAATAATTGTCAGTGGTTAGAATAGCCAAAACCTTTTAAACCACCCGATAATCCATTAAGTTTGTAAACATCGAAAAAATTTTGCTTCTGCTTTTTACTGATGATGACTAATATGAGACAACTCTTTACTACTACTAGTACTATTACTGCTGCTACTACTACTATTATTTAGATAGTAACTTACTCTGGCACTCTGCCCAGCAATCAATTGGTCATCTTCCGTTTGAACACTTGTTCGACTTCTGACATCATAATCCTCCTGTTCAAAGTCAGAGTCATCTTCTAATTCTTCAGGAGTCTTTAAAAAAATCAAAAAATTAGATAATACTAAGCATTTTGACTACTTGAAAAGTTATCATTATGTATGAGCTAAGAAATGAGATAAAACTCAAAAATGTTATCTTATCTCACAAAAGAACGTCAGGGTGCAATAGTTCAAGCTTAGGTTGTGAAAATCTAACTACTCTCTCAATAGGTAAGTAATTGAAACTCTGATCTTCTCAACCACCTGGCTCACACGATAGGATACAACATGAACAAACACAGTTTATATATATTGTACAATCAGATCTCTTGATACCCAAAATTACATTGAAATATAGCCTTGTAGATTTGTGGGCCTTCATATATACATAGGAATAGAAAAATCTAGTCTCGATCAAGGTAGCTTTTTCAAGTTGTGGCCTTTTGTAGAGATTTTATTTCACATAGTTGCAGCTAGGTGGACCCATTCACAAGACCTAGTGTCACGGGACTACCGCGACAGAGAGGTTCCAGAGAACCGCAGCGTTCTGGGCCTCGTTCACACACAGTGAACAGAAGCTCTTCACCTGTATTCTGACCTGGCTGCTTTGTGCCAGCAGTGAAGGAGTTAACTTTATTGCTGAGAGCTGGGTCTCTCAGCTGAAATGGATTTTGTAATCTGATCCTCTATATAGACCCAGTCCTGACATCAGCTAGTGTCAGTGATCAGTTCAGCTGCCTGGCTTGGAGGTTGAAGGAGCGTAGTGTTGGTGGTTTATTTACAGAGATTGGTGTCTGCTGTTTTGGTTGCTTGTTAAACCTGTTTTCCTTCCTAGTTTATTCCTTCTCTTCCCTTCTATATGTTCCTCTGTTGTTGTGTGAGCATTTGGTGAGTTTGAGTCTTTTTGTTACCTTGTCTGTATACACTGTTATTTGTTGTATTATTACACTGGTGCAGTCCACCTCCTTTGGGGGGAGAGAGGGCCACTGCACAGGACACAGGGATACGCTGGTGGCTCAGTCCTCCTAACCATCATAGGTACCCCGAGATAAGGGAAAGCCAGGGCCCCATTAAAGTGGTAGGGACAGGTGCGGGTCCCAGTACGCCGTCCTGCCCCTTTATCGCCGCATACGGCGTGACACCTAGATTTTCAGGCAGATAACATTAAAAGATTGATGATGATATTTCTGATTTCAAGAGAGTTTCAATAGTCATTGACGTTGTGTTCTACCTGCTCAGAAAAGATATTATGACTTACCCTTATCATGAGTACAGCTTTCCTAATGTCCCTCACACCATCGTAAACTAGTCGAGATGCATCAATAAACTCATTCTCTTCAAATGATTGGGGGATATTTGTGCTCAACGCTTCAATGGCAACTTCCACTTGTTCAGCAAAACGAGGCATAACTTAAAAAAAAGAAGACAATAGATAAGTCTTACATATTGAGTCCAATACATGTATTTGGAGTTGACTAGTCACTCTCACAATCCATCAACCCTGGAGAATTAATAAACAGTACTTTTTAGTTTGTTTTCTGTAACTTTTTAAGTATTTTTGAAAGACATAAAAAAAGATTGACGTAGTACTTGCTAGATACCATAAGGAACTTCAATAGCTCAACCTGACTCAAGAACAATTGATTAACCTTACGCTTTATGATATGAAGCTTTAAGAGTAGTATGCCATTTATAGGACATCAAAGAAAATTTACACTAAACAACATTGCCCGGAGAAATTCTTAACACAAAGAAAACGCTAAAACAAAGTCACTTTGGTACAAAAAGCTCGAGTACAACAACTTCAAAAACTATTCTCTGAGAATATATATATATATATATATATATATATATATATATATATATATATATATAAACAGGTTTGTAAAAGAAATACAAGCACAACATTCAACTTCAAAAAAAACAATTCTATGAAGTCTTTAATTTGCAAAGTGAAATAACATATTTATTGTATTTTTTTTAACTAAATAACCTCGACCCGGTCCATATCATCTATAAGTACACAGACACATTATAAAATAGAGGTGGTTTCTCAATCAGGACACATTTTAATTATCCACTGCACAGAGCCATTAAAAATAGTCAATCTCCTATTTTGATGGACTTAGCAAAATGATGATTAAACATTAGGGATGAGCAAGCACTAAAATGCTCGGAAGCTCGTTTCTCGAACTGGGCTATTTTTAATGCCCGGATGCCCATTTCAAGTAACAAGTGGAAGTCGATAGAAAATCAAAGCATTTTTCCTACTGACTCTACAAAGAGGTCTGAGAGGCAGTTGAAATATTGAAATGGATTTAAAAAGTGCTGAATGGAAGGAGAACAGCATGGGGAAGCCCCCGGGAAGGAATTCTGACTCCCAGATTGCTGCTGAGAACTTTTGCTCCACTTTAAGGAATGATATTAAAACTTTCAAAATGAAAGAGGAATTGGAGTTTACAGGACACAAATGATAAGAACATTCTTTCCTGTACAATTACTTGTACATAAAGAAAAATTTCAAAAGGATTTTAAAAAATAATTTAAGCTAACCAAAATTTAAATCTTCATTAAAAGATTGGAAATGTCAGTGTAATTTATGAAGGAAGCAAGAACTGCCAAAAATTTGATGGAAGAGGGACTCAGATATACACTGTGTATATTTTAGACAAAAAGAGGGCCTCATACACATTAGAGAAGAAGGGAGATAGCAGCAAGGATAAATATTAGTAGGATAATAAAATCTAACTTTTAATGTATAATCAAATAAAAACCAGGGAGCACATATATAAACAATACCACAAAGTAAGTGCTCAAAAATTATAGCAAAGCCAGGAAAAAAATGTTAAGGAGGGTCACCCAGTCATTCATAGACCCTGGAAGGCAGCAATTTGCAGGCCTCATTGAAATATTTTGAAAGTGTAGTTAATTTACTCCTACACTCATAAATGCTTTGCACAAAGTGCAATGAAAAAAAAATGATAAGGACGATATTCCAATCATACATAGACCTTTAATGGCAATAACTGAAGATTAAAAACACATTACGTGCTGTCATTAGTATTGAGCGATACCGTCCGATATTTGAAAGTATCGGTATCGGATGGTATCGGCCGATATCCGAATAATATCGGATATCGCCGATACCGATATCCGATACCAATACAAGTCAATGGGACACAAATATCGGAAGGTATCCTCTATGGTTCAGCAATAGCGGTTGGATACTAATAAAACTTAGCTTTTATTCAATACTAAAATGTAAAAAATGAGCTGATACAAAATAACAAACAAAGGGGACCAGGGACCAGTGATAAATTGTGCCCTTAACCTAACACAGAATGGGGAAGAAAAAAATAGACGTAGACACATACAATAATTAAAAATTGACTGTACTGATAGTCACCATATAGTCAATGGAGATTTGACAAAGGTAGCTAGTGATACAAAGAGATAGGGATGCCAATAGTAAGCATAGCTCTCAGTGATCTATTCCTGCGAAAACGTGGTGTCCCATATAATCATTGGGGACCATGTCCACGTATAAAAATGACACAGGCGACACCATAGACAGAGAGTCTAGCCTTTATAGACCCCTATTGTAGTGCAGATATAGCTACAAAGCGCACAAAACGCCACCACCCGTTACTGAAACCAATGTAAACCGGGTTTTAGTACAGGTCAATAAACCAGCAGCACGTCACTAATGCCTCAAAGAAAGATGTAAATACATAGTGCACTGAACCACATATAAAACGGAACCATGTGTCCTCACAGTATACTAATGAGCGTTCCAAAAGTGGTCTGTGTATTCCTTATGCCTTATTGTATGTAAGCGGCATCCTCTCTGGGTGCTCCCTTAGTTGCAGAATACATGCAGAATGCACAACCAGGTACCGCCTACTGCTACAGGCAAAGTACACCACACGTACAGCCCACTGTTGTGGGTAGATCTCACCAGAGTCTGACGGTCTGCTCTGTCATGGCGGAGACATTCGGTGTGGTGGGGTACTGGTGAGGCCGTGACGTAAAGCAGCGTCTACCGACGCGTTTCATCCTACCGGAATCATCAGGGGAGTAGCAGGGTATGATTAAGCCGCCTTACCGATCTCCCTCACTCCTGTGCGATTTAAATGTTCAGACCTCTAGCGCGTCCAAGAAGCCCCGCCCTTGGCGTGTGACGCGTCTGGGGTCATGTGAAGTATTTCCGGTTCACCGAATGTCTCCGCCATGACAGAGCAGACCGTCAGACTCTGGTGAGATCTACCCACAACAGTGGGCTGTACGTGTGGTGTACTTTGCCTGTAGCAGTAGGCGGTACCTGGTTGTGCATTCTGCATGTATTCTGCAACTAAGGGAGCACCCAGAGAGGATGCCGCTTACATACAATAAGGCATAAGGAATACACAGACCACTTTTTGAACGCTCATTAGTATACTGTGAGGACACATGGTTCCGTTTTATATGTGGTTCAGTGCACTATGTATTTACATCTTTCTTTGAGGCATTAGTGACGTGCTGCTGGTTTATTGACCTGTACTAAAACCCGGTTTACATTGGTTTCAGTAACGGGTGGTGGCGTTTTGTGCGCTTTGTAGCTATATCTGCACTACAATAGGGGTCTATAAAGGCTAGACTCTCTGTCTATGGTGTCGCCTGTGTCATTTTTATACGTGGACATGGTCCCCAATGATTATATGGGACACCACGTTTTCGCAGGAATAGATCACTGAGAGCTATGCTTACTATTGGCATCCCTATCTCTTTGTATCATTAGCTACCTTTGTCAAGTCTCCATTGACTATATGGTGACTATCAGTACAGTCAATTTTTAATTATTGTATGTGTCTACGTCTATTTTTTTCTTCCCCATTCTGTGTTAGGTTAAGGGCACAATTTATCACTGGTCCCTGGTCCCCTTTGTTTGTTATTTTGTATCAGCTCATTTTTTACATTTTAGTATTGAATAAAAGCTAAGTTTTATTAGTATCCAACCGCTATTGCTGCTGCATATTCTCTTTTGGACTACTACCCAGCTAGTTTATATCCTCTATGGTTCCCAGGGTCTGAAGGAGAGGAAACTCTCCTTCAGGCCCTGGGATCCATATTCATGTCATGTGACCGCTCACGCGACCAATCACAAGCCGCCATGTCATCGAAGGTCCATAATGCGCTCATTCTTAGAAAGGGAAGCGTGGCGGTTGCAGCGGTGACAACCAGGGCGCGTCCGAGGGTAAGTATATCAATATTTTTTATTTTTAGGAATGAGCGCGTTAAGGACCTTCGATGACGTGGCGGCTTGTGATTGGTCGTGTGAGCGGTCACATGACCGCTCAGCGACTAATCACAAGCTGCGACGTCATCGAAAGTCCTTAACGCGCTCATTCTTAGGAACGGAAGCATGGCGGTTGCAGCGGTGACAACCAGGGCGCATCCGAGGGTAAGTATATCAATATTTTTTATTTTTATTCTTTATTTTACACATGAATCTTAATCCCGATACCGATTCCCGATATCACAAAAACATCGGAACTCGGTATCGGAATTCCGATACCGCAAATATCGGCCGATACCCGATACTTGCGGTATCGGAATGCTCAACACTAGCTGTCATCTGTTGGTGTGGAAAAGTCAGGAATAATTCAGGCTTTGTTCATTTAAAAAAAAAAAAACACAAAAATTGAGCTTAACTTAAGTTGGTACACATGCAGAGGTTATATTACAAAGCATAAGTGGAAAAACTAAAACGTAACTTTTATTATAACATAAGCCACATGAAAACTAAACCAAACACCCAAGTGAATAAAAGCTGGGGCAAGGTCTAAGCCCAATGGTATGATGACCATAGAGACCAGTTAACCCCTGACAACAGGATTGTCTGATTTCATCTGCGAAATGTTAGAGAAATCAAACTATACTAGTATATGACCTGGAGAAAAGCTGAAGTCAAAAAACATGTATTGTATTCAGCATCATATACCTAGTTACATGTAAAAACAAAGAGTTGCCAGCAGTAGACGCATATATTTAACCAGTGCTACTGGTGGCTATATACATAAAAAAGGAACAATCTCACCAGTTCCAAGGTGTAGGCAAAGGAGCTTCGGAAGGCCTCTAGTCAGGGGATAATCCGGAAAGGAAGAGACGACAGTCCCTATGTCAGTCCCTATGGGGCTATCAGTAAGCTATCCCCAAAGCTCCTGCCCTTACAAGGGCAGTCCACAGCTACCCCTGTATACACATGCCCTGCACTCTCCCTGTATTGTCCGTCCCGACGCGTTTCATCCAAGCTGATTCCTCAGGGGACTTGCTTGTGCATGGAGATAAAGTGCCTATGTGCTAGAAAGGAGGGACATAAAGTCCTGCCACCCTCTATGCTCTGCAGGACAGCATAGAGGGTGGCAGGACTGCCGGAAAGAAGCAGGGCGCGTCCGAGGGTGAGTATATACCTAATAGGATATACCTAATAGGTGATTGGCCGCGCGAGCGGTCACATGGGCGGCCGCGCGGCCAATCACAAGCCGCGACGTCACCGCGACGTCACCGCAGTGTCCTGGAAGGCTGATTCTAAGGAAGGAAGGTTCCCGGTTAGTACCAGGGCGCGTCAGAGGGTAAGTATTGCGATATTTTTTATTTTAATTCTTTATTTTACACTAAAATATGGATCGCAGGGCCTCAAGGAGAGTTTCCGCTCCTTCAGACCCTGGGAACCATGGAAACCCAATGCACTGCATTGGGTTTCGGGTTTCGTCCGACCCCGACCCCGACTTTTTTATAGGATCGGCCGATTTCACTCGACCCGACTTTTTGAAAAGTCGGGTTTCGTGAAACCCGACCCGATGCTATAAAAGTAAAGGTCGCTCAACCCTACTCACCACTGATCAGAGCTGCTGGTGTTTTTACACTGTCACACAGATGACAGCATTGGAAACATTCAATTGTAATACACTCATTCTAGGTTTAGACTTTGCTCCCTACAACCAGGTCAACTAAACTTTTTTATTCTCCACGTCGGGCATAGCAAGGAGCCTGACATGCTCCAATGTGTTGATCTTCCTATATAAGGGCTCCCAAGACACACATTGTGGCTTAGTATTAACTCTTTCTATTAAGATTTTTAGTATTTCTACACACAGTTTCTGTCCACAGTTTCCAGGATGTCTCCTGGCTGCCAATGGTTTCTAGCCCTTGAGATATCTGTCTGAGGCTTCCAGTACCGCTGCTAACTATCTATAGTCTCCAAGACACATCCTATCTGCCTGCAGCTTCCATTATATTCAGACTTTCTTGCTACTTTGGTGTTCTGTCCACTATCTGTTCCATGTCTTCTAGAACTGTTGCTGGGTGTCTGTCGGTGGTTTCCAGGATATCTCCTAACTGCCTGCAGCTTTCATGTCATTTACATTTTCTTTTTAGTCCATGTTTTTGTCTGCTATCTGCCTGCAGTCACCAAGACTCCTCCTATCTCCCTGCAGCCTACAGTCCTTCAGCCTCCTGTCTGCCTGTGGTCTTCAGAAGCTGTGCAACTAGTGTTGAGCGATACCTTCCGATATTTGAAAGTATCGGTATCGGATGATATCGGCCGATATCCGAAAAATATCGGATATCGCCGATACCGATATCCGATACCAATGCAAGTCAATGGGACACAAATATCGGAAGGTATCCTGTAATGGATCCCTGGGCCTGAAGGAGAGGAAACTCTGCTTCAGGCCCTGGGATCCATATTCATGTGTAAAATAAAGAATAAAAATAAAAAAATTTGATATTCTTACCCTCTGACGCGCCCTGGTCGTCACCGCTGCAACCGCTTTGCTTTCTTTCCGAAGAATGAGCGCGTAAAGGGCCTTCGATGACGTCGCGGCTTGTGATTGGTCGCTGAGCGGTCATGACCTTCCCTGACGAAGCCTGGTCTGCCAGGCGATACGCGTGGGGACATTGTACCACCAGGTTGTATTACTATGGGGGGTTTCCTCCTATTTATGCTTTAAATATCTAGTGATATTATTGTATATTGGTGGCTTCTCAGCCCATTCTTTGGCTCATATGTTGCCTATTTTTATTGTTATAGATTAAATCTTTGTGCCTTATTTTCACTATTTTTTGATTGGTTCTTTAGGGACCTATATGGCACAATTTTTTGATTTTTTCTAGGCATTACTAGCGCATATACCCCATGAGCCAATTGGTCTGTGTTTAGTCGCCTTATTACATCTAGGTATGGTCTTTATCACATGTGTTGTTGTGATGTTGTCTACTTGTTTTTAATTGTGTTTTTATCGTTTTGTAGTGTGTTTTTTTGATCTGTCAATAAAATCAGTCTATTTATCTTATTTATTTTGTTTGCATTCTTTGATGGAGTGCGTATTTTTGCAGTAATGCTTTTCTTTTTTGTTACATAGTTTATGTTTATTGCTGCTTCCGCACCCTCATAGTTTTGTATCTATTGGCATTTGTTATTAGCAGTGCGCTTGACTCTTTTGCTTATTGTCATCGAAGGTCATTAACGCGCTCATTCCTAAGAATGACCGCTCAGCGACCAATCACAAGCCGCGATGTCATCGAAGGCCCTTTACGCGCTCATTCTTCGGAACGAAAGCAAGGCGGTTGCAGCAGTGAAGACCAGGGCGCGTCAGAGGGTAAGTATATCAATATTTTTTATTTTTATTCTTTATTTTACACATTAATCTTAATCCCGATACCGATTCCCGATATCACAAAAATATCGGAACTCGGTATCAGAATTCCGATACCGCAAATATCGGCCGATACCCGATACTTGCGGTATCGGAATGCTCAACACTATGTGCAACCTTTCTGTGGTCTCCAAGAGAACCTCTTTTTGTTTGCAGCTTCCAGTTCTTCAACCTCTTGTTTGCCTTCAGACTTCAGTAGCTCTGCAACCTTTCTGTGATCATCAGGATGTTTCCTCACTACCCTACCTGTGGCTTACAGCCTCCCAGTTAACTGCCTGTGTACTGTGTGCCTTATAAGTCTTCTGCACCAACCCTCATTTCCTGTGTGCCCACCCTGACCTTGGTGATCCAGCTCACTTAGAAAGCCTCATTATTTAAAACATGTCCAAAGGTTACCTCTTATTCCTTTATTCCCTGTGACCTGACACTTCCTGACCCATGTTTTTTGGCCACTGTAAATGAAGAGGTAGTTGTGCGTTAACACTGGGACTACCGGACTGGTCACCCCACCCTAGAACTACCGAATGGAGTCATTTTGACTCCTGGCTTGTTTTAATTTATTTTCAGAGTTTCTTGCTCCTGGTACTGTTGGAACTTTAATTTATAGAACGTATAGAATGTATATAGAATGTATAGAAAGCAAAATAGCAAGAATATCGTTTAGCGCACTTCTTCTAGCCATATTAGCAATTAGCAAAACTGCAGGCTGTATTCTACAGAAATTATGTAGTTTACTCGAGAGATCACTGGTTCACTGATGGATATCCTGTATATGTCCTGTGTATGTCAAGTATATTTGCAAAAATGCTAATTATTCTAAGTCTAAGCCAATATTTATTCTAAACATACAAGAAAATGAAAACTAAAAGAAATAATAACATTTAGTGAAAAAGACTAGCAAGATATAGTAGGGAGTCAAAATGACTCCCTTTGGTAATTAAAGGTAAATTTTGAAAAAAAAAAGGTACTTTTTTTCAAAAATTATTTATTGTCACAAAATCTTTTTTCACGTCCTAACTGAGTAAAAGTCACCGAGTCTCAAGCCGGAATTCGAAAAAATGTAGTCATCGAAGAGAAATAAAAATTGCGAGGAGTCACAATGACTCCATCTGTAGTTCTAGTGTTAAAATTATGTACAAAAAAATATTTTAAAACATTTCAGCTCATAAAACTTCATATTGGTGAAAAAAAAAGTAAAAATGTGTGTGCTTTCCTCCAAAACATAAACATAGTAATAAAAAAGATAAATGAGGCAAGGAAGGACTTATTTAACTTCAGCCACTTACCAGTTTCAGAAAGTAACTTTGTAGCCTCCAGAACCTTCTCTGTGTAGACTCCAGCCTCATAGTTCTCCATCTCAGCATTAATAATATGAATGACTCTGGCGGCACGGCCTCGAATAGCCCCCGCAGTTCTATCCAATGTGTCAACATCTCCCTCTTGTAGAGCAATTACACATTTGTTTACGTCCTCCAGTATGTGGTTTTCTGAAAGATCAATACAGACATCTTTTTTCCTGTTTCGTTTTATGTTTTAAAAGATGCTTTACATAAAAGTTAGAAAAAGTTAAAATAATTTTTTAATTATTTTGTAATGAAAATTGCAATTTTACTAATTTCTAAAGTGGTGATTTTACCCCAAGGTGGTAGAGGTGTTAGTGTCAAGAATAACAAGCAAAGTACAATAACTGTTATATGAAATTATATTTAAATAAGCACTCTCATTAAAATTTTTGTCCTCTCAATATATTGAAATCATCATATTATATAGTATTGTGTACTGTATATACTCGAGTTTAAGCTGACCCTAGTATAAGCCGACCAAGTATAAGCCGAGGCACCTAATTTTTCAGCGAAAAACTGGGAAAACTTATTGACTCTAGCATAAGCCAGGTATGCATTGTCCCTTCATCCCTATCCTGGTGTGCATGGCTTCCCATCCCTGTCCTTTAATGCATGGCTCCCCATTCCTGTCCTTGTATGCATGGCTCCCCATCCCTGTCCTTTAAAGGGACAATGTCACCCCCTCCAGCCGCTATAAACTAAAAGAGCCACCTTGTGCAGCAGTAATGCTGCTTTCTAACAAGGTGGCTGTTTTAGTTTTTGTTGCAGTTATTCCCAAAATAAAGCTATTTATAATTTTGCCAAAATACCTTTCTTTAGACCTGGAGGCAGGTCTTAACCCCCCTCTTGGAAATGCCACACTGCCGTCACTCATATCTTTGGTGTTTTGCTATGAAATCCGGCGCCTGCGCTGTTCTCTTCTGCCTGGGGCAGGCGCAGTGAGCACTGGCCGTCTGACCTCACCTGCTGTGTTGCAGACTGCGCCTGTGCGGCCAGTGCGGCCACCCAGCTAAGGAATCCCAGCCCCGCACTGTGCATTATGCATAACACACTGCGGGGCTGGGATTCATTAGCTGGGTGGCCACACTGGCCGTATAGGCGCAGTCTGCAACACAGCAGGTGAGGTCAGACGGCCAGTGCTCACTGCGCCTGCCCCAGGCAGAAGAGAACAGCGCAGGCGCCGGATTTCATAGCAAAACACCGCGGAGGGGGTGGTGACCGGCGACCAAGAAGATATGAGTGACGGCAGTGTGGCATTTCCAAGAGGGGGGTTAAGACCTGCCTCCAGGTCTGAAGAAAGGTATTTTGGCAAAATTATAAATAGCTTTATTTTGCGAATAACGGCACCAAAAACTAAAAGAGCCACCTTGTTAGAATGCAGCATTACTGGTGCACAAGGTGGCTCTTTTAGTTTATAACGGCTGGAGGGGGTGACAGTGGCCCTTTAATGCGTGGCTCCCCATCCCTGTCCTTGTATGCATGGCTCCCCATCCCTGTCCTTGTATGCATGGCTCCCCATCCCTGTTCTTGTATGCATGGCTCCCCATCCCTGTCCTTGTATGCATGGTTCCCCATCCCTGTCCTTGTATGCATGGCTCCCCATCCCTGTCCTTGTATGCATGGCTCCCCATCCCTGTTCTTGTATGCATGGCTCCCCATCCCTGTCCTTGTATGCATGGCTCCCCATCCCTGTCCTTGTATGCATGGCTCCCCATCCCTGTCCTTGTATGCATGGCTCCCCATCCCTGTCCTTGTATGCATGGCTCCCCATCCCTGTCCTTGTATGCATGGCTCCCCATCCCTGTCCTTGTATGCATGGCTCCCCATCCCTGTTCTTGTATGCATGGCTCCCCATCCCTGTCCTTGTATGCATGGTTCCCCATCCCTGTCCTTGTATGCATGGCTCCCCATCCCTGTCCTTGTATGCATGGCTCCCCATCCCTGTTCTTGTATGCATGGCTCCCCATCCCTGTCCTCGTATGCATGGCTCCCCATCCCTGTCCTTGTATGCATGGCTCCCCATCCCTGTCCTTGTATGCATGGCTCTCCATCCCTGTCCTTGTATGCATGGCTCCCCATCCCTGTCCTTGTATGCATGGCTCCCCATCCCTGTCCTTGTATGCATGGCTCCCCATCCCTGTCCTTGTATGCATGGCTCCCCATCCCTGTTCTTGTATGCATGGCTCCCCATCCCTGTCCTTGTATGCATGGTTCCCCATCCCTGTCCTTGTATGCATGGCTCCCCATCCCTGTCCTTGTATGCATGGCTCCCCATCCCTGTTCTTGTATGCATGGCTCCCCATCCCTGTCCTTGTATGCATGGCTCCCCATCCCTGTCCTTGTATGCATGGCTCCCCATCCCTGTCCTTGTATGCATGGCTCCCCATCCCTGTCCTTGTATGCATGGCTCCCATCCCTGTCCTTGTATGCATGGTTCCCCATCCCTGTCCTTGTATGCATGGCTCCCCATCCCTGTCCAGGTATGCATGGCTCCCCATCCCTGTCCAGGTATGCATGGCTCCCCATCCCTGTCCAGGTATGCCTAGCTCCCCATCCCTGTGTGCATGGCTCCTTATCCCCTATCCTTGTGTAAGAAGGAGAACTTTGTTGTTCGGGAGAAAGAGTCAGAGATCGGACAGACCTTTGCACTCGGAAATAGGGGGTGTGGCTAAGAGACAATAGCAGCAGTGCACGTGGAAGCGTCAGTCTTAGTGGGAACAGGTTCCTGGGATCACGATTGTATTGTTCTTTTGTTTCATTTGTTTCTGTACCATACCATGCAGTAAACTGAAGAAGGTCTTGTTCTGACCGAAACGTTTATGTTGGACTGCAATAAATTTATTTTTCTTCATTCATCTATACAAGTTGAGTGCCAAAGTGATGAGCGAGTGTACTCGGTACTCGGGTTTTCCGAGCATGCTCGGTTGGTCTTTGACTATTTCGGGCGTGCTGGGAGATTATGTTTGAGTTGCCGCAGCTGCAAGATTTGTGGCTGGTAGATAACCTGAATACATGTGTGGGTTGCCTGTTTGTTAGGGAATCCCCACATGTATTCAGGCTGTCTAGCAGCCACAAATCATGCAGCTGTGAATACTCAAACATAATCTCCAAGCACACCCAAAATATTGAGAGACCACCCGAGCATGCTTGGAAAACCCAAGTACCGAGTACACTCGCTCATCACAAATATTCACACCATGCCTATGGGAGTGGAGAGGTTAATATTAATTTCCTCAATGAATGGGGGATGTGTTATCGCTCGGCCAGAAGAGCTTCTAGCAAAGAACGAGATGCAATGAGGATTTGCAGGGAAGGTAAATAGGATGTGTGCTGGAAGCTGGTGGCTGCGGCTGTAACTGTGCGCACTATAAGAGAAATGAATATTCACTGCCAACTCAATGAATATTCGTTTCTCTTGAGCAGCAGACACAGGCTTTAGCCGCAGCTGCCGGCTCCTGCCTCTGTGACCCTGTGCTCCACCGCTCCCCCGTCCCTGCTATCTTTCTGGGATAATAACTCAAGTATAAGCCGAGGGGACATTTTCAGCACAAAAAAGTGCTGAAAAATTAGGCTTATACACGAGTATATACAATACTTAAAATTTCTCATTTTGCCCTTCTGCCCAGTTAATATGTCTCTTTTCCATTAGTTCTATGACATCACATGGTTAAAAATTGACTATCTGAATACTTCTAAGCTCTGTGTAGAAACAGGAAGTCTATTTTCACACTGCAAGATTCATGACTGAAAAACTCCCTGGCAGGAGCAGCTGGGTCAGGAGTTGAAAAGGGGATGACTCAGGCAAGTAAAAGAGACTTCCTGCTTCTCCATAGGGCAGAGAGAAAAGAGAAATGAGGAGAATTAACTGGGATAGGATTGATCCTTTAACTTCTCAATGTGTTAGGGATAAAACAAACTGGAGTTCATCGAAATGTTCTTAGGATCTGACAGACGCATCTTCATATAAGTTCTTAATTGTAATAAAATTGTTTTAAAGGGAACCTGTCACCCCCAAAATCGAAGGTGAGCTAAGCCCACTGGCATCAGGGGCTTATCTACAGCATTCCGTAATGCTGTAGATAAGCCCCCGATGTGTCCTGAAAGATGAGAAAAAGAGGTTAGATTATGCTCACCCAGGGGCGTTCTTGCTGCGGTCCGGGTCCGATGGGCATTGCGGTCCGGTCCGGGGCCTTCCATCTTCTTACGATGACGTCCTCTTCTCGTCTTTCTGTCACGACTCGGGCACAGGTGTACTTTGTCTGCCCTGTTGAGGGCAGAGCAAACTACTGCAGTGTGCCAGCGCCGGGCCTCTCTGACCTTTCCCAGGCCTCTCTGACCTTTCAACTATTAAAACATCATGTGGAAGAGAGCTGAATAGCCTCGCTACTCGTGCCTACTCTGTGACGGATCAGGAACTGTCCGGGCTGTCACCCAGGTTGCACGGAGGAAAGCATAAGGTCCCGGACCGACCTTTACACTCAGGGTCAGTGGGCATGGCTAAGATAAGAGAGCAGCAGTGCATGGAAAATCAGTCAGTCTTGGCGGGTACGTGCAGTGTGCAGGAGGGCTGTGTCAGGGCTCGTACTGCATAGCATTCAGACAGAGCAGGCCCAAGACAGAAGGGTCTGAGAGCCGTGACCAGAGACTGCCAAAAAAGAATCATCCGATCCCCCATGTTAAGACTGACTGTGAGTGGCAAACGTCGCAGACAGGATACATACAGGCATACTCATCTGCAGGGAAGCTGGGTCACCCGCCATGAGTGGTCTCCCGTTCTATCTGCTGACAACTGTTTATTGTATCTGGACTCAGACCAACTAGAAGACTGTGCTCTTTAATGTTCGTCACTTCTCAACTCACCGATCATCGACAGGACGTCAAGGAATCACCACAGCCACCAGGATTCGGGGCGCCATCTTCTCCAGGACTACACCAGACCTCTTATGCACCACGGCCTTGGTGCCAACACTCACATCCCAAAAGCAGCATCCTGAGTTGTTGGACTGATAAGTATGCTATTCCTAAACTTTCTACCTTATCCCCTGCACCTGTTTTCCCTGAGTTCCAAGCCCATTGTTCAATTGTACTGTTTTACTCATTTTCTTCCTGCGAGGAGCATACCTGTTAAAGTAAACCCTACATTAACCCATGCTCTGCCTCTGACCCGTTACTGCATCTTGCAACCTGCTCACACCATTATCATTAGATAACACTGTGTTGCAAAGGTTTTGTCCCTCAGACAATTTTGAGTGTTCCAGATAGATTTTTTTCATGCTGATTTCAGAAATGACTTCAGATTTTTCCTATCACGTAAGGTTTTTGAGAAATGATAAGAAACATTATAATATTCTGTTATAATTCTAAAAACATGGATTATAAATGCCGGTCCAGAAATACACGCGGCGATGACCACCGAGACCTCTATGGTTGTTGATGGCAGATTGTTGTTGTTTATGACATAAATTAGTTTTGTTCAATTTTCTAATGCCTAAAACTTCAATAATATGAAGAATTCCATCGGTTGATGATCAATATGGATTTAAAAAAGTTATGAAAAAAAATTAAAATGGCAAAGCATTTGATATGGTTAAATTTTGGCTTAAAAGTTACTATTGATCCTTATTTGCAGGACACGACTAATAAAATGGCCAGACTCACTTTCCTAGGGTTCTCTAAAATTGGATGTGAAATGAATTCTCGGCTAAATGAGAGTAACAAGATGGCAGGATACCAGTGTCTATCGGCTGTTTAGCCAATTGCTTTTCAGCGCTTTTGCTAAATGCTGGACAGATAGCAAGCAGGAGAAGGTAATTGAAGCGTATAAGTCAGCATGCATCTGCTTTATCATAACATACCGAATGACAACTCAAATAATTTCAGCGAATCTACTCCGTAATGTGCAATATAAAGAAAATGCAGAAGATATTGAGTTATAGATCTTAATAAATGTTTGTAGACATAGTTAATTATGGTTCAATATCTCCCACTCAAACATTAGGATGCACGATAACTCAGCACCATACTTCATTTGAGTCCAGTCCAACTTACATTGCTGACGGTTCTCTTGTCATAAAGCATGAGAAGACAGTGTAATTACAAAGATATCCCTATTTCAGAGTAAATAAACCATTATTCGACATTTCCTAATTTCGAGCCTGATGGAGGTGATCGGGACGAGTACACATAGTATATTATTTAGGAAATTAGTGCCTACTGCTTGACCTTGCAGAAAATGGTAAAGGGTACCTCCAGTTATGTTGCATACTGCATCTCCCAATAGAAGTAGAGCGTTAAGCATTTTTTAAAAGTTTTCCAGAATGCTGTAACCTAACAAATAAAGTACAAATAAACACTGACCTTCATGACGACACATCGGTCTCAATAACCTACGTACAAATTACTGTATATACTCGAGTATAAGCCGACCCGAGTATAAGCCGACCTCCCTAATTTTGCCACAAAAAACTGGGAAAACTTATTGACTCGAGTATAAGCCTAGGGTGGAAATGCAGCATTTACCGGTGAATTTCAATAATAATAATAGATCATTATTTCCCCATAGCTGTGCCATATAGTGCTCTGCGCCGTTCATTATTGCCCTATAGCTCTGCCCCATATAGTGCTCTGCGCTGTTCATTATTGCCCTATAGCTGTGCCCCATATAGTGCTCTGCACTAGGGTTGAGCGAAACGGGTCGAACATTTTCAAAAGTCGCCGACTTTTGGCGAAGTCGAGTTTCATGAAACCCGATCCGACCCCTGTGCGTGGTCGGCCATGCGGTACGCGACTTTCGCGCCAAAGTCGCGTTTCAATGACGCGAAAAGCGCCATTTCTCAGCCAATGAAGGTAAACGCAGAGTGTGGGCAGCGTGATGACATAGGTCCTGGTCCCCACCATCTTAGAGAAGGGCATTGCAGTGATTGGCTTGCTGTCTGCGGCGTCACAGGGGCTATAAAGGGGAGTTCCCGCCGACCGCCATGTTACTGCTGCTGATCTGAGCTTAGGGAGAGGTTGCTGCCGCTTCGTCAGAAGCAGGGATAGCGTTAGGCAGGGTCCATTAACCACAAAACCGCTTGTGCTGTAGCGATTTCCACTGCCCAACACCACCTTCGGTGTGCAGGGACAGTGGAAGCTCCTTTTTTTTTTTTTCCTCAGCGCTGTAGCTCATTGGGCTGCCCTAGAAGGCTCCCTGATAGCTGCATTGCTGTGTGTACGCCGCTGTGCAAACCAACTGCTTTTTTCAAAGCACAAATCCTCTTGTTCCTTCCTTTCTGCACAGCTATCTTGTTTGTTTGTCCACACTTTTTATTTAATTTGTGCATCAGTCCACTCCTTATTGCTGCCTGCCATACCTGGCTGAGATTACTGCAGGGAGATAGTAATTGAAGGACAGTTCCTTTTTTTTTTTTTTTGTGGGAGATTAAGATTGACATTTCTGCTAGAGTGCCATCTCTGTCTGTGTCATCTCTCACTCAGTGGGCCATAGAAAGCCTATTTATTTTTTTGCTTGATTTGGGTTCCAAAATCTACCAGAAAAAATCACAACATCAATCAGTGGGAGAAAAATATTGGCCTCAGGGCTTGTGTGCCACTCCTTACTCCTGTGTGTGCCATCTCTCACTCAGTGGGCCATAGAAAGCCTATTAATTTTTTTGCTTGATTTGGGTTCTAAATTCTACCTGAAAAAATCAATAAATCAATCAGTGGGAGATTAATATTGGCCTTTGGGCTTGTGTGCCAGTCCTAAGCGTGCCATCTCTCTCTCTCTCAGATAGTGGGCCATAGAAAGCCTATTTTTTTATTATTTTATTGGGTTTATAAATTTTCCCTGGAAAAAAAAAAAAAGTGGGAGATTAATATTGGCCTCTGGGCTTGTGTGCCAGTCCTGAGCGTGCCATCTCTCTCACAAATAGTGGGCCATAGAAAGCCTATTTATTTTTTTGGTTGATTTGGGTTCATAATTCTACCTGAAAAAATCAATCAATCAATCAGTGGGAGATTAATATTGGCCTTTGGGCTTGTGTGCCAGTCCTAAGCGTGCCATCTCTCTCACTCAGATAGTGGGCCATAGAAAGCCTATTTATTATTATTTTTTTTATTGGGTTTATAAATTTTCCCTGGAAAAAAAAAAATGGGAGATTAATATTGGCCTCTGGGCTTGTGTGCCAGTCCTGAGCGTGCCATCTCTCTCACAAATAGTGGGCCATAGAAAGCCTATTTATTTTTTTGGTTGATTTGGGTTCATAATTCTACCTGAAAAAATCAATCAATCAATCAGTGGGAGAAAAATATTGGCCTCTGGGCTTGTGTGCCACTCCTTACTCCTGTGTGTGCCATCTCTCACTCAGTGGGCCATAGAAAGCCTATTAATTTTTTTGCTTGATTTGGGTTCTAAATTCTACCTGAAAAAAATCATTAAATCAATCAGTGGGAGATTAATATTGGCCTTTGGGCTTGTGTGCCAGTCCTAAGCGTGCCATCTCTCTCTCTCTCAGATAGTGGGCCATAGAAAGCCTATTTTTTTATTGGGTTTATAAATTTTCCCTGGAAAAAAAAAAAAGTGGGAGATTAATATTGGCCTCTGGGCTTGTGTGCCAGTCCTGAGCGTGCCATCTCTCTCACAAATAGTGGGCCATAGAAAGCCTATTAATTTTTTTGCTTGATTTGGGTTCCAAAATCTACCAAAAAAAATCACTAAATCAATCAGTGGGAGATTAATATTGGCCTCTGGGCTTGTGTGCCACTCCTGACTCCTGTGAGCGTCATCTGTCACTCAGTGGGCCCTAGAAAGCCTATTTTTTGTTTTATTTGTTTTCTAAATTCTCCCTGAAAAAATCATTTTATTTTCTTTGGTTTCTAAATTATTCCTGAAAAAAATCATTTTTTTTGTATTTTTTTTTCTCTAAAGTCTCCCTGAAAAAAAAAAAAAAAAAAAAAAATCTGTGGGAGATTCATATTGCCCCTTCTGCTTGTGTGCCAGTCTTGACTCCTGGGTGTGCCATCTCTCTCTCTCTCTCCCCAATTGTGGGCCATAGAAAGCCTATTAATTTTTTTGCTTGATTTGGGTTCCAAAATCTACCAAAAAAAAAAAACTAAATCAATCAGTGGGAGATTAATATTGGCCTCTGGGCTTGTGTTCCACTCCTGACTCCTGTGTGCGTCATCTGTCACTCAGTGGGCCCTAGAAAGCCTATTTTTTGTTTTATTTGTTTTCTAAATTCTCCCTGAAACAATCATTTTATTTTCTTTGGTTTCTAAATTATTCCTGAAAAAAATCATTTTTTTTGTTTTTTTTTTTCTCTCAAATCTCCCTGAAAAAAAAAAAAAAAAAAAATCTGTGGGAGATTCATATTGCCCCTTCTGCTTGTGTGCCAGTCTTGACTCCTGGGTGTGCCATCTCTCTCTCTCTCCCCAATTGTGGGCCATTGAAAGCCTATTAATTTTTTTGCTTGATTTGGGTTCCAAAATCTACCAAAAAAAATCACTAAATTAATCAGTGGAAGATTAATATTGGCCTCTGGGCTTGTGTGCCACTCCTGACTCCTGTGTGCGTCATCTGTCACTCAGTGGGCCCTAGAAAGCCTATTTTTTGTTTTATTTGTTTTCTAAATTCTCCCTGAAACAATCATTTTATTTTCTTTGGTTTCTAAATTATTCCTGAAAAAAATCATTTTTTTTGTATTTTTTTTTCTCTCAAGTCTCCCTGAAAAAAAAAAAAAAAAAAATCTGTGGGAGATTCATATTGCCCCTTCTGCTTGTGTGCCAGACTTGACTCCTGGGTGTGCCATCTCTCTCTCTCTCCCCAATTGTGGGCCATAGAAAGCCTATTAATTTTTTTGCTTGATTTGGGTTCCAAAATCTACCAAAAAAAATAACTAAATCAATCGGTGGGAGATTAATATTGGCCTCTGGGCTTGTGTGCCACTCCTGACTCCTATGTGCGTCCTCTCTCACTCAGTGGGCCCTACAAAGCCTTTTTTTTTTTTTTTTTCCTAAATTCTCCCTGAAGCAATCATTTCATTTTATTTGTTTTATAAATTCTTCTGTAAAAAATAATTTTTTTTTAATTTTTTTTTTCTGAAGTCTCCCTTTTAAAAAAAACAAACACAAATCAGTGGGAGATAAATATTTACATTTGCGCTTCAGTGACAGTCCTGCGTGTGTGCCATCTCATTTGTTGCCAACAACAACAGAGTGTGTAACATTGTGGCTGATTTTCGTTGTGGTCTCACCCACCTGTAAAGGGGTAGCTAAATCATACTGAAGTTATAGCTCACCGTGTAAGTTGTGTGACAGCAACAAATACCGTTCGTTTGCTAACGTTTTTAAAACAATGAGGAAGTCTGGTGGAAGAGGTCGTGGCCGGGGGCGTTCATTGTCAGCTGGTAATGAGGGTAGTGGTAGTGGTGGAGCATCAGGTGGTCGTGGGAAAAAAAATATTGCACCTAAGTCTGGAGCTGTGGAGCCAGGTTCGTCGTCTGGCTACACAAGGCCTCGAACCCTCCCTTTTCTGGGAGTAGGAAAACCGCTTTTAAAGCCGGAGCATCAAGAGCAAGTTTTGGCTTATCTTGCTGACTCAGCCTCTAGCTCTTTTGCCTCCTCTCGTGAAACTGGTAAAAGTAAAAGCAGCGCGTCGTTAGTGGATGTTCACGGTCAGGGACAAGTCACTTCCTTGTCCTCTTCAGCAAAAACAACAACAGAGAAGAATGCAGCAGGCGACACAACGGGTTACTCCATGGAGCTCTTTACACATACCGTCCCTGGCTTAGAAAGTGAAGCAGTTAACAGTCCATGCCCATTACAAGTTGAATCTGACATGGAGTGCACTAATGCACAGCCACAGCCAGACTACTATGCTGGTCCTTTGACTCAGACCACAACATTGCCCTCGCAGGGTGCTGATCAAGAATCAGACCCTGATGAGACTATGTTGCCCCATCACGAACGCTATACCACCGACCGACACGGTGACACAGACGAAGTTGCACATGAGCTACAAGAAGAGGTAATAGATGACCCAGTTCTTGACCCCGATTGGCAGCCATTGGGGGAACAGGGTGCAGGCGGCAGCAGTTCTGAAGCGGAGGAGGAGGGGCCGCAGCAGGCATCAACATCGCAACAGGTTCCATCTGCCGGGCTCGTATCTTGGCCAAAACGCGTGGCAAAGTCAAAACCTGTTGGAGGACAGCGTGGCCATCCGGTTAAAGCTCAGTCTGCAATGCCTGAAAAGGTATCCGATGCTAGAAAGAGTGCAGTCTGGCATTTTTTTAAACAACATCCAATTGATCAGCACAAAGTAATCTGTCAAAAATGTTCAACTACCTTAAGCAGAGGGCAGAATCTGAAAAGTCTCAATACAAGTTGCATGCATAGACATTTAACCACCATGCATTTGCAAGCTTGGACTAACTACCAAACGTCCCTTAAGGTTGTAGCACCCTCGGCCAATGAAGCTACTCATCAACGCAACATCCCTTCCGGCAGTGTAGGGCCACCATTTTCTGCACCACCTGCAGTATCTGTGCAGGTTTCTTTGCCAGGCCAAAGCAGTCAGGGTCAGGGAATCTCCAGTTTCGTAGTAGGAAACACTTCATCTAGGGCACCGGCGGCAACAATACCATCTCCCACCGTCTCTCAGTCTGCCATGTCCACCGGCACCCCCGCTAGTTCCACGATCTCCAGCTCTCCAGTCCAGCTCACCCTACATGAGACTATGGTTAGAAAAAGGAAGTACTTAGCCTCGCATCCGCGTACACAGGGTTTGAACGCCCACATAGCTAGACTAATCTCGTTAGAGATGATGCCCTACCGGTTAGTTGAAAGCGAAGCTTTCAAAGACCTGATGGACTACGCTGTACCACGCTACGAGCTACCCAGTCGACACTTTTTTTCCAGAAAAGCCATCCCAGCCCTCCACCAGCATGTTAAAGAGCGCATCGTCCAATCTGTGAGCACAAAGGTGCACCTGACAACAGATGCATGGACCAGTAGGCATGGCCAGGGACGTTACGTGTCCATCACGGCACACTGGGTAAATGTGGTGGATTCAGGGTCCACAGGGGACAGCAAGTTTGGGACAGTTCTGCCTAGCCCACGGTCTAGGAAACAGTTGGCTGTAGCCGTTCGCACCCCCTCCTCCTCCTCCTCCTCCTCCTCGTCCTCCTGCAGAAGCGAGAGCTCGTCCACAGACCGCAGTCGCACAACCACTCCATCCGCAGCTGCCACTGTTGCACACCAGGTCTCCCATTATGGGGCAGCTACAGGCAAACGTCAGCAGGCTGTATTGGCTATGAAGTGTTTGGGCGACAACAGACACACCGCGGAAGTTCTGTCCGAGTTCTTGCAGCAAGAAACGCAGTCGTGGCTGGGCACTGTAGATCTTGAGGCAGGCAAGGTAGTGAGTGATAACGGAAGGAATTTCATGGCTGCCATCTCCCTTTCCCAACTGAAACACATTCCTTGCCTGGCTCACACCTTAAACCTGGTGGTGCAGTGCTTCCTGAAAAGTTATCCGGGGTTATCCGACCTGCTCCTCAAAGTGCGTGGACTTTGCGCACATATCCGCCGTTCGCCTGTACACTCCAGCCGTATGCAGACCTATCAGCGTTCTTTGAACCTTCCCCAGCATCGCCTAATCATAGACGTTGTTACAAGGTGGAACTCAACACTGCACATGCTTCAGAGACTGTGCGAACAGAGGCGGGCTGTTATGTTTTTGTGGGAGGATACACATACACGGGCAGGCAGTAGGATGGCAGACATGGAGTTGTCAGGTGTGCAGTGGTCGAAGATTCAAGACATGTGTCAAGTCCTTCAGTGTTTTGAGGAATGCACACGGCTGGTTAGTGCAGACAACGCCATAATAAGCATGAGCATCCCCCTAATGTGTCTGCTGATGCAAAGTTTGACGCACATAAAGGATCAGGCGTCTGCACCAGAGGAAGAGGAAAGCCTTGATGACAGTCAGCCATTGTCTGGTCAGGGCAGTGTACAGGACGAGGTAGCGGGCGAAGAGGAGGTGGAGGATGAGGAGGATGATGGGGATGAGTATATTTTTAATGAGGAAGCTTTCCCGGGGTCATTGGAAATTGGTGGAGTGGCAAGGGCGGGTTCTGGTTTTTTGAGGGACACAAGTGACGTAGATTTGCCTGCAACTGCCCCTCAACCAAGCACAACCGCAGATTTGACAACTGGAACTTTGGCCCACATGGCGGATTATGCCTTGCGTATCCTCAAAAGGGACACACGCATTACAAAAATGATGAACGATGACGATTACTGGTTGGCCTGCCTCCTTGATCCTCGCTATAAAGGCAAATTGCAAAATATTATGCCACATGAGAACTTGGAACTAATATTAGCAACAAAACAATCAACTCTTGTTGACCGTTTGCTTCTGGCATTCCCTGCACACAGCGCCCGTGATCGTTCTCACACGAGCTCAAGGGACCAGCAGACCAGAGGTGTTAGAGGGGCAGAAATCAGAAGTGGCGTTGGCCAGAGGGGTTTTCTGACCAGGTTGTGGAGTGATTTTGCTATGACCGCAGACAGGACAGGTACTGCAGCATCAATTCAAAGTGACAGGAGACAACATTTGTCCAGTATGGTTACAAACTATTTTTCATCCCTTATCGACGTTCTCCCTCAACCGTCATTCCCATTTGATTACTGGGCATCCAAATTAGACACCTGGCCAGAATTGGCAGAATATGCATTGCAGGAGCTTGCTTGCCCGGCAGCTAGTGTCCTATCAGAAAGAGTATTCAGTGCTGCAGGTTCAATACTAACTGAAAAAAGGACTCGTCTGGCTACCCAAAATGTAGATGATCTAACCTTCATTAAAATGAACCACAACTGGATTTCGAAATCTTTTGCCCCACCTTGCCCGGCTGACACCTAACTTTCCTATGAAAAGGTCTTGCCTGTGGACTCTTCTGAATGACTTTTCCAATCTCGTAATTTTCTGCACCTGATTGTCCAGCATACGACATGTTTACTCCTAACAAAATGGCCAAACTCCCCACACGGGGCCGTGGTATCGCCACTTTGCGCCAGCACCCGTGAGAGTGCTGTTTGTCTGAAGAGGTGGGTGTGCCCGCTTTTGGTCGACGGCACTGTCACTGGGTCCCTCATAGTACAATAAAGTGTCTCTGGCGGTGGTGGTGCGCACCCAACGTCAGACACACCATTGTAATATGAGGGGCCCTGGGCCTGTACCGCCGGCCACAAGACAGTTCCCCCCCCCCAGCTCAAACAGTGCTCTACCACTAGCAAAATTATCTCTCACAGCTTCACCAATGTTTAGTCTATGCGCTGACATCCTTCAATGCCTGGCACTGACAATACCATTGTTTTGACATTTTTGTTCTGTTAGGCCTTCGAAGCCTGTCTGCGGTCCGTTCTTTCTACAACTACTACACTGACCAGGCCACTGCTGGCCGTGTTCCCCTGGAACCAATTTAAACTTGCCTACAGCCAGCCCAATTTTGTTATGTTAGGCCTTCTTAGCCTGTCTGCCGTCACTCCTTCCACTAGACTTCCACTGACCAGACCACTGTTGCCCGTGTACCCCTGGAACCAATTTTAAATTGCCAACAGCCAAATGTTATTATGTTAGGCCTTTGATGCCTGTCTGCCGTCACTCCTTCCACTAGACTTCCACTGACCAGACCACTGTTGCCCGTGTACCCCTGGAACCAATTTTAAATTGCCAACAGCCCAATGTTATGATGTTAGGTCTTTGATGCCTGTCTGCCGTCACTCCTTCCACTAGACCTCCACTGACCTGTCTACTGCTGCCCGTGTTCCCATGGAACCAATTGTAAATTGCCTACAGCCAGCCCATTTTATTACGTTAGGCCTTCGAAGCCTGTCTGCGGTCCCTCCTTCCACTAGGCCTCCACTTACCTGTCTACTGCTGCCCGTGTTCCCCTGGAACCAATTTTAAATTGCCTACAGGCAGCCCAATTTATTATGTTAGGCCTTCGAAGCCTGTCTGCGGTCCCTCCTTCCACTAGGCCTCCACTTACCTGTCTACTGCTGCCCGTGTTCCCCTGGAACCAATTTTAAATTGCCTACAGCCAGCCCATTTTATTATGTTAGGCCTTCGAAGCCTGTCTGCGGTCCCTCCTTCCACTAGGCCTCCACTGACCTGTCTACTGCTGCCCGTGTTCCCCTGGAACCAATTTTAAATTGCCTACAGCCAGCCCATTTTATTATGTTAGGCCTTCGAAGCCTGTCTGCGGTCCTTCCTTCCACTAGGCCTCCACTTACCTGTCTACCGCTGCCCGTGTTCCCCTGGAACCAATTTTAAATTGCCTACAGGCAGCCCAATTTATTATGTTAGGGCTTCGAAGCCTGTCTGCGGTCCCTCCTTCCACTAGGCCTCCACTGACCTGTCTACTGCTGCCCGTGTTCCCCTGGAACCAATTTTAAACTGCCTACAGGCAGCCCAATTTATTATGTTAGGGCTTCGAAGCCTGTCTGCGGTCCCTCCTTCCACTAGGCCTCCACTGACCTGTCTACTGCTGCCCGTGTACCCCTTGAACCAACATCATAAAATAAAAAAAAAAGTATTTTGCTTATAAAAAAGAAAATACTGGTGAGATATCAAATGCAGACATTTTAACATTAAAAACAAACACACAACTAAAATCTGGTACAGTACTAAAAATGGCCACCAGCTACAATTACTTTATCCTGCAAGTATTTAACTGAAAGGTTTTTTAAATTGAAAACACAGATATGGCATCCACCGAGTGTTGTCCTGTCGCGTCTTCTTTATATTATTGCCGAGAAGATGCAAAACAATGAAAATAATAAAATCATTAATTACCAAAATAATAGAGAAAGTCAACACCACATTGCAAATAAACATTCATTCCAAATAAAGAAGCAGGGCGCGTCCGAGGGTGAGTATATACCTAATAAGAATATAATCACCCTCGGACGCGCAATGCTTATTTCCAACAGCCTTCCTTCCTAAGAATCAGCCCTTCCGTGGTGTAGAGAGACGTTGTGTTACACTTCAAGGTGTTCCCCAGGTTGTCTTTCCTGAGCTTCGATCTTCCGGCTCTCGTTTAGTAGTTCTTGGAAACTACACTGCATTAGGCCTTCAAATTGGGTATGGGGTGTAGAGAGAGGGTGTGTTACACTCCAAGGTGTTCCCCAGGTTGCCTTTCCTGAGCTTCGATCTTCCGGCTCTCGTTTAGTAGTTGTTGGAAACTACGCTGCATTAGGCCTTCAAATTGGGTATGGGGTGTAGAGAGAGGGTGTGTTACACTCCAAGGTGTTCCCCAGGTTGCCTTTCCTGAGCTTCGATCTTCCGGCTCTCGTTTAGTAGTTCTTGGAAACTACACTGCATTAGGCCTTCAAATTGGGTATGGGGTGTAGAGAGAGGGTGTGTTACACTCCAAGGTGTTCCCCAGGTTGCCTTTCCTGAGCTTCTATCATCAGGCTCTCATTAAATTGTGGTTAAATGGAACAACTGCATTTGGCGTACAAGTTGGTTTGGGGCCTACTATCGGTGTCTGCCACTCCTTGCTGTTCTCCTGGTTTCCTGTCCTGAAATTCCATTTTCAGGCTCTCGTTAAGTAGTTGTTAATGTTAGACTGCATTTGGCCTACTAGTTGGGTTGGGGCCTACTATCGGTGTCTGCCACTCCTTGCTGTTCTCCTCCACTGAACAAAGCTGTGCCGCCTGTTTACTACGGTTGCCAATTTTGAACTGCATTTCGACTACTTACTGATTTGGCCCTACTCTCTGTGTCAGCCTCTCATTCCAGTTGTCCTCCACTGCAATGCCCCCTGGTTATTCCTGTGTTACCAATTTTGAACTGCATTTAGCCCACTTTATTCTTTGGGCCTATATCTGTGTTTCCACTTCATCGTGCCCATTGCCCAGCCAGTGATAGATGAGTCTGCTGGTACATTGACCCATAACGCAACATTCCCCGTGCATGCTACACAACAACATTGTGACCCTGCTGAAAGTCAGGTTGCTCTTCCCGCATACCATACCACCTTACACGGGGACAAAGAGGAAGGTGCAGATGAAAGTGCAGGTTCCTTCATCAGGTGGGGGGAGGAATACTAGTTGGCGACGTCACTGGCACAGGGCCTCTCATAGTACGCAAAAGTGTTGCTGCCGGTGGGAGGCGCCCCCGCCGTGCAAACACACCGCTGTACTTTGAGGGGCCCTGTGCCAGTGCCAATGCCAACAAGTGGGCCCCCCCTGCTTGCTCAGGATCACAGCACTTGCAAAGTTGAAATACTTACCTCTCCCTGCTCCACTGCCGTGACGTGGTCCAGATTTCCTGGGCCCACTAATTACTTGAACCAGCCCTACCCCACACAACTTTAGCCAAATGACCCCCAATTTCAAATGCCTTCCAATTATTATAAGGTAAATTACGCTTGACAAGCTTCATTAAGAAGAATGGATGGTTTTGACATTAAAATGGGCACTCTAGGTGTTTTCCTGGCCCCCACTCACTGCCGACTATGCTGCCCCATTGACTTGCATTGGGTTTCGTGTTTCGGTCGATCCCGACTTTTCGCCATAATCGGCCGATTTCACTCGACCCGACTTTTGAGATAGTCGGGTTTCGCGAAACCCGGCTCGACTCTAAAAAGGTCAAGGTCGCTCAACTCTACTCTGCACCGTTCATTATTGCCCTATAGCTGTGCCCCATATAGTGCTCTGCGCCGTTCATTATTGCCCTATAGCTGTGCCCCATACAGTGCTCTGCACCGTTCATTATTTCCCTATAGCTGTGCCCCATATAGTGCTCTGCGCCGTTCATTATTGCCCTATAGCTGTGCCCCATATAGTGCTCTGCACCGTTCATTATTGCCCTATAGCTCTTCCCCATATAGTGCTCTGCACCGTTCATATTTCCCCATATCTGTGCCCCATATTGTGCTCTGCGCCGTTCAATATTGCCCTATAGCTCTGCCCCATATAGTGCTCTGCGCCGTTCATTGTTGCCCTATAGCTGTGCCCCATATAGTGCTCTTGCACCGTTCATATTTCCCCATAGATGCTCTGCCATTGTCGCTGCTGCTGCTGCTGCAGTAAAAAAAAAAAAAAAACACATACTCACCTCTCTTGCTTGCAGCTCCCGGCGTCCGATCCCGGCGTCTCTCTGCTCTGACTGATCAGGCAGAGGGCGCCGCGCACACTATATGCGTCATCGCGCCCTCTGACCTGAACAGTCAGAGGGCAGAGACGCCGGGAAGATGGAGCGGCGCCCGGCGGCTGGAACGGGGACAGGTAAATATGACATACTTACCTGGTCCTGGCGTCCGGCTCCTTCCCCCGGACAGCTGGTCTTCGGTGCCGCAGCTTCTTTCTCTATCAGCGGTCACCGTTACCGCTGATTAGAGAAATGAATAGGCGGCTCCACCCCTATGGGAGGTGGAGCTGCCTATTCATTTCTCTAATGAGCGGTCCCACGTGACCGCTGAAGAGGGGAAGAGCTGCAGCACCGAAGACCATGGGACGGCAGGGGGAGCGTCAAGATCGCTGGGACTAGGTAAGTATGCCTCAGCGCCCTCACCCCCTCACCCGCCGACCCTGCCACCCACCTTGACTCGAGTATAAGCCGAGAAGGGCACTTTCAGCCCAAAAATTTGGGCTGAAAATCTCGGCTTATACTCAAGTATATATGGTATGTGTTAGGAGTCGAGTTTCCTCTGCTGCACAGGGGGAATCTCGATCCGTGTCTGCTGCAGTCTCCCATTCTGCTTCGGCCGCAGTGGGGCCTGCTCAGCGGAGGCATCGCTCCCAGCGTCTTGCTGGGACTGATTCTGTGCAAAGGGTTACTGCTAACTTTTCTGGCTCTCCTGTTGTACCCTGCACTGATCTGCAGCGAGCGGGCTTCTCTGGGACTAAGTCCTTATTTGCACACACTGAGCATGCCCAGGGCAAGATCTCCCATTGGAGATCGAGGGTCACATGCTCAGGTACTGCAGCACGTCCCATTGGTCCTTTTGGCAGGTCCTGAAAGGGCAAAACTTCTGTAGCTGTTTCCTATGCTGCAGCTATATAAACTGCGCATGACCACATGGCCATGCGCTAGTATTGTCTTGATATAATGTGTGTGTGTAAATGGATGTATGTCGATGGATGAAAGCTCCTAAGTATCCCTCCCTAGTGTTGTTGACTGCTCGCGGATGATGGTAGCTATCTAGCGCCCGACTAGCCATCTGCACGTAACACACATCACAGCGTCCAGTTGCTGTGTCCGCCAGTACGGCGCCGTGCGCTTCCTCTGCACTTTCCTTACCCAAGCCTGGGTGGTTAGTGGCGTCCGTCAGTGCGGCACCGCATGCACTCTCGTGCCTTTATATACTATTTAATAGTTTCCTTACACACCCAGTTGTGGTGTTGTGCCAGCAAGTGGTCTAATCGGACTTCAATCCTGAGTTGGGGTTGTGTTCGCTGACTTCTTGCTCGCGCTCTATGTGTGGTACCGCGGTCCTGTGTCGCAACAGGATCGCTTCCTTCACGCAGGGTGGAGTTAACCCATGTGTGTGTATTCCTATAGTACCGCCATATAGTCCGTCTTTACTAGCAGCAGGGTTTTTACCTGCACGGTGGACCTCGGACTGCGAACGCACCTGGTTCCATATCATCTTATACTTGGTGCGTTCCGCCAGTCCTTAACAGTATGTTTGTGCCCAATGTTCATACAGTCAGGAGATATGAGGGTGGCCACCATCCACCATATGAACCAACTGAAATAAAACCTATATGGCATATTATATGTTTCTTTACAATGGCCATGCTGCACTATCCTATGAATTTAGATGGTATGAAAGTACGTATCAACCAGATGGACACCAAAAGAACACACTTGTGGATTCACTGTCAAAAACATTTTGACAGTGAGGGTGACCAGAGAGTGTAACAGGCTGCCATGAGAGGTAGCGAGTTCTACTTCAATGGAAGTCTTGAAACAGAGGCTGGTCAGACATCTGTCTGAGATGGTTTAGTGAATCCTGCATTGAGCAAGGGGTTGGACATGATGACCCGTGAGGTCCCTTCCAACTCTAACATTCTATAGTTTGGTAATTCCATCAAGTTAACGGCAAAATTAACAGTATAAGTTGTGAAACACTCCCAACATATACTGTGGGCTAAGTGCATAGACGCAGTGCAGCATTTTGGTTGATTTCTTTTTTCTTTTTTGATTTCAGGGGAGGATCACTCCTTTGACAAGTGGCAGGAATATGCACGGCATGGAGAGCTGGAATTAGGTTGTCTAGGCAATCGTAACGATCTGAATAACTTTCTATTAATGGAAATTTTTAGAAAAGACTTTTGACAAAGTCTAGTAGTTTAAAGGGCTTGTACTCTACTTGACACGGAGTCCCCTGCTAGTCTTGTGACCACTGCTGCCTGTCACTGGTTGCTGATTGACTTCCTTCACATTTCATCCACAGGGCAGATGCCAGAATTTTTTGTCATCTAAGAATATTGAATTAATTATACCAATAACACGGGGATCAGAGTTTGATTGGTGTATTATTACAGTGTGCTCCGATTCTCTTGAATGAAGAGAAGAAAAAAAAACATTCTATATCTTCTCGATTCTGTGAGGCCAAAGATATTGGATCACACACAGATGCCATCTGAGTACAGTCTGATGTTTCGCTCATTAACTTGCATGATCAAGTGTGATCCAAATATAAGATTACTCTCAGGTAAGCTGTGACTTTTTTCTTCAAGCCAAATCTGTCTGAGAAAAAATTGGACATGTTCACGACCCCATAGAATGACATTTGTCAGAGTGCGATCCGATGTTTTGTCCAATCACACTTGAATAGAAAATATGCTCATCTAAAAATAAGAAAAACCATGTTAGGGCTAGCTGAACGCACTAAATAATTAGGAAGATGGTATAAGGTGCGTTCGCAGCCCGGGGTCCACCGTGCAAAGATGGAACCTGCTGCTGAGTAATAACGGACTATATGATGGTATAATGTGGATGCACACACTGGTTAGCTTCAACCGGTATGAAGGAAGTGAACCCTGTTGCGTCAGAGGGCTGCAGCACTGCACAAAGAGCACAAGCAAAGAGTTATAGAACTCTATCCCAAGACTCAGGGAAAGACTTCCTCTAGCCGCTTGCGGTCGACACCGTGGGGTGTCAGAGTTAAACAGAAATAATAATTTAATGCACAAGAGGGCATGAAGTGCCGCTCTGGGGGATGCCTCTAACCACCCAGACTTGGGTCAGGAGAGCGCACGGCGCCGCACTGGTGGTCACTGCAATCAGACGCTGTATCATGTGCTAGGTGAGCAGGTAGCACTGTCGGGCGCTAGATAGCAAGCAGCCACCATTCGCGAGCAGTCAACAACACTAGGATGGGGGATGATTAAAGAGCGACAGTCACACATCTACACACACAGGTTTTCAAGTATACACTAGCACATGGCCGAGCGGCCATGCAAACCTTTTATAGCACCAGTGCTATGGGACCTTCCAGATGGTCCAATAGGAGCCGCAACAGGACCCGAGCATGTGACCCCGACCTCCAATGGGAGGTTGTTCTGTGGGCATGATCAGGATGGGAAAAGCAGGACTTAGTCCCAGAAAGACCTGCTCTCTGCTGATCAGTGCTGTCTACAAAGGCAGAGCCTGGAAGGGCAGCAGTAACCAGTCGCACAGTATCTGCTTTCCTCTCTCGCCGCAGCTTTTCCTGTATGGAGGGGGGCACAGGGGGTGGGAGGGGTTTTGGGCTCAGGAATCTTTTTTTTAATCCAAATAAAAAAAAAAGAGTTTTCATATCTTCTCTCCAGCGAACGATGCTGGAGAGAAGAAATGATTAGCGGCTTCAGCACCACGCGGGGGGGACAGCGCTTACAGTAGCTCTGTCTCCTGCACAGCACACGGACAACATCCGTGTGCGGGACGTGTTTTACACGGACCCATTGACTTTAATGGGTCCGTGTAATACGTGCGCTCCCATGAGCACTGACATGTCTCCGTGTTTTCAAAACGGACACACGGTCCGTGAAAACATGCTGACATGTGCAGAGACACATTGATTTTAATGTGTCTACGTGTGTTAGGTCTCGAGTTCCCGCTTCTGCACAGGGGGAATCTCGAGCCATCTCCGCTGCGGTCTCCCATTCTTATCCAGCCACAGTGGAGTCTGTTCAGCATGGACGTCGGTCCCAGCGTCTTGCTCAGTCTCACTCTGTACATAGAGTTACTGCTGCTTCTTCAGCTTCTGCCATTAAAGCCAGTGCTGGTCAGCAGCGAGCGGACTTCTCTGGGACTAAGTCCTTGTCTGCACACATTGAGCATGCCCAGGGCAAGATTTCCCGTTGGAGATCGAGGGTCATGTGCTCAGGCTCTGCAGCACATACCATTGTTCCTCTTGGCAGGTCTTGGAAGGGCAAAGTTTCTGTGGCCACTTCCTGTGCTGCAACTATATAAACTGCGCATGACCGCACGGCCATGCGCTAGTGTACAATTGTTAATGTGTGTATGTTGTGAGTGCAAGTCGTCCTTGGATACCCCTACCCTATTGAATGTCTGTTCGTGGAAGGTGTATGTTTGCTATTTAGCGCCCGACTTAGCCTACAGCACGAATCACACATTACAGCGTCCAGTTGCAGTGACCGCCAGTACGGCGCCGTGCACTTCCTCTGTGCTTTCCTTACCCAAGCCTGGGTGGTTAGTGGCGTTAGTCAGTGCGGCACCGCATGCACCCTTGTGCCTTAATATTGTCATTTAGTTTCCTTACACACCCAGTTGCGGTATTGTGCCAGCAAGGGTCTAATCGGACTTCAATCCTAGTTGGGGTTGAGTTCGCTGACTACTTGCTCGCGCTCTATGTGCGGTACCGCGGTCCTGTGACGCAACAGGATCGCTTCCTTCACGCTGGGTGAAGTTTAACCCACGTGTGTATACTTATGAGTACCGCCATGTAGTCCGTCATTACTTGGCAGCAGGTTCCATCTCTGCACGGTGGACCCCGGGCTGCGAACGCACCATACTCTATCTGTCTTATAATTTGGTGCGTTCCGCTAGCCCTAACATTACACTAGCGCCAGGGTCTGGCTAGTAATGACGGACAAACAGCAATCCTTGCGGTATATCCAGCAGCTGGAGGGTAGGTTGGCGGCTCTTGAGAGCGCAACCTCAGCTGTGGATGTTACCGCAGTTGCTGTACAGGCTGCTAGCGTGGCTGCAGCAACCCTGTCCATTACCACCCCTGCTCCGACATTTTCTCGCCTCCCGCTGCCAGAAAAATTTTCTGGTGATAGCAAATTTTGTAGGGGATTTGTGAGTCAGTGCTCTATTCACCTCGAGCTCCTGGCTGCACGTTTTCCCACAGAGCGGGCTAAGGTGGGATTTATAGTGTCTCTCTTGTCGGACAGGGCGTTGGAATGGGCTACGCCGCTGTGGGAGCGTGGCGATCATGTGGTGCAGAGTGCTCCGCTGTTTCTGAGCACTCTGAAACAGGTCTTTTTAGGACCTCAAGTCACCCATGAAACTGCGCTCCAACTGCTGGCATTAACTCAGGGTGAGTCCTTGGTCAGTCATTTTGCCGTCCAATTCCGCACTTTAGCTCCTGAGCTGGATTGGTCGGATAAAGCTCTTATCCCCATATTTTGGAGGGGCCTGGCTGACCACGTTAAGGACGCTCTGGCCACTAGGGAGGTTCCTGCCACACTGGAGGAGCTAATAACTGTCTCCACTCGAATTGACCTCCGTTTTAACGAGCGGAGGTTAGAGCGAGTCCAGTGTAGGCAGAGGTTTCGGCTGGCTCCTACCTTCGCCAAACCTCTGGAATCTCCGGTCCTGGTTCCTGAGTCACATGAGGCCAGGGAAGTGTCACAAGCGGGATCTAAGTCCCGGACCGCTTGTGCACTCAAGGTCTGCCATGTTTGCCAGCAGTCAGGACATCTAGCCACCAGATGTTCTCAGCGGTCGAGGAAACGTCAGCGTCTAGTGGTAGTAGGTGGAGGTACACTAGACACGGCGACGTTTGCCTCTAAATTGTCCTTTAAGGGGGCAATTACTATAGGCTCATTCTCCCACTCGGTAGAGCTCTGCGTGGATTCTGGGGCGGAGGGCAATTTTATGTCTTCTGCCTTCGCCCAACGTCACGCAATACCCCTGGTTATGCTAGCTCAACCAGTAACGGTACGAGTGGTGAATGGGTCGACACTGCCCTCACAGATAACACACCAAACCATCCCTTTTACTCTGTCCATGTCGCCATCTCATCAGGAGATTATATCTCTGCTCGTCATTCCTGAGGGAATTGATGAGGTCCTGTTGGGAATACCTTGGCTACGGTACCACTCTCCTCATATCGAGTGGTCCTCTGGCAGAATCCTGGGATGGGGCGAATCTTGTGGGGGTAGGTGTCAGAGGGAGTGCGTTCAGGTTGCTACTACAGAGGTACCCGCAGATCTTTCCTCTCTCCCCAAGCAGTATTGGTCTTATGCTGACGTGTTCTCCAAAAAGGCGGCGGAGATCCTTCCGCCCCATCGCCCTTATGACTGTCCTATTGATCTCTTGCCTGGTGCTGAGCCTCCCCGGGGTCGAGTCTATCTGCTATCTCTCCCGGAGACGGAGGCAATGTCACAGTACATACAGGAAAATCTGGCAAGAGGATTCATTAGGAAGTCAGTGTCACCTGCTGGGGCAGGGTTCTTCTTCGTGCAGAAGAAGAATGGGGAATTGCGTCCATGCATAGACTACAGGGGTCTTAATGCCATCACCGTTAAAAATAAGTATCCTTTGCCCTTGATATCTGAGCTCTTCGATAGGCTTCGGGGAGCAAGGTTATTTACTAAACTAGATCTGTGGGGTGCTTACAACCTGATTCGCATCTGTGAGGGGGACGAATGGAAGATGGCTTTTAACACCAGGGATGGGCACTATGAATATCTGGTGATGCCTTTCGGGCTCTGTAATGCCCCAGCCGTTTTCCAAGACTTTGTGAACGATATCTTCCGGGATATGCTTTCCACCTCGGTCGTAGTCTATCTGGATGATATTCTCATCTACTCTCCAGATATTGACTCCCACCGGAGAGATGTTTGCAAAGTCTTCGACCTCCTACGGGCAAACTCCCTCTATGCCAAGTTGGAGAAGTGTATGTTTGAGCAGGAGTCCTTACCTTTCCTGGGCTACATCATCTCTGCCCAGGGATTGGCTATGGATCCTGCCAAACTACAGGCTGTGATGGACTGGCAGGAACCCCATTCTCTTAAAGCGGTGCAGCGCTTTATGGGGTTCATTAATTATTATCGCCAGTTCATTCCGCACTTCTCAACTTTGGTAGCTCCCTTGGTTGCCCTCACCAAGAAGGGGGCGAATCCCAAATTGTGGTCTGAGGAGGTCTCCAAGGCCTTTAACTCTATAAAGTCACACTTCGCTAGCGCTCCCATCCTACATCGCCCCGATGTTGATAAGCCATTTATCATGGAGGTGGATGCCTCTTCTGTTGGTGCTGGAGCAGTCCTCGTCCAAAAGGATGCTCAAGGTCGGAAGCATCCTTGCTTCTTTTTCTCCAAGACCTTCTCACCAGCAGAGAGGAATTATTCCATCGGGGACAGGGAGTTGCTAGCCATGAAGTTGGCTTTCTCGGAGTGGAGACATCTCTTGGAGGGAGCACGTTTTCCCTTCCAAGTCTTCACAGACCATAAAAATTTGGTGTACCTGCAGACAGCCCAGCGGTTGAATTCTCGCCAGGCCAGATGGTCCTTATTCTTCTCCCGTTTTCATTTCACCCTCCATTTTCTTTCTGGGGAGAAGAACATTCGGGCCGACGCTCTCTCTCGCTCGGTTGTGTCATCTGCGGAGGAGGAGGAGGAGACTCGGCTTATTGTCCCCACCGAGAGCTTGAGAACTGTGGCCCCGGTTTCGCTAGAGTCTGTGCCCCCGGGCAAGACTTTTGTTCCATCCTGTTTGCGACCGGAGGTTCTCTCTTGGGCACACTCGTCCAGGGTGGGTGGACATTTTGGTACCAAAAGGACATCTGAGTTACTGGCGAGGACATACTGGTGGCCGCATATGGCTCGTGATGTCGCAGAGTATGTTCGGGCGTGTGTCTCTTGCGCCAAGAACAAGACTCCTCGGCAACGGCCAGCTGGTTTGCTTTATCCTCTGCCGGTGGCGGACAGGCCCTGGGAGATGGTCGGGATGGACTTTGTGGTGGGCTTACCCAAGTCTCGGAACTGCACCATTATCTGGGTGATCACCGACCATTTTTCCAAAATGGTGCACTTGGTGCCTCTTCCACGGCTACCTTCTGCACGGGCGTTGGCTGTCTTGTTCGTCAAGCATATCTTTCGCCTACACGGTATGCCAGACAAAATTGTTAGTGACCAGGGTCCCCAGTTTGCGTCTCGATTCTGGAGAGAGCTTTGTCGTCTACTCAGTATTGAGTTGAATCTCTCTTCGGCATATCATCCCAAGACGAATGGGTTGGTAGAGAGGGCCAACCAGACCTTGGTCACATATTTACGACATTTTGTTTCTGCCAGGCAGGATGACTGGGCATCTTTGCTACCGTGGGCAGAGTTTGCACTTAACAATGCCATAGCCGACTCCACCAGTCAGACTCCATTCCTCCTAAATTACGGCCAGCATCCGCGTGTTCCTGTGCCCATGCCTGTGTCTTCTGCTGACTCCAGGGTGGCAGACAGGGCTGTGGAGGCACGGGACTTTTGGGACCGCACGCAGGATGCCATTCGAGCCTCCAAGGAGAGAATGAGGTCCTCCGCTGATGTTCATCGGCGCCCCACTCCGACCTTTGCTCCTGGCGACTTGATGTGGCTCTCCGCCCGTCACATCAGGCTGCGAGTTGAGTCCACTAAGTTTGCTCCTCGCTACTTGGGTCCCTTCAAGGTTCTCGAACGGGTTAATCCTGTGGTGTACCGTTTGGCTTTTCCTCCGCGCTTGGGTATCACCAACACCTTTCATGTGTCCCTCTTGAAATCCGTATACATGTCCCGGTTTTCCGAGTCATCTGCCGGGACATCGGGTTCGTCTACGGACAATTACGAGGTGAACACTATTTTGGGGTGGAAGGTGGTACGCGGCAAAAAGTTCTATCTGGTGGATTGGAAGGGTTATGGCCCAGAGGACAGGTCTTGGGAGCCTGCTGAAAACATTCGGGCCCCACAGCTCATTGCTGCCTTCGAGCGTAGCGAGGCTCAAGAAGGGGGGGGCCCTAGGAGAGGGGGTAATGTTAGGTCTCGAGTTCCCGCTTCTGCACAGGGGGAATCTCGAGCCATCTCCGCTGCGGTCTCCCATTCTTATCCAGCCGCAGTGGAGTCTGCTCAGCAGGGACGTCGGTCCCAGCGTCTTGCTCAGTCTCACTCTGTACAGAGAGTTACTGCTGCTTCTTCAGCTTCTGCCATTAAAGCCAGTGCTGGTCAGCAGCGAGCAGACTTCTCTGGGACTAAGTCCTTGTCTGCACACACTGAGCATGCCCAGGGCAAGATCTCCCGTTGGAGATCGAGGGTCATGTGCTCAGGCTCTGCAGCACATTCCATTGGTCCTCTTGGCAGGTCTTGGAAGGGCAAAGTTTCTGTGGCCACTTCCTGTGCTGCAACTATATAAACTGCGCATGACCGCACGGCCATGCGCTAGTGTACAATTGTTAATGTGTGTATGTTGTGAGTGCAAGTCGTCCTTGGATACCCCTACCCTATTGAATGTCTGTTCGCGGAAGGTGTATGTTTGCTATCTAGCGCCCGACTTAGCCTACAGCACGAATCACACATTACAGCGTCCAGTTGCAGTGACCGCCAGTACGGCGCCGTGCACTTCCTCTGTGCTTTCCTTACCCAAGCCTGGGTGGTTAGTGGCGTTCGTCAGTGCGGCACCGCATGCACCCTTGTGCCTTAATATTGTCATTTAGTTTCCTTACACACCCAGTTGCGGTGTTGTGCCAGCAAGGGTCTAATCGGACTTCAATCCTAGTTGGGGTTGAGTTCGCTGACTACTTGCTCGCGCTCTATGTGCGGTACCGCGGTCCTGTGACGCAACAGGATCGCTTCCTTCACGCTGGGTGAAGTTTAACCCACGTGTGTATACTTATGAGTACCGCCATATAGTCCGTCATTACTTGGCAGCAGGTTCCATCTCTGCACGGTGGACCCCGGGCTGCGAACGCACCATACTCTATCTGTCTTATAATTTGGTGCGTTCCGCTAGCCCTAACAACGTGAGTCAGTGTCTCCGGTACGTGAGGAAACTGTCACCTCACGTACCGGAGCCACTGACGTGTGAAACAGGCCTAAAGCCTGGCCACAGGCAAGGTCCCAAGGAAGATTTGTAAAGCATGACAGCGTGCTTCTTATCGGCGGTAAAATCATTACTAGTTTGTCCAGATAAAAGAAAGTTTGTTAAAAATAATTTACTGATTAAGTGTGGGATTAGAACAATAATTCGAAAAACATATCTAAATATAAAGATCTCTTTCAGAAAAAAAAAAGTATTTAATTATAAAGATACAGGTAATTAAATCACCAAAGTTTTAACTAAGTTTCTCACAAAAAAAAGAGAATGTAAGATTAGGCTCCATACGTTATGTTTGGAAAATGTCCTGTTAGGATATGTTCACACAAAATTTTTGAAGGTCATATTTTTATGAGAAACTTAGTTAAGGAAATAAATATTTTATTTTTTTCGGCAGGAGTTTTATTTTTCTTTAAAAACTTCCTAAAGCTACTTTGAAACATTTTTAAAGAAGCCTTCCTCCCAGCCAAGTGTTTATCCTCTTATTATGGTAGAGTCATCATATTATATAGCATTAAATACTTACAATTGCTCATTTTGCCTTTCTACCCTGCTAATTGTTCTCTTTTCTCAGCTCTATGTGGAAACAGAAAGTCTCCTACAAAAATCATTCCTCTTTATAACTTATGACCCAGCTGACCAAGTGATGACTCATGCAGGGAAAAGAGACTTCCTGTTCATACGTAGAGCATAGAAGGATTCAGCTAGTCAAGTTTTAATCATGGGATGTCATAGACCTAATGGAAAAGAGAAGAATTAGCTGGGTAAAAAGGCAAAATGAGCAATTGTATATAATATGATGATTGCAATATATTAAAATGATATCAATTTTGATGTGCGCTATTCTTTAAAGATATGTTTTCCACAAGGTTTCTACCACACAGTGTTTTTTAGCCTTTGTAATTTACAGTATTGAGTTCGGAGTGAATACTATGATGCATCCACCTAAAGAAAATGTCTCCCTTTCCTCTATTTTTTTTTCCCATGGCAAGATTTTCCCAACCTCATTAGAAGAAAAAAGAAATAATAATAAAAAAACCTTATCACATGAACAGCACAGACAAGTTTCCACTGAAAATAACATGAAGAATATTCACACAATATGGTAAGAATTTTTTTTATGGACTTCGGAGCAGATCCGATTCCAAATCTTTTGTGGAAATTTTAGAGTGAACGAGTTTTTAGCATTAAAAACAGATATCGATCTATTAAATGTTTATCTACCGTTAGTGAAAACATCTTTCATGCAATAATTGCCGATTGTCTGAATTTTATTTCTTCCCAAAAATCAAAATCTTTCCATGCTTCAAATAGATGACTTACTAAAATAATACCTTGGAAAAAAAATCAGGACCTTTTAAACTGACTCTTTATTTGGGGGATACACTATTACTCTGATATCAGTACTTCTGCTCATCTACTGTTTGATGGGAAGATGATGCTCAGACAATTGATTTGGCCTCTTCATTTTTTACATTGTTCCCTACTGCACATATTAGCTTTGTTGGATAATTCATCTCTTTGAAGTGAATAGAATAAAGTATCAATACAAAGAGCAGCCACTGATTTAATATTTAAAGGGGTAGTTTCTCATTGTTTGCTTATGAGGGAGCATGTGACAAGACCTATCCATAGTCTTCTCCAATTGTAAAACACCACATATGGTATGGTTAAATTCTCCTCCATAAGCAGCCATTATATCAATAGACATGTTGGTCAGTTTTTTAGGAATGTTGCAGTAAAAATAAATATTGGAAAACCCTTTAATAGCCTATCCTAATAAAAAGTTAGCAACTTTTAAAACCTGGATGACGCATTTTTGTTAAACGGTTTATCCAGGACAATTTTTTTTTTTTACTATTGGCCTAAAAATTACTGTTAACTACCTAAAAGTTACTTAAAAGTTGCTAACTACCTGCCTGTTCTACCCAGCGCTGGTACAGAGCAGTCACTAACCACTCCATCCATCAATTCGGCAACTGTCAGTCAACAGAGCAGATCTTCCTCTTCCGGTCTGCTTTGTCTCAGTTAGGGCCAAGCTAGTTCTTTGCGAAATACCATCTGGCTCTTATTCTCTTCTGTCTCCAATCTACCTTTGAGAACATATTTTTAGATGCTCTTTCGAAGAGACAGACATGCTGTAATCCAGGCATCATGACTCCAAGAAACCACATATTATGGATATTAACGCCTCCTAATGAACCAGCATTGAGAATGGGGAAACATATCAAATTCGTGGTATACTGATATCTATGTGGGGTCCTTACCATCCAAGCTGAATCTGTGCTCTATTTGTGTCTTTATTTATCTTGTTTACCCCATATGGGTTTAAGGATTTCAATTGTATATCCCTGCAAGGGTTTGGCTTAACACGAACAGCACTTCCTGTATACACAGACACTTTATACATACTGTATATATAAATTTTAATGGGTATTTTTCTGAGCCGTGATAGCCACCTAATCACCCAGATTTCTGGATGTCCTGTCTAACTTTCTTCATCTATAACAGGGGCTTCTATTTCCAGGACTCCCAAGGGGTCAGCTTGGGTGAGGTGACGGTGAGAGATGGTGCCAAAATTGTGAGCTTTATTTAGTGTGCCAACCTCCAAGCTCGGGTAGGGCTATTGATAGGGTGCATTATCTAGAAAAAATATTTAGGTCCTTCTCTAACTTACCTTTTTCAGTTCTGTTTTTGCGTGGCTTACCAACAAATATCTAAAGTATTTGGGACACTATATGTACCTGGATGTGGCTGATTTTTGGGAATTGCTTATGGAGCACCCTTTTAATTGTGAGAATTGCTTATGGAGCTCCATTTTAATTGTGGGAATTGCTTAGGAAGCTCTCTTTTAATTATTATTAATAAAGTTTAATTTTTAATGGGTGAGGATTTTCTGACTATGTTTTACAGAGCGATCATTGACCACTCCTGACAGCAAGTTGGCTGCTCCAAGTCAACAGAAATTCTCATTCTCTTCCTGACTGCTTTGTTGAAGAGATGTGATTGCTGACATCAAGCTGATTGACAGCTTGCTCCCCACAGTTAAACAGCATGGAGCCGATTGTCAATCAGCATGCCATCAGCAGCTACGGCCTTTTAACAGAGCAGTGCAGAAGAGATATCACTGCTTTGATGATAGGATGTCAGTGGAAGCCATTGAATCACCTGCAGGAGTGGCCTGTAACCACTTTGCGCCAGCGGAGGTTGGTGCCAAGCACAACAGACAGGTAGATAGCAATAAAAAAACAGTACCAGATAACCCCTTCAAAGGATCAACCCATTTATATAAGCATTCTCTTGAGTTTACTCATAACTTAAATTTACACTCTACGCCCACTGCACATCTAGAGTCAAACTAAACCCTAATATATATCAATCTATAGAATCTAAGACACACCGGAGACAGACAGGAAGTCATCTACAGAAGTGATGTCATCAACAGCCTCCGTAAGGACCCGGACCTGCTTCTCCCACTGGTCCTTGAAGACGTCCATGTTATCTTGAGCTACTTTACTATGAGGTCTTGCAGCCAGAGTCAGGGCAGCATTGATCACCTGAAGTAAGAGAAAAGGTTATCATTAATAGTAATACAACTTCTAGAATGTTAATGTACATCTAATATTGTTATTCTGTACTGAAATTTTTTTTAGATTCTTCAAATCTGTTTTATCGAAACAGTAGCTTCATTGTTAATTCTAGGGAAAAATTACTTTGCAAAATAAGAAAATTCAATGTAATACTTAAAGGAAATTGTTATGATCCGGTGACCTTGGAGCCGCATGGAACTTTCTCTGGAGTAGGTGGTAACTATACTGACCGCAAATCCTGAACTTATCACCGCAACTAGAAGTAGCCGTGGGGTGTGCCTAACAAATCCTAGACACCTCGACACAGCCGGAGGACTAAATACCCCTATAGATGAAAATAGGAATACTACCTTGCCTCAGAGCAGAACCCTAAAGGATAGGCAGCCCCCCGCAAATATTGACTGTGAGTAGTAGAGGAAAAAGACACACACAGGCAGGAAACAAGATTTAGCAAAAGAGGCCACTCTAGCTAAAATAGGAAAGGATAGGATAGAATACTAAGTGGTCAGTATTAAAACCCTTCCAAAAATATCCACAGCAGAAAATACAAAAAACTCCACCATCTAACTAAAGATGTGGAGCGTATATCTGCAACTCCAGAGAATCCAGCAAGACAGAGAAAAACACTGATTCAATCTAAGCTGGACAAGAGAAAACAAATGAATAGCACAGAATTATTAAGCACACAGCATGTGTGCCGCAGAAACAAAAACCAGACACTTATCTTTGCTGAAATGGCAGCAAGGCTGGAGGAACCAGACAAAGATCCAAAACCTCTCAGAACCATGGACAACTGGCAAGAACTAATGAATCCTGCACACCTAAATATACCAGTCAGAACTGCAATCAGCAGATACACCTGGCCAGGACTGCGACTCAGAGACAACTGCATTCCCACCTACAACCACTGGAGGGAACCCAAAAGCAGAATTCACAATAGTACCCCCCCTTGAGGAGGGGTCACCGAACCCTCATGAGGGTCCCCAGGACGATCAGGATGAGCCAGATGAAAGGCACAGACCAAATCAGCAGCATGGACATCAGAGGCAAAAACCCAAGAATTATCCTCCTGGCCATAACCCTTCCATTTGACAAGGTACTGAAGCCTCCGCCTTGAAAAACGAGAATCCAAAATCTTCTCAACCACATACAGGGGCCGGAGGATCAACAGAGGGAACAACGGGCACCACATATTTCCGCAATAAAGATCTATGGAAGACATTATGGATAGCAAAAGAGGCGGGAAGCGCCAAACGAAAAGACACCGGATTAATAATCTCAGAAATCTTATAAGGACCAATAAACCGAGGCTTAAACTTAGGGGAAGAAACCTTCATAGGAACATGACGGGAAGACAACCAGACCAGATCCCCAACCCGAAGCCGGGAACCAACACACAGATGACGGTTAGCAAAACGTTGAGCCTCCTCCTGAGACAACAACAAATTGTCCACCACATGAGCCCAAATCTGCTGCAACCTGTCAACCACAGAATCCACACCAGGACAGTCAGAAGGCTCAACCTGCCCAGAAGAAAAACGAGGAAGAAAACCAAAATTACAAAAGAAAGGCAAAACCAAAGTAGCCGAACTAGCCCGATTATTAAGGGCAAACTCGGCCAATGGCAAGAAGGCCATTGAATCATCTTGATCAGCAGACACAAAGCATCTCAAATAAGTCTCCAAAGTCTGATTAGTTCGCTTGGTCTGGCCATTTGTCTGAGGATTAGTGTTGAGCATTCCGATACCGCAAGTATCGGGTATCGGCCGATACTTGCGGTATCGGAATTTCGATACCGAGATCCGATACTTTTGTGATATCGGGTATCGGTATCGGATCAATAGGGATGTGTAAAATAAAGAATTAAAATAAAAAATATTGATATGCTCACCTCTCCGGCGGCCCCTGGACATCACGCTGCTAACCGGGAGGCTTCTTTGTTTAAAATGTGCGCCTTTAGGACCTGCGAATGACATCCCGGCTTCTGATTGGTCGCGTGCCGCCCATGTGACCGGCACGCGACCAATCAGAAGCCGTGACGTAATTCGCAGGTCCTCAATTCCTAGAATTAGGAGTTTAGTGAATGAGAATGACGTCGCGGCTTCTGATTGGTCGCGTGCCGCCCATGTGACCGGCACGCGACCAATCAGAAGCTGCGACGTCATTCTCATTCACAAAAACTCCTAATTCTAGGAATTAAGGACCTGCGAATGACGTCGCGGCTTCTGATTGGTCGCGTGCCGGTCACATGGGCGGCACGCGACCAATCAGAAGCCGGGACGTCATTCGCAGGTCCTAAAGGCACGCATTTTAAACAAAGAAGCCTCCCGGTTAGCAGCGTGATGTCCAGGGGCCGCCAGAGAGGTGAGCATATCAATATTTTTTATTTTAATTCTTTATTTTACACATCCCTATGGATCCCATGGCCTGAAGGAGAGTTTCCTCTCCTTCAGACCCTGGGAACCATGAGAATACCTTCCTATACTTGATGTCCCATTGACTTGTATTGGTATCGGATATCGGTATCGGCGATATCCGATATTTTTCGGGTATCGGCCGATACTATCCGATACCGATACTTTCAAGTATCGGACGGTATCGTTCAACACTACTGAGGATGAAATGCAGAAGAAAAAGACAAATCCATGCCCAGCCTAGCACAAAAGGCCCGCCAAAACCTAGAAACAAACTGGGAACCTCTGTCAGACACAATATTCTCCGGAATACCCTGCAAATGAACCACATGCTGAAAAAACAATGGAACCAAATCTGAAGAGGAAGGCAATTTAGGCAAAGGCACCAAATGAACCATCTTAGAGAACCGGTCACAAACAACCCAGATAACAGACATCTTCTGGGAAACCAGAAGATCAGAAATAAAATCCATCGAAATATGCATCCAGGGCCTCTCAGGGACTGGCAATGGCAAAAGCAACCCACTAGGACGGGAACAACAAGGCTTGGCCCGCGCACAAGTCCCACAGGACTGCACAAAAGAACGCACATCACGTGACAAAGAAGGCCACCAAAAGGACCTACAAAACAAATCTCTGGTACCAAAAATACCAGGATGACCAGCCAACCCAGAACAGTAAACCTCAGAAATCACTCTACTAGTTCATCTGTCAGGAACAAACAGTTTCCCCACTGGACAGCGGTCAGGTCTGTCAGCCTGAAATTCCTGAAAAACCCGTCGTAAATCAGGGGAAATGGCAGAAAGGACCACCCACTCCTTCAGAATGCCGACCGGTTCAAGGACCTCAGGAGAATCAGGCAAAAAACTCCTAGAGAGGGCATCAGCCTTAATATTCTTAGAACCCGGAAGATACGAAACTACAAAATCAAAACGGGAAAAAAACAAGGACCATCGAGCCTGTCTAGGATTCAGCGGTTTGGCAGACTCGAGGTAAATCAGATTCTTATGATCGGTCAAGACCACAATACGGTGCTTAGCTCCCTCAAGCCAATGCCGCCACTCCTCAAACGCCCACTTTATAGCCAACAACTCCCGATTGCTGACATCATAATTGCGTTCAGCAGGGGAAAACTTACGAGAAAAGAAGGCACACGGTTTCATCAAGGAACCAATAGGATCCCTTTGAGACAAAACGGCCCCTGCCCCAATCTCAGAAGCGTCAATCTCAACCTGAAACGGAAGAGAAAATTCCGGTTGGCGCAACATCGGAGCAGAAGTAAATCGGCGTTTAAGCTCCTGAAAGGCAGAGACAGCCGCAGACGACCAATTCGCCACATCAGCGCCTTTCTTCGTCAAATCGGTCAAAGGTTTAACCACGCTAGAGAAATTAGCAATGAAACAGCGATAAAAATTAGCAAAACCCAAAAATTTCTGAAGGCTCTTCACGGATGAGGGTTGAATCCAATCATGAATGGCCTGAACCTTAGCCGGATCTATCTCTATAGATGAGGGAGAAAAAATTAAGCCCAAAAAAGAAACCTTCTGCACCCCAAAGAGACATTTAGACCCCTTCACAAACAAAGCATTGTCACGAAGGACCTGAAACACCATCCTGACCTGTTGCACATGAGACTCCCAATCATCGGAAAAAATCAAAATATCGTCCAAATATACAATCAAGAATTTATCAAGATAAGTCCGGAAGATATCATGCATGAAGGACTGAAAAACAGATGGAGTATTAGAGAGTCCGAATGGCATCAAAAGGTATTCAAAATGGCCTTCGGGCGTGTTAAACGCAGTTTTCCATTCATCACCCTGCTTAATACGAACAAGATTATATGCCCCCCGAAGGTCAATCTTAGTAAACCAACTAGCCCCCTTAATCCTAGCAAACAAATCGGAAAGCAAAGGTAAAGGGTATTGAAACTTGACCGTGATCTTATTCAAGAGGCGATAATCAATACAGGGTCTCAAGGAGCCATCCTTCTTAGCAACAAAAAAAAATCCCACTCCCAACGGTGAAGAAGATGGCCGAATATGCCCTTTCGCCAAAGACTCCTTAATATAATTCCGCATGGCGGTGTGTTCAGGCACCAACAGGTTGAAAAGTCAGCCTTTAGGAAACTTACAGCCTGGAATCAAGTCAATAGCACAATCACAGTCCCTGTGCGGTCGAAGGGAACTGGACTTGGGCTCATCGAATACATCCTGAAAATCAGACAAAAACTTAGGAATTTCAGAAGAGGAAGAAGAGGAGATTGACATCAAAGGATCATCATTATGAATCCCCTGACAACCCCAACTAGTCACAGACATAGACTTCCAGTCCAACACAGGATTATGTACCTGCAACCACGGAAAACCCAGCACGATAGCATCATGCAAATTATGCAACACCAGAAAACGACAATCTTCCTGATGGGCTGGCGCCATGCGCATGGTCACCTGTGTCCAAAACTGGGGCTTATTTTTAGCCAAAGGTGTAGCATCAATGCCCCTTAAAGGAATAGGGTTCTGCAAATGCTGCAAGGAAAAACCACAACGCCTGGCAAATTCAAAGTCCATTAAGTTCAAGGCAGCGCCTGAATCCACAAACGCCATGACAGAAAATGATGACAATGAGCAGATCAAGGACACAGATAACAGAAATTTAGGTTGTACAGTACTGATGGTAAATGAACTAGCGATCCTCTTTGTCCGCTTAGGGCAGACTTAAATGACATGAAAAGCATCGCCACAATAATAACACAACCTATTCTGACGTCTGAAACCTTGTCATTCCGTTCCAGACAGAATCCTATCACACTGCATTGGCTCAGGAATCTGCTCTGAGGACAACGCCACAGCGCTCACAGTTCTGTGCTCCCGCAAGCGCCGGTCAATCTGAATGGCCAGAGACATAGAATCACTCAGACCAAAAGGCGTGGGAAACCCCACCATAACATCTTTAACAGATTCAGAAAGACCCTTTCTGAAAATTGCCGCCAAAGCATCATCATTCCATTTAGTCAACACAGACCATTTTCTAAATTTCTGACAATACAATTCTGCCGCCTCTTGACCCTGAGACAGGGCCAACAAGGTCTTCTCCGCTTGATCCAGAGAATTAGGTTCATCATATAATAATCCAAAAGCCTGAAAAAAGGAGTCTACATTAAGCAAAGCCGGATTCCCTGATTCCAGGGAAAATGCCCAATCCTGTGGATCGCCACGCAGCAGGGAGATGATGATTTTAACCTGCTGAATTTAATCACCAGAGGATCGAGGTCTCAGAGCAAAAAACAGTTTACAGTTGTTTTTAAAACTCAAAAATTTGGACCTGTCACCAAAAAACAAATCAGTAGTAGGAATCTTCGGCTCTAAAACAGGAGTCTGAACAATATAATCAGAAATACCCTGTACCCTAGCAGCAAGCTGGTCCACACGAGAAGCTAATTCCTGAATATCCATGCTAGCACAAGACTCCTCAGCCACCCAGAGAAAAAGAGGGAAGAGAAGAGACAGAAAAAAAATGGCTTAACACCTTTCTTCCCTTCTTCTGAGATGCATTTAACTCATTATCGGCCAGTTGTACTGTTATGACCTTGGAGCCGCATGGAACTTTCTCTGGACTTGGTGAAAACTATACTGACCGCAAATCCTGAACTTATCACTGCAACTAGAAGTAGCCGTGGGGTGTGCCTAACAAATCCTAGACACCTCGACACAGCCTGAGGACTAAATACCCCTATAGATGAAAATAGGAATACTACCTTGCCTCAGAGCAGAACCCCAAATGATAGGCAGCCCCCCACAAATATTGACTGTGAGTAGTAGAGGAAAAAGACACACACAGGCAGGAAACAGGATTTAGCAAAAGAGGCCACTCTAGCTAAAATAGGAAAGGATAGGATAGAATACTAAGCGGTCAGTATTAAAACCCTTCCAAAAATATCCACAGCAGAAAATACAAAAAACTCCACCATCTAACTAAAGATGTGGAGCGTATATCTGCAACTCCAGAGAATCCAGCAAGACAGAGAAAAACACTGACTCAATCTAAGCTGGACAAGAGAAAACAAATGAATAGCACAGAATTATTAAGCACACAGCATGTGTGCCACAGAAACAAAAACCAGACACTTATCTTTGCTGAAATGGCAGCAAGGCTGGAGGAACCAGACAAAGATCCAAAACCTCCCAGAACTATGGACAACTGGAAAAAACTAATGAATCCTGCACACCTAAATATCCCAGTCAGAACTGCAATCAGCAGATACACCTGGCCAGGACTGCGACTCAGAGACAACTGCATTCCCACCTACAACCACTGGAGGGAACCCAAAAGCAGAATTCACAACAGGAAATAACACCTACTGCATGCATTTGAACATGCCAGAATGCCACATTGCCACATTGATCATTGATAAAGAACTTGTGTTTTCTTTAGTGTAATATCAGACATAAAACGAGACCCAATATGTGACCAGATGAAGGAATGGTCACCAAAATAGGTATCCATAGAACACTGATCCATAATTTGGTCCTATTGGTAAAACCAATTGAATTAAGTCTGTATTTATCTTCTACAGTCATGGCCAAAAGTGTTGGCACCTTTGAAATTCCTCCTGAAAATGAAATATTTCTCGAAGAAAATTATTACAATTACACATTTTGTTAAATACATGCATATTTCGTTTGTGTATGTTAGAACAGCAAAAAAAAGCACATTGGACTTAATTTCAGACAAAACCCCCAATATGATCCTGACAAAATTGCTGGCACCTTTCCAAACTTTTGGATAAAAAAATTTATTTCAAGTATGTGATGCTTGTTCAAACTCAATTGGTGGCAAGTAACAGATGTGGGCAATATGAATATCACACCTGAAACCAGATAAAAAGATAAGGAGTTTACTTGTGTGTCTGGAGAACAGAAAGAGGAGAAGAGAACTGTCTGAGAACTTGAGAACCAAAATTGTTGAACTATATCGTCAATCTCAAGGTTACAAGTCCATCTCCAGAGATTTTAATGTTGCTTTGTCCATAGTGAGCAACATAATCAAGATGTTTACAACCTATGACACTGTAACTAATCTCCCTGGACATAGACAGCAGAGAAAAATTGATGAAAGTTTGCAAAGCATGACAGTCCGGATGTGGAAAGCAGCTCCAATCAAGATCAAAAGAAATTCAATCTGTCCTGCAGGCTCAAGGTGCATAGGTGTCAGCGCAAACTATCTGTTGTCATGTCAATGAAATAAATCAATATAGCAGAAGACCCAGTAGGACCTCATTGCTGACACAGAGACTTAACAAGCTAGGCTGAAGTTTTCCAAACTGTACATAAGTAAGTAAAAAAAACTTCTGGAAAGCATCTTGTGAACAAAGATAGATGCCTTTATGTCTGCATGAGATAGTCTGCCTGCAAAAGTGTTTGATAATGCTCTACAATGCCCCAAAACCTTGAAAAAGCCACTGTCCCAGTTCTTGTTTGACTGGCATCTCTTCCTGCCATGTCAAAGCCTTCTTTCAGACCACCGATTGCTCTTCTTTTCTATCTTCTGCATACATCTTAATTATCTCTTTTCTGCTGAGAGATCCCTGATTAAATAAATCCAAAGGGAACTGGTAGAACCATAAATTATGGATTCTTTCAGAAAGATGCGATGTATTTTTAAATATAAAACTTCCATTTTTAACCATCCCACATTTTGACCCGTTACCCAAGAGGAGGAACGCTTCTCGAATCCAGGGAGTTTCCATCTAAAGATTGTATTAACTTGGAAAGGGGTTGACCACAAATGACATATTGATTCAGAAAGGTCTAGCGCTCTTCCATCCATAATTATACCCTTTGATTGATGGCATCAATCTCTAGGATATTGGTTCGGACCACAGAACAGCTGCCCCCAAAGACTATGTGACAGATTCAGTTTATATTCACACCAGAACTCCTCAAAGATAGAGAAGCAGCATGATTATATAGGATGGGACAAATCCCTCTTGTAATTTATGGCTTTATAACAATAGCAAATGTCACGAAGCAAAATTTAAGTGACGGTCCCAGCGCTACTGTTTAGCAGAGTTAGTCGCGCAGCATTATAATGTTGCACACTGACAAATGATGAGGAGCAGTAAGGGACCATTCTAACAGTTCCATCACTGCACATTTCATTCCGAGTCCCATCCATGGCTATCACACACAATAATTCAACCACATATTTTTCTTTTCATTTCCCTGAGTATTGTATTTCTTCAGCACTTATCAACTTAAAGGGAGCAAGTGGGTCTACTTGGAATGACCATATGTCATATATTATTGATGCCACAGCCCTCTCGCCAGCACAGTCTTCATTGACATGGTAGTGGCTTTTATCTACTGTGTCTGTGTAGATATATTTTCCTTTTTTGCTGTTTTATTTATGGGGTAAAGTGATAGTGGAGGTGATTTTTATTCTTTATATTGCTGTGAAATATTATGATAGTGATATTTACGAGTGCCACATCCTATCCAGCTTGTAGGCTTGGTTCATACAGGCAGGCTCTGACTGGCCTATAGGGGAACAGGGGAATTCCCCGGTGGGCCCCTGTGCCCAACTAGGCCCCCAACCCCACTGTATGGGCTGTACTTGTCATAATTCACTTGATTCACTCTGTACAGAAAAAAGCAGCAGCTCATCCATTAACCATAGGTAGATTTGTGAATGAGGGTTGTATAATATTTGTATGCAGGTGAAAAGTGGGCCCCTCAAGGTCAATGTTACTCATGGGCCCTTGACACCCCAGTCCGACACTGCATACAGGTATGGGTTGAAAATTCTTTAACTCATGGCTATGGTTTGGATGACGAAGCTTTAGAGCCTCCAGAAATCATTCCTTTATCATCTCCACATGGCTGTTTTTTTTATTGGAGCCTGTCCTGGGCCTGTGGAAGAGCTCTGCAGTTGGGCTGCCATACAACCATAGAGTTATATGGAAAAAAATGTTGAGTTTCTGTAGCTGCTAGTAGAGGCAGTTCCCATTTTGAAGAGTAGATGTATACATACAGTAGGTTGAAAAAATATTCATGCCCTCTGAACTTTTCCTCCTTTTTCATGTTACATCAACAAACATTAATGTGTTTTACTGGCATTCAATGTGTTATACCACCATGAAGTAGCAAGTATTTGTTAAATGTAAAGGAAATGATGCATGGTTTTCTAAAAATGTAAATCTGAAAATTGTGACGTGCATTTGTATTCTGCCCCCAACCCCTCCGGGTCAGTACTGTGTAAGACCCCCCTCTCTACTAACTTTGCACTTCTAGAGGTGACATTTTTGCCCATTCTTCTTTACACAATAGCTCTAGATTAGTGAGCTTGGAGGGAGACTAGGGATGAGCGGTCCGCAGAGCGGTCCATGAGCGGACCCATGGAAGTTCAGGTTCAGCTGCTTCTTCCAAACTTGAGAAAATAGTTACCAAACTTTGACCCGAATTCTACCTTGGATCTGAACACCATATGAGTCAATGGGGACCCAAACTTTGGTGCCGCAAAATGGCTGTAAAATGGTCATAGTAAAGGTTAGGTGGCTGAAAAAGTAAGCAAAATGGGTGTAAGAACAGGACAACTGTCCTATTAGCATATGGGATAGGAAAATTGCTGAAAATAACATAGAATAAAAAAATTAAAAATAGTCTTGAACCAGGAGGTGGACATCCAAGTGGAGGAGTGGAGCAGTGCCTTGTGTGTGTATTTTACTGTACTTGCTAATAAATAAATAAATGAATGAAACAAGTGACTTTGGATTCCCCCTATTTTTATATCCAGCCAAGGGAAAGCAGACAGCTGTTAGCTTGTCTTAGTATGCTGGAAAGTGGCCAATATCCATGGACCATCCCAGCTTATTAATATCAGCTCACAGTTTTGTGCTTTCCTTTTGCTTGTATTAACCACTTCACAAGGATGGGATTTTCTGTATTTGCATTTTCTTTTTTTGCTCCCCTCTTTCCCAGAGACATAAGTATTTTATTTTATGTTGCCATCATTATGGCCGAGTGAGGGCTTGTTTCTGGTGGGACGAGTTGTACTTTTGAACAATACCATTAATTTTACCACTTACTGGAACACAGGAAAACAAATCTGGTACTGCGAAACTGCAAAAAAGTTCAATACCACAATTATTTTATTTTTTTCACATGTTCACTAAATGCTAAAACTGACCTCCCACTACGATTCTTCAGGTCATTATGAGTAAGCCGATACCAAACATATATAGGTAAGTCTTTATTTAAGTGGTGAAATTTTTTGGGATCTGGACCTGGGTGGGAGCTTATTTTTTGCACTTTGAACTTAGTTTTCATTGATACTACTTGAGGGTAAATTCTATGTTTTGATCGCCTGTTATTCCATTCTATTGCAATGTTCTGGCGACCAAAAAACATAATTCAATAAATGTAATTGTTTTCTTATTGGGACATTTACCAAGCGGATAAATTCTTTTTCCATTATAGATTGGGTGTTTCTGAACTCGGCGATTCTAAATATGTGCACTTTTTTATTGTTTTATTTTGAATGGGGCAAAAGGGGGATGATTTGTACTGTCCTGCTGGAAGGTGAACCTACTCCTCAATCTCAAGTCTTTTGCAGCCTCTAACAGGTTTTTTTTTGAGGATTGCCCTATTTTTATTTCCATCCATCTTCCCATCAACTCTGATCAGATTCCTTTGCAATGCTGAAGAAAAGGATCCACACAGCATGATGCTGCCACCATCATGTTTGACGGTGGTGATGGTGTTTTCAAGGTAATGTGCAGCGTTAGTTTTCCACCACACATCTCGTATTATGTTTAGTCCAAAAAGTTCTACTTTGGTCTCATCTGACCAGAGCACCTTCTTCCACATGCTCGATCTGTCCCCTTCATGGCATAAAATACCAATAAAATACATTTAAGTTTGTGGTTTTTACTGTGAATAAATGTGGAAAAGTTCACAAGGTATGAATCCTTTTTTCAACGCCCTGTACATGCATGTAGAATATCGGAAGCTGGCCCTGGTGGTGGTAGCAGTTTTAAGGCTAATGGTTAGCTCCATGGCTATCATATGATGGAAGGGGATGATGTTGGTGGGATAATGTAGTTCTGTACCAAAAATAACTTGGTTTTAATTAAGATTTGTGGAATGTGAAGGAAAATAAATCTGAGCCATGGAAGTTGTTACTCAAAACTTACAGGATTTAAAAAATCTGCTATTGATGTCAGTACCAGATGGCACAGGAAACCATCACCGGTCTTGATGGGTCTGAACCCTAGCTTCTTTAGAAGAGTACTAATTATGGTATATAATCTGTATTTAGGTATCTGATTCCTTGTAGAATTTTGCATAAGTACAGTAAATTGTGGCTCATAGCTCTACAGTAATGTGTGGTTGCAAAATAAATTAATTAATTCATTAATCATTAGATAACTAATTTCTTCACTAGACATACCTGTGGGCATAAGCTGTCAATCTGGGTGGCAGCCATGCGCACCAACTTCACCCCATCTTCGTTATTAGATATGGAACAGGCGAGGTTTGCAACCTAAAGAAACAAAAAATTCCGAAAGTGTTAATAGAGAAAAGCGACTCTTATCGTAAGATAAAGCTATGGCGTTAATCAAGATGTCAATCATCGCAAATAGATCCTCAACGAACATATGTACGGGTCTTCACAGAATGCCCACGGCTTATAATCACGTAGCCCTGTAATAGGCCCAAGGGCCGATTCCCTGTGCTGTGCACTTCTGTCTTGGGGCTCTGTAGAGAATAAAACCATATGGCGATGCACCATGTTTTGTCTCTATTTATTTGGATGAACGTGTTTATGATTTCTTAGCTATACTCTAGTGAACATCATATCCACCTGTTTATATTGAACATTGGGACAATTTGTTATTTTCAGGACTTCAACAAGTAAATTGGATGATCTATCCCTCAGGACCTCCACAACCAGCATTTGCTTATCCACGTAAATTGTCCTCCATGTAGGTCTAGCCATGCCTGGTATTGCAGCTCTGCTGAGATGAAATGGTTGAGTTGCAGTACCAGGCGCGGCCACACTTGGAGGAATGTCAGTATTCATGAATGAGCAACAATAAGCCCCTTCCTATCGTTCCGGTGATCGGAGGGAGTCCCACTGGTTAGACCTCCACTGATCGTTAATGATCATCATACAGTAATGCCCAGAAAAAAATCCCTAACAAGGTCTATAAGAAAGGAACAGTCCTGCAAAAAATCATTGTGCCCCACATGGTGAGACTTGTATTTTCAATAATCTGTGATGGTGGGAAGCTCTTCCAAGGTGGCGGTCGCACCCATGCCCTGGAGCCTAGAGGGCCGAAATGGTCCCTTATCCCATTCACAACATCTGTCATACATGTATGGCGCAAGTCGGAGGCTGATGCATGTGGGGGGTGAGCACGCCCCAAACCCAACAGTGTGTTACAGTCAGGACCTGCACCTATCAATACAGGGTGAATCAGAGCTCCGATCATAATTGTTAACCTGTTAAATGCCACTGTCAAAATTTGAAAGCAACATTTAACACCTGCCGGCATGAAGGTGCATCATTCCATGTGCCCATTGACGTGCCCTTCACGTGAAAATGGTTCTTCGGTGGGTTGTTATGACAGCCGGGGTGAGGCTGAGGATCACCGTGCTTGTCAGTGCACAGCTCCTTTGAAGCCCAGCCCGTGGCCGGGCTTCAGATGAGACCAGGATTTTTTCTATATTCAGTGGAGCTGTGGCATCTCTGAATATAGCACAAGTGATTAGACAAGCACAGCTTCAAGACTCCAAAGAGGACAAGCAAAAAAGAGTGAAAAATAAAAAAAAGTTTAAAAAAAATCTGAAAAAAAAACCCAAAAATATAAAAGCCCTCTTGCCACATTAAAAATAAAGATATTAATTTAAAAAAAAAAAACGCACATACAATATGCAGCATCGCCATGTTTAGAAAATTCTGATCTATCAAAATATAAAAACAATTAACCCAATTGGCAAACACTGTAAACAAAGATGAATCAAAAACACCCAATTTACATTTTTTTTGTTCATTGTAATGCCACAGAAAATGCTGCGAAAAGTGATTAAAAAGTCACATTTATCCAGGGGTGGACATTGACAGCTTGGGGCCCCCGTGCGCGAAATATGTCAGGAAGTATGGAATGGTGTACGTATGTAGCACATTGCACTATTCCATACAATCGTATCCTATAAGAGACGTACTTAAAATATTTACTTTTTTTTTTTACAGTTGATGTTGAAACCACTGTCTGGCATCCATAGGAGGCTACTGTTTAATGTATGCATCATGGTGAATACGCTGAACAGGGGCCGATTCTGATTCCCTTATACTAATCTATCCCTAAACTAGAGCACAATACAACTCATTACGGTACAGGACAAATATACTACAGCAGGAAGCCACACATTACATTAGCATTGCTGAAACATCAGAGTGCCGCACTAGACACATGTATAAGAGTCCAGAGGCGGGGAGGTGCGTGACGTACCAAGTCACCCCCTTACATTCTGCACTTTTCATTGTCTATGGAACTCTTGTAATAGCCGAGCGCAGTGCTCTGCAGTTCTATAGTGATGTAATAGCCGAGCGCAGTGCTCTGCAGCTCTATAGTGATGTCATAGCCGAGCGCAGCGCTCAGCAGCTCTATAGTGATGTAATAGCCGAGCGCAGCGCTCAGCAGCTCTATAGTGATGTCATAGCCGAGTGCAGCGCTCAGCAGCTCTATAGTGATGTAATAGCTGAGCGCAGCGCTCAGCAGCTCTATAGTGATGTAATAGCCGAGCGCAGCGCTCAGCAGCTCTATAGTGATGTCATAGCCGAGTGCAGCGCTCAGCAGCTCTATAGTGATGTAATAGCTGAGCGCAGCACTCAGCAGCTCTATAGTGATGTAATAGCCGAGCGCAGTGCTCTGCAGCTCTATAGTGATGTCATAGCTGAGTGCAGCGCTCAGCAGCTCTATAGTGATGTCATAGCTGAGCGCAGCGCTCAGCAGCTCTATAGTGATGTCATAGCCGAGTGCAGCGCTCAGCAGCTCTATAGTGATGTCATAGCCGAGTGCAGCACTCAGCAGCTCTATAGTGATGTCATAGCCGAGTGCAGCGCTCAGCAGCTATATAGTGATATCATAGCCGAGCACAGCGCTCAGCAGCTCTATAGTGATGTCATAGCCGAGCGCAGTGCTCAGCAGCTCTATAGTGATGTAATAGCCGAGCGCAGTGCTCTGCAGCTCTATAGTGATGTCATAGCCGAGTGCAGCGCTCAGCAGCTCTATAGTGATGTAATAGCCGAGCGCAGCGCTCAGCAGCTCTATAGTGATGTCATAGCCGAGTGCAGCGCTCAGCAGCTCTATAGTGATGTAATAGCTGAGCGCAGCACTCAGCAGCTCTATAGTGATGTCATAGCCGAGCGCAGCGCTCAGCAGCTCTATAGTGATATCATAGCCGAGCGCAGCGCTCAGCAGCTCTATAGTGATGTCATAGCCGAGCGCAGCGCTCAGCAGCTCTATAGTGATGTCATAGCCGAGTGCAGTGCTCAGCAGCTCTATAGTGATGTCATAGCCGAGCGCAGCACTCAGCAGCTATATAGTGATGTCATAGCAGAGCGCAGCACTCAGCAGCTATATAGTGATGTAATAGCAGAGCGCAGCACTCAGCAGCTATATAGTGATGTAATAGCAGAGCGCAGCACTCAGCAGCTATATAGTGATGTAATAGCAGAGCGCAGCACTCAGCAGCTATATAGTGATGTAATAGCAGAGCGCAGCACTCAGCAGCTATATAGTGATGTAATAGCAGAGCGCAGCACTCTGCAGCTCTATAGTGATGTAATAGCAGAGCGCAGCACTCTGCAGCTCTATAGTGATGTCATAGCCGAGTGCAGCGCTCTGCAGCTCTATAGTGATGTCATAGCCGAGTACAGCGCTCTGCAGCTCTATAGTGATGTAATAGCAGAGTGCAGCACTCTGCAGCTCTATAGTGATGTAATAGCCAAGTGCAGCGCTCAGCAGCTATATAGTGATGTAATAGCCGAGTGCAGCGCTCTGCAGCTCTATAGTGATGTAATAGCCAAGTGCAGCACTCTGCAGCTCTATAGTGATGTAATAGCCGAGCGCAGCGCTCAGCAGCTCTATAGTGATGTAATAGCCGAGCGCAGCGCTCAGCAGCTCTATAGTGATGTCATAGCCGAGTGCAGCGCTCAGCAGCTCTATAGTGATGTAATAGCTGAGCGCAGCGCTCAGCAGCTCTATAGTGATGTAATAGCCGAGCGCAGCGCTCAGCAGCTCTATAGTGATGTCATAGCCGAGTGCAGCGCTCAGCAGCTCTATAGTGATGTAATAGCTGAGCGCAGCACTCAGCAGCTCTATAGTGATGTAATAGCCGAGCGCAGTGCTCTGCAGCTCTATAGTGATGTCATAGCTGAGTGCAGCACTCAGCAGCTCTATAGTGATGTCATAGCTGAGCGCAGCGCTCAGCAGCTCTATAGTGATATCATAGCCGAGCACAGCGCTCAGCAGCTCTAAAGTGATGTCATAGCCGAGCACAGCGCTCAGCAGCTCTATAGTGATGTCATAGCCGAGTGCAGCACTCAGCAGCTCTATAGTGATGTCATAGCCGAGCACAGCGCTCAGCAGCTCTATAGTGATATCATAGCCGAGCACAGCGCTCAGCAGCTATATAGTGATATCATAGCCGAACACAGCTCTCAGCAGCTCTATAGTGATGTCATAGCCGAGCGCAGTGCTCAGCAGCTCTATAGTGATGTAATAGCCGTGCGCAGTGCTCTGCAGCTCTATAGTGATGTCATAGCCGAGTGCAGCGCTCAGCAGCTCTATAGTGATGTAATAGCCGAGCGCAGCGCTCAGCAGCTCTATAGTGATGTCATAGCCGAGTGCAGCGCTCAGCAGCTCTATAGTGATGTAATAGCTGAGCGCAGCACTCAGCAGCTCTATAGTGATGTCATAGCCGAGCGCAGCGCTCAGCAGCTCTATAGTGATATCATAGCCGAGCACAGCGCTCAGCAGCTCTATAGTGATGTCATAGCCGAGTGCAGTGCTCAGCAGCTCTATAGTGATGTCATAGCCGAGCGCAGCACTCAGCAGCTATATAGTGATGTAATAGCAGAGCGCAGCACTCAGCAGCTATATAGTGATGTAATAGCAGAGCGCAGCACTCAGCAGCTATATAGTGATGTAATAGCAGAGCGCAGCACTCAGCAGCTATATAGTGATGTAATAGCAGAGCGCAGCACTCAGCAGCTATATAGTGATGTAATAGCAGAGCGCAGCACTCAGCAGCTATATAGTGATGTAATAGCAGAGCGCAGCACTCTGCAGCTCTATAGTGATGTAATAGCAGAGCGCAGCACTCTGCAGCTCTATAGTGATGTCATAGCCGAGTGCAGCGCTCTGCAGCTCTATAGTGATGTCATAGCCGAGTGCAGCGCTCTGCAGCTCTATAGTGATGTAATAGCAGAGTGCAGCACTCTGCAGCTCTATAGTGATGTAATAGCCAAGAACAGCGCTCAGCAGCTATATAGTGATGTAATAGCCGAGTGCAGCGCTCTGCAGCTCTATAGTGATGTAATAGCCAAGTGCAGCACTCTGCAGCTCTATAGTGATGTAATAGCCAAGTACAGCGCTCAGCAGCTATATAGTGATGTAATAGCAGAGCGCAGCACTCATCAGCTATATAGTGATGTAATAGCAGAGCGCAGCACTCTGCAGCTCTATAGTGATGTCATAGCCAAGTGCAGCACTCTGCAGCTCTATAGTGATGTAATAGCCGAGTGCAGCGCTCTGCAGCTCTATAGTGATGTAATAGCCGAGTGCAGCGCTCTGCAGCTCTATAGTGATGTAATAGCAGAGTGCAGCACTCAGCAGCTATATAGTGATGTAATAGCAGAGCGCAGCACTCAGCAGCTATATAGTGATGTAATAGCAGAGCGCAGCACTCTGCAGCTCTATAGTGATGTCATAGCCGAGTGCAGCGCTCTGCAGCTCTATAGTGATGTAATAGCCGAGCGCAGCACTCAGCAGCTATATAGTGATGTAATAGCAGAGCGCAGCACTCAGCAGCTATATAGTGATGTAATAGCAGAGCGCAGCACTCTGCAGCTCTATAGTGATGTAATAGCCGAGTACAGCGCTCTGCAGCTCTATAGTGATGTAATAGCAGAGTGCAGCACTCTGCAGCTCTATAGTGATGTAATAGCCAAGTGCAGCACTCTGCAGCTCTATAGTGATGTCATAGCCGAGTGCAGCGCTCAGCAGCTCTATAGTGATGTAATAGCTGAGCGCAGCACTCAGCAGCTCTATAGTGATGTCATAGCCGAGCGCAGTGCTCAGCAGCTCTATAGTGATGTCATAGCCGAGCACAGCGCTCAGCAGCTCTATAGTGATGTCATAGCCGAGCGCAGCACTCAGCAGCTATATAGTGATGTATTAGCAGAGCGCAGCACTCAGCAGCTCTATAGTGATGTAATAGCAGAGCGCAGCACTCAGCAGCTATATAGTGATGTAATAGCAGAGCGCAGCACTCAGCAGCTATATAGTGATGTAATAGCAGAGCGCAGCACTCAGCAGCTATATAGTGATGTAATAGCAGAGCGCAGCACTCAGCAGCTATATAGTGATGTAATAGCAGAGCGCAGCACTCAGCAGCTATATAGTGATGTAATAGCAGAGCGCAGCACTCTGCAGCTCTATAGTGATGTCATAGCCGAGTGCAGCGCTCTGCAGCTCTATAGTGATGTAATAGCCGAGTGCAGCGCTCTGCAGCTCTATAGTGATGTAATAGCAGAGTGCAGCACTCTGCAGCTCTATAGTGATGTAATAGCCAAGTGCAGCACTCAGCAGCTATATAGTGATGTAATAGCCGAGTGCAGCGCTCTGCAGCTCTATAGTGATGTAATAGCAGAGCGCAGCACTCAGCAGCTATATAGTGATGTAATAGCAGAGCGCAGCAGTCTGCAGCTCTATAGTGATGTCATAGCCGAGTGCAGCGCTCTGCAGCTCTATAGTGATGTAATAGCCGAGTGCAGCGCTCTGCAGCTCTATAGTGATGTAATAGCCAAGTGCAGCACTCTGCAGCTCTATAGTGATGTAATAGCCAAGTGCAGCACTCTGCAGCTCTATAGTGATGTCATAGCCGAGCGCAGCGCTCAGCAGCTCTATAGTGATGTAATAGCCGAGTGCAGCGCTCTGCAGCTCTATAGTGATGTAATAGCAGAGTGCAGCACTCTGCAGCTCTATAGTGATGTCATAGCCGAGTGCAGCGCTCTGCAGCTCTATAGTGATGTAATAGCCAAGTGCAGCACTCTGCAGCTCTATAGTGATGTAATAGCAGAGTGCAGCACTCTGCAGCTCTATAGTGATGTCATAGCCGAGTGCAGCACTCTGCAGCTCTATAGTGATGTAATAGCAGAGCGCAGCACTCAGCAGCTATATAGTGATGTAATAGCAGAGCGCAGCACTCAGCAGCTATATAGTGATGTAATAGCCGAGTGCAGCACTCTGCAGCTCTATAGTGATGTAATAGCCAAGTGCAGCGCTCTGCAGCTCTATAGTGATGTAATAGCAGAGTGCAGCACTCTGCAGCTCTATAGTGATGTCATAGCCGAGTGCAGCGCTCTGCAGCTCTATAGTGATGTAATAGCCAAGTGCAGCACTCTGCAGCTCTATAGTGATGTCATAGCCGAGCGCAGCGCTCAGCAGCTCTATAGATAATGGAGAGCGCAGAGACCAAGCATGCACAACTTTGTTCCATTCAGTACAAGACTGCAGAGCCTGCTCTCAGAATCTCCGGCGAGCTCAGCAGTCGGATCCCCAGTGAACAGCAAGTTGTCCTCGATCCTGGAGATAACTTGATTATTTTGTGAATAAACCTTTAGAGAGATCGGTCGATTCTCCTATTCTTTACAATTGCAGTATCATACGTGAACTGAAAACAAATATGTTCACATACACATTCATATCCATGCACACACCGTGCATACATACACACACATTCCTATACTTACAACCACACTCACCTTCATTTATATATACACACATACACGCACACATACATTACATACAGTACATACGCACGCAAATACACATACATTTACATACACAAACACATATACATACACATACATACACACATGCCTACACACAATCACACAAACATACACACAGATACACATAAATACACACACAAAAACATCACAAACATACATATAGATACAGACGCACATACATACACACAAGCATACACATATGCTTACACACATATACACACACACACATAAACAAAGACACACATACATACACACACATGCATAGACACATATACATACACACATACATACACACACATGCATAGACACATATACATACACACATACATACACACACAGGCATAGACACATATACATACACACATACATACACACACAGGCATAGACACATATACATACACACATACATACACACACAGGCATAGACACATATACATACACACATACATACACACACATGCATAGACACATATACATACACACATACATAGCAGCCAGTGAGCGCTCTCATTAGCCAATAGCCTTTCCCTGGCTCTGGGTGGGAGTATTAAGGGCCCAGTGTCAGGGAGCAGTGGGCTTTCAGACTGAGGGGCCATGGATGCGTACACTCCTGACTGCAAGGGCGTCCTTCCACCTCTGGGCCCTGGGCAACTGCACTGCAGGCAGGTCCGCATCTGCATCTATTAAACAAATGTTATTAAAAAACCATCATTCAAAAAAATAAGCCCTCATACAGTTCCATCGATTGAAAATGTTACAGGTCTCAGAAAACGCATTCCCCAAATTTTTCAATTGTTGCCAACTTCTGATTTTTTGTCGCCATTAAAATTGTAAAAGAAAAAACGAAAAAACATTTAGTATCTTTGTAATTGCCCTGATGACGAGCAGAATTATACTGCAAGGTAATTTTGGCCACAAAATGTACACCGTAAAAACAATGTCAGAATTGTCTTTTTTCTTTTTCAAAATGTCTCCCAAGTTGGAATTTTTTTCTAGCTTTTTTAGTACATATCTGTTGAAAAAAAACAAGCCCTTATATGTCTAAAAGGACAGAGAAATAAAAGACCGATGGCTCTGGGAAGGAGAGGAGGAGCAAATGGAAGTGCAAAAATGAAAATTGGCCCCTTTATGGAGGGTTTGAAGGTCCCTTTGGCCGACATGAAAAGACCATTACTGTTAAGAAATTGCAATAGTTGGGGGCCCCGTTGCAGATTTTGAATTTGGCCCACGAGCTTCAAGTTGTTCCATCGACCAAGATCTTAAAGTTCCCCCTCTACAATACACTGCGATGTGCAAACACAAAACCAGAAGAATTTCTTTCAATTCTGCATTTGCTGAAAATATAAAATAAACTTAAAAAAATAGCTAAAATAGCTAAAAACAGGGCAAGAGAGGTAAAACATTTGGAAAGTTATTGTGGATTTTGTATGGATTCCGTGAAAGGTAAAAATAAAATTGAAAGATTAAATTTTTTCTTCCTCTGTGTTGATTATGGCTCATGCTGCTGTTGCTAAGTGTACACGTTCGGGTTTTCTAAGTGTGGAAAAATAAAACCAGCACAGGATGGGAGAAATTTAGGTATTTTGCTTTCAAGTCCACGGGCAGAAGCAAAACTGTTTTCCATAAAGACTTATATAGGTTTTTCAATAAAACAGTTTTTATTATAATATTGCAAACAAGAACAAAATAAAGTTAGAACAGAAAACAAAGTTCGAGGCGACAAAAACAACTCACACAGATTGTTGTAAACATTGACAAGCCATATTCGTCATTGTATACTTGGAATGTGATGCACTGACTGGCCGAAGGTCTCATACACCTACAAAGAAATAGCGTTTGGGTCATGAAACCCTCGGACCCCGTCCGTGTATCACACTCGGAACACAGATTTGTCATTCTGGTCTAGCTAACCCATCATATGCTACTCTGCCCTGTCCTTCAAACCGCACGTCCAAATTTTTGCCACCTCCTGTCACCTCCAACTTAAAAATATTGCCAGAATCCATCCCTTCCTCAGCCCACAATCTACTAAAACTCTTGTGCATGCCTTCATCATCTCCCACCTCGATTACTGCAATACACTCCCCTGTGGCCTCCCCGCTAACTCTCTTGCACCACTTGAGTCTGTCCTCAACTCTGCTGCCTGGCTAATCCACCTCTATCTTTGCTATTCCCCTGCTTCTCCCCTCTGCAAATCCCTCCACTGGCTCCCAATTCCCCAACGAATCCAGTTCAAAGTACTAACACTGATCTACAAAGCCATCCACAACCTGTCCCCTCCCTATATCTCTGAACTCACATAATCTTCAATCCTCCCAAGACCTCCTACTCTCCTCCACACTTATTTGTTCCTCACACAACCGCCTCCAAGATTTCTCCTGAATATCCCCCGCCCTCTGGAATTCCATGCCTCAACACGTTCATTTATCCACCACCCTCGGATCCTACAAATGGAACCTGAAAGCCCATCTCTTCAGGAAAGCTTACAGCCTGCAATAACCATTCTGCCGCCTCACCACCACCCCCGTAGCTGACACCTCACCACCACCCAAGCATACATTTTCTTTATTATGAAGAGGGGCCTCAGCTCAAGATGATCCCCTCCAACCCATCCTTTCCATTTAGTGTTTTGAACCTTTTACAAAACTAACTCTCTTCAAACACAAGTTTTTGGTTGAATATTTAATGGTCACACCATTCCTCCTGTCAAAAAGAGATGGAAATAAGAACATATCATGAGAATTTTTGAGTGGCACTGACTGATACAGACATCATAATTCATGTGTCTCAATCCTGTAACAATATCCCCCAACATGGCACTATCTTGCAATAATGTTTTCCATCCTGGCCTCCTCCAGTAATATTGTCCCCCATGCTGGTCTCTTCTTGTAGTAATACCCACATCCTGGCCCCTTCCTCTTATAATGCCTCTAATCCTGACCCCTTCCTGTAATAATTTTCCCTTTCCTCACCCCTTAATGTAATAATGTCTTCTTTCCTGGACTCTTCCAGTAATAATGTTACCAGGCTCTTCCTGTAGTAATGTCCCCTATCCTGGCCCCTTCCTCTAATAATGTCACTGATCCTGACCCCTTCTTGTAATTATTTCCCCAATCCTGCCCCCTTCCTGCAATAATGTCTTCCTGTCAAGTTGGGTAAGGGAGAAGCTAAGTGCACAACAATGGGAGGAGTGTGGGAGAGCCCAAACACTAGGAAAGGGGGGAATGGCAACCCCTAGGCAGATCTGACCACACCCTGTTTGCCCTTATATCCCTAAATAGGTACTACACTAGGAAGCTAATCCCTGACTGCCCCTAGCGATAGACTCTGGGCAGTGAGTGGATACAGTGAGCACTTGTCAGCCCCCACTACAACTAAAGACAAAGCATGAAGACAAATGAGGGAATACACTTAGCTTGAGACATCACCAGGTAGCTCACACAATCAATCCTCTAAGAGGTTCCAAGAAGTAACTAGTCAACTTCTAGCACTTCCAACAGACACAAGTAAATAAAGCTATCATTGGTGCCTTGTTGAAGTGACTAAAGGTATTTAAACCTCCAGCAAGGGTGTGTTAATCATCATCAGATGGTGGAGATCAAAGCTTGGTCCTAGAGGGAGAAGGATATCACTCCACAGCAGAGATGCAAGATCCGGAATGTGTCTGGAGAGCCAGGGACAGTGACCTTCTACATCCGGATCCAGAATGACTGTCTGTCACACCTGACACATGCGTGACAATTCCATCCTGACCTTTTCTGGTAATAATGTCCCCTGTCTGGGCTCTTCCTGTAGTAATGTCCCCCATCCTGGCCCCTTCCTCTAATAATCTCTCTGATCCTGACACCTTCCTGAAATAATTTCCTCCATCCTGGCCCCTTCCTGTAATAATGTTGCCTGCCTAAGCCCTTTCCTATAATAATGCCTTTAAAATGTACTAGATCTTCTCTTTCTTGTTCCAGCCTTCAGCAAACTTCCTTGCCTTGCAAACTTTCTTTTAAACAGCATCATAAACACGTCTCCTAATTCACATTTGTACAGAAAACAGCTGATACATTTTTAAATAGCGTGTACGAGTATTCATTGTGCCTTCCAGCAGAGATACCAGTTGGAAATGATTCATGAATGAGTTCAAATACCCTCATCTTTTGCAAATTTTCCTCTGGTCTCCCCTTGCAGTATTAATCTGTTCCCTTGTCTTGTGTACATCACTGTATAAGCACTGATCCATCTGTTCCTCAGAGTCCATTCCACTTCAGAGCAATTACTAACGCGGTTTGCATGTATCACAATGTCAAATCCTACCGGAGTGCATGCCACCCTGGGCATCGGAGGCTCTTTCGGGGCAGAATCCACTCAACATTTCATCTTTATATAATCATTTCTTCCTTTCGAGAGGAAATAAATAGACTTTGTCTATTTATTAACGCCCTCGGAGCTTCATGTCAAATTATTTTTTTTTATTAGAAGCTGACATTTTCCGAATGATTTGCTCGTACATCAAGAAAGCCCCGACAAACAAAGCCTACGAATGGAGATAAAAGATGCCAGGTGCTGACAAGTTATGGGATACAAAAATAGAGAGAAAGTATCAACGTAACGCTAAGTGTGCCATTATAGGCCATATATTGCATGAATGCTATCCTTATTTTGAGTTTTATTTGCTTGGGGATGGTGACCTGAATGAGGGAAATACTTCTTACCGGCCTAAAATGGACCATTCATCTTGTTTCTGTGAGAGGCCGGAGAAGAATTCGGAAACAGTTTAATAGTTTTGTAATAGTTTTATTGCCCTTTTAAGATACCTATCAAAGCTGATGTGAAATGTGCAATTCTCCGAGAACAGTGTTTTATTTCTTCATAATACGGCTCCCGGATTTTCCTTTATACTCTCTGGGCATTAATCACACTGGACAGCGAAGCTCGGAGCCGAGAGAATGTGGTTAGAAGAGCAACACTTCAAGAGCGTCAGCAATGCAAGCGATACTCTGCAATGATGAAAAGCCTGGCAAATGAGCATTTGTACAAGGTCTCATAGGAGATCATTATCCCGTCCTATCAATTACATAGTGCTGTGCATATCTGGACAAATATGCATACATTTCTGTTATGCCGACATGTGTTCTTTGAAGGAACTCTAAACCGAGAAAGGAACTTTACACCTAAGCTAGAAATAGACTTTCATTTGCTGTTTGCTAATCTACAGCAGAGACCCCCTACGTTTCTTACCTTGAGAGCCACCTTCAGCTCTGAGAAAGGGTTGCGAGCCACATCCAGCCTTGAGAGAGGGTCGCGAGCCACATTCAGCTCCTGCCCCCTCACAATAGTGGCAACCAAAGCCCCCTTTACAGGCATAATGGTAACCAAAGCTTTTCCACAAAAATCAATAAGCAGTATACAAATAACCAGGGGTTCTTACAATAGCCCCTATTCAGTATTCTCCTATAAAGCACTCCCAAGAAACTGTCACATCCAGCAAGTTCCACATGGATATTTTCTCTCTGAACCCTGCTCATACAGGTACTATACAGATGATCAGGTTTTTAAATACATCAGATAGGGATTATACACATTAGATAGGACTGCTCTATTATGGGTATACCTTGGCGATTGGTGGAGCAGCTTAACAGACTTTTTTTGCAAAAAAACGTATTAACTAAATACCCTGTATTTTTTCATTTTTTGACTAGCACTTGCTTATTTACTGTGACTTTTTTTTACAACAGAGTATTTTTTTACCTCTCTGTGTGCTTTTGTGTCTTCAAGTTCTTTGGTGGTTTGAACAGGTTTCTACAGACTTGTTCACTGTGCAAGTAGCCCATGTGTTTTTGGTTCTATAATTGTTCTCTTGTTTCTACAAGACTGGGGAGTCCACCACTCCTCTGTGGGTCATTTGCATTGTAGCTGTTCCATCCTGCAAGTTCCACATGGATATTTTCTCTCTGAACCCTGCTCATACAGGTACTATACAGATGATCAGGTTTTTAAATACATCAGATAGAGATTATATACATTAGATAGGACTGCTCTATTATGGGTATACCTTGGCGATTGGTGGAGCAGCTTAACATACTTTTTTTTGCAAAAAAAATACCCATTTATTTTTTCATTTTTTGACTAGCACTTTCTTATTTACTGTGACTTTTTTTTACAACAGAGTATTTTTTTACCTCTCTGTGCGCTTTTGTGTCTTCATATATCAGACCATGACTGAATGATTTCTGCAAAATCTGCATAGAGAAACAAAGTTTAATAACCACCATGGACCAATTTGAATGGTAGAATAATTGGACACATGGGTCCTGAGCAGCTTCTCCACACCCATTGCCAAAGACTGACATGTCTCTCTGCAGGCATGTAAAGTGAGAGACCTGTCACTCAAGGGCAGTAGGCAGGAAGAAGCCACCAGAGACCCATCTATCCAACTAGTCTCCCATGCGGCTTGGTCCCCGGTGGCTATTTTCCCTGAAATGTCGAAGCGTTTTCAAACATTCAAGATCGAAATTATACAGCCATGGTCTGATACATGCTGGCAGTTAATCAGGTTGTATGTATCAGCTATCATGTTCTTTTTAAGTCCATGTGTCATGCACTGGTACCACAAATCCAGTATTAGGCACAACACAGCTGATAAATTTCACGTATATGGTTCCTTCAAAAAAGTGTTCAGATTAAAGCCTTGATCATCAAACAGCTTTCTTTGCCAGATTATTTTTGCTTAAAACTGGTTGAAATGCTGCAAAATGTTTCTACAACTTGTAGATGAGCAAAAGATTTGTTAGTAAATTAAGACAGAAACTACTATATTTAGTATCCTTCTTGTGATGGCATACAACAGCTGAAAGGTCCAGCAAATTAATTTAGAGTTGTACACCTCACAATGAATTAAGCCCATCTTACTCTAGCATGTAAAATGTATGCCTTGATGAATGGGGCCTAGATCGTTGTACACATCCTAACTCAATGTTGTCATTAATAATGCTATGCTCAGACGGAGGATAACATCAATTTGGTCCATGTACGCAGGTAAGTTGTTGGCACCATTGTCTGCTAGACTTCAGTGATAATGGGTATTCCAATTTGCCAGCAGTGGTGGAATTGGAAAGTAGAATAACACCGAGATCTAAAATTCTAATTTTTAATACTCCACCCATGGGAGTTTTGTACTCCACCCATGGGAGAAAATTCCACATTTTTCTATTTCCTCGTTTGTGGCAAAAAGGAACTCGTTGAGAAATATAGTTTCCCAAGAGGAAGAATGGGATTCTCTCACTATCAATTTTTATTTTCAACTGTTTTGCTGCATTTATAGTCTGCGTGACCATAGTGCATAACGGGGTTAATAGTTGTACTTGCGCTACGTAGAAGTTACTGGAAGGCTTTGTCCCAGAATGATATTCTAGGAGCAGCTTGTAAAGATATGTCAACCCTTGCTATTCCATGACTTCAGTTTCTCACAGTAAATTTCAATACTTTTGCAAAGTCTTGTTAGAAAAAACTAGAACAGGCTGCAATTCATGTCACGTCCCCCGCTTAGACACATATAACATAAAAAAAACACTTAACCGTGTCTGTCAGAGGCCATGGGCTCAAAAAGACTGCCTCAGATCGACTTGGTGTTAGCCACTCTGTCTTGAAGATTCCAGAGGAACCCCAGCCTTCACCATTTAATAGCTGTAAAAGGATCTGGTCTTACAAAAGGGTCCACTGCGTTGCATACACGGGAGGGATGCTGGCTGGAGAAGTGAACCAGAGACAAGTGAAATCAAGTAGCCTGTTCAGGACAAAGAGGGCATTTAAGACAGAAAATTAGAATATAAATAATGGTCAGGAAGCAGGCAGCAGCCAGGCAACTGAGATTTAACGAGCAAGCAGGATCAGATAGTCCAAGACAGAGCCAGAAAGGAGAAACTTTAACTGACAGTCAGAGTCAGAGGTTCAGGAGTTTAAACAGAAGACAGCACTGCTCAGAGCTCACAGAAGGGAGCCAGGTATTTCCCACGTACCACTCTGGCTGAGCAGTATCAAAAGAACCACCAGGACCACTTCCCCGATTTGCCCACAACAAAGGTGTGGAGCCTCCCAGTGACCGAAGTGGGAACTAATAGGACAGAAATTGGCTGGATTTTACAGTATTGAAAAACCAATGTTTTCTAAGCTGGTCATCTCACACCACTCACCCCGGGATATTATGTGCCATGAGGAAAGGTAATGAAAGACAGCCTGGCAAACTAAACATAGGACTAAATAATAATAGTAATACTAGAGAAAGGATTTAGTAAGAAATACAATATAATTACATAAGACCAATTAGGTGACTTTATTTTATCTCGCCGCCACATTTGCTTTTGACTGCCCCCATGTATAAACACTATTTGGATGGAAATGTTCTTTCACACTAGAGACACAGTTTGTTTCCGGTCCCTGGCCAATCTGATGTGACATCTAAAGAGAATTACAAACTGTTCCTTCCATGTTTGCAAAACATAAAATTAAATATTTGTGAGCTCAAGCTGTAAAATGCTGCGAGCTTTCTATAGAAGCAGCAAAAACGCTCCTGAGGCAAATGCAGACAGCAGGACTACGGGACTGTAATCCGCTCAAACAGAAACTTTCTACCCCAAAGGTATCGCAATCTGTCTCTGATCCTTGCCACCATTCCTTCTAACCATTCCACTAACTTAATTACAGTTTAATGCTTCTCCAGATCTTTATGGAGGCAAAGTTCTTGTTCAGAAAGTGGCCACGATGCAGATGGAACTAGAAGACTGGCAAAATGAGGGCAAAGTAATGTACAGGAGAGGTTATAAGGGGTCTTCAAATAATTTGTGACAAGATTGGATGGACAGAAGACAACAATGCACACAAAAGGCTTAAAATAGTAGAGGCCAAAGTTCCAAACCCTGCCAACAGGTAGACCAGATATTATTCAGTGTTCCAAATACAGGCATCTTCAGATATCTTCACAATGAGATTTTTTTTGCTGAGTTTTTTGACAAACTCTTAAATCATAACTTGTGCTTTATTTTTAACTCCACTTTTTTTTTAGAGTCTCCGCTCAAAAACTCAGCAAAAAATCCTCAGTGTGAGCACAACCTGTGCACGCTGAGTCTTTTTGCTGAGTTGTTAATGGAAAAACTGGTAGAATCTCCAAGTTGTTGAGGAGTTTTGAGTTATTGAGGAATATTAAGGTTATGTACACATGTCTATTTTTGTTCACATGTCCTTTTTTTTTTCCGGCAGCACTGATGACAAGGGCCAAGTTTATGGGTCCGTAAAAAACATATATAGCAGAGAATAAGGATAAGAGAAGCTTTGCAATTTATTTATTCATACCGGAAAACCATTGATGATACTGATGGCAGAAACCGAGTTAATCAGGTTGTATAAATCAGAGTTTTTTGTAGGTAAAAAAGTCAAAATAGTTTCTTTAGGAGAAAACCACTTCAGTCAATGTTTTTTTTTTCATTGTGAGGTTTTCCTTGTGTTTTTTAAAAAGTGTTTACATGCATAGGGACATGCAATACCCTGAAAAGTTTGCATTTATAGAGAGACTCAAAAATTCACAAAAGGACAGAAAAACGTCACAAACAAACAAAAAAAATCATTATTTGCACTGTGTTTTAGTTTCAGATTTTAAAGCGGTTGTCCACTACTTTGATGGGCCATGGTGCAACTCCCGGCATCCCGGCCGATCAGCTGTCATATAAGCCGGCGACGGCGGCCACCGGCCAAAAGTGCTCACTTGGCAATTACTCCGATTGATTTGAACAGGAGACGGATGTGCATTACCAAGTCCCGACCACTACAAGTAGATGGAGCAGCTCGGCGAGTGAGCACTTCCGGCCAGCGTCTGCCTCCACTAACGCAAAGAACACATCAAAGGTGTGCCAAGTGCTGGACCCCGACCGAGCTGACATTGATGACCTATCCTAATTATAAGTCACCACCAATGTAAAAGTATTGGATAACCTCTTTAAGTTTGCCGACTTTTACTTTTACTTTTTCCTTAGTGTTTACGTGGTGGGTATCCTTTTAGAATATCCAACATGCTTAAGCAATAATTACTTGTCAAGTTTTCGGAGATTTCTACCAAAGGTTTCTCTATAGGAAAAACCTATGCGGACTACGGACGTCTTCATCATGATTTTCTTGTCCTGGTGAAGAAATCTGTAGTACTTCGAAACGCGTTGACTGAATACAGACAAACTGCAAATACTTTCTGTCTGGACTTGGATCTATTATATGAGATACCAGGAGCGCAGATATCTGTGAATTCTCCTTACAAAGGTTTCTCTATGGGGCCTTAAAAAAGTAGAATAAAAAAAAAATAGAGAAAAAAAAAGGTTCTAAAAACAATACTAAAAATGCATAAAAGATGCTGGAAATATAATATACGTGAAGAAGACCTAATTATGATACATTCAATGCTACACCTATCTACAAATACCAAAATACATTATTTTATCCCTTCTCCAAAACCAGCCATTCTGTTGGTTGTGTAAGAATGTAAAAGAGCAATATCGCTTTATAACTGCACATAAATACCAATGTAAGGAGACAGAATGTTATCTGAACCCACAATATAGCCGCAGATATTTTTTTCTCAATTTGCAGAAAAGATTAAAAAAGGTAAATTGTTTCTTCTTGTAAAAGGATATATTTTCTTTAAGAATGGAAAAAGAACACCAGCGCAACTGCTAAAATCCTGCTAAAATCCTGCTATTGAAAAGTAGTGTTGCTGAATAGTGGAGAAGTATTGTTATGGTTACAGTATTATGAATTACTGATGCACTTCTTTACCAATGAGACTATATGCTGTTAATAATTTATTTTACAAAGTGCTGCGAGTGCTAGTAATATACAGCGCAGAAAGCAGAGAAAGCGCATTAAATCATACATTTCAGCTGTGCAGCACCGTAAAGATAGAGATTTTTGCAGATGGTAGGGCGAGCAGAGACGTTGTACTGCATAGTACCTTATAGCAATGCAGAGACAAGATGATTATATTACTGGTATTAGAGATGAGCGGATATTTTAAAATTTGAATTTACCGACTTCTTCAAATTTTCCCCCAAAATTAGATTTGCTGCAAATAAATTCAGGCAAATCTCAAAACTGAAAAGCTTGTAATTACTCGGAAACTACACATGTGGGAGAGGAGAGAAAGAGAAGACCCCGCTGACCATAAGAGCTTATACTCTACAGGAGAAAGATAGAGGACCCCGCTGATCATAAGAGCTTATACACTACAGGAGAAAGAGAGAGGACCCCGCTGACCATAAGAGCTTATACTCTACAGGAGAAAGAGAGGACCCCACTGACCATAAGAGCTTACACTCTACAGGAGAAAGAGAGAGGAGCCCACTGACCATAAGAGCTTACACTCTACAGGAGAAAGAGAGGATCCCACTGACCATAAGAGCTTACACTCTACAGGAGAAAGAGAGAGGACCCCGCTGATCATAAGAGCTTTCACTCTACAGGAGAGAGAGGACCCCACTGACCATAAGAGCTTACACTCTACAGGAGAAAGAGAGATGACCCAGCTGACCATAAGAACTTACACTCTACAGGAGAAAGAGAGAACCCCACTGACCATAAGAGCTTTCACTCTACAGGAGAGAGAGGACCCCACTGACCATAAGAGCTTACACTCTACAGGAGAAAGAGAGAGGACCCCGCTGACCATAAGAGCTTACACTCTAGAGGAGAGAGAACACCCCGCTGACCATAAGAGCTTACAATCTTCAGGGGAGAGAGGACCCCGCTGACCATAAGAGCTTATACTCTACAGGAGAAAGAGAGAGGACCCCGCTGATCATAAGAGCTTATACTCTACAGGAGAAAGAGAGGACCCCGCTGACCATAAGAGCTTATACTCTACAGGAGAAAGAGAGAGGACCCCGCTGATCATAAGAGCTTATACTCTACAGGAGAAAGAGAGGACCCCGCTGACCATAGGAGCTTATACTCTACAGGAGAAAGAGAGAGGACCCCGCTGATCATAAGAGCTTACACTCTACAGGAGAAAGAGAGGACCCCACTGACCATAAGAGCTTTCACTCTACAGGAGAGAGATGACCCCGCTGACCATAAGAGCTTACATTCTACTGGAGAGAGAGGACCCCGCTGACCATAAGAGCTTACACTCTACAGGAGAGAGAGGACCCCGCTGATCATAAGAGCTTACATTCTACAGGAGAGAGAGGACCCCACTGACCATAAGAGCTTTCACTCTACAGGAGAGAGAGGACCCCACTGACCATAAGAGCTTACACTCTACAGGAGAAAGAGAGAGGACCCCGCTGACCATAAGAGCTTACACTCTACAGGAGAGAGATGACCCCGCTGACCATAAGAACTTACACTCTACAGGAGAAAGAGAGGACCCCACTGACCATAAGAGCTTTCACTCTACAGGAGAGAGAGGACCCCACTGACCATAAGAGCTTACACTCTACAGGAGAAAGAGAGAGGACCCCGCTGACCATAAGAGCTTACACTCTAGAGGAGAGAGATGACCCCGCTGACCATAAGAGTTTACAATCTACAGGGGAGAGAGGACCCCGCTGACCATAAGAGCTTATACTCTACAGGAGAAAGAGAGAGGACCCCGCTGACCATAGGAGCTTTTACTCTACAGGAGAAAGAGAGAGGACCCCGCTGATCATAAGAGCTTATACTCTACAGGAGAAAGAGAGGACCCCGCTGACCATAAGAGCTTATACTCTACAGGAGAAAGAGAGAGGACCCCGCTGATCATAAGAGCTTATACTCTACAGGAGAAAGAGAGGACCCCGCTGACCATAGGAGCTTATACTCTACAGGAGAAAGAGAGAGGACCCCGCTGATCATAAGAGCTTACACTCTACAGGAGAAAGAGAGGACCCCACTGACCATAAGAGCTTTCACTCTACAGGAGAGAGATGACCCCGCTGACCATAAGAGCTTAAATTCTACAGGAGAGAGAGGACCCCGCTGACCATAAAAGCTTACACTCTACAGGAGAGAGAGGACCCCGCTGATCATAAGAGCTTACAATCTACAGGAGAGAGAGGACCCCACTGACCATAAGAGCTTTCACTCTACAGGAGAGAGAGGACCCCACTGATCATAAGAGCTTACACTCTACAGGAGAGAGAGGACCCCACTGACCATGAGAGCTTTCACTCTACAGGAGAGAGAGGACCCCACTGACCATAAGAGCTTACACTCTATAGGAGAGAGAGGACCCCACTGATCATAAGAGCTTACACTCTACAGGAGAGAGAGGACCCTACTGACCAAAAGAGCTTACACTCTACAGGAGAGAGAGAGGACCCCACTGACCATAGGAGCTTACACTCTGCAGGAGAAAGAGAAAACCCCGCTGACCATAAGAGCTTATACTCTACAGGAGAAAGAGAGGACCCCACTCACCATAAGAGCTTACACTCTACAAGAGAGGGAGGACCCCACTGACCATAAGAGGTTACACTCTACAGGAGAGGGAGGACCCCGCTGATCATAAGAGCTTACACTCTACAGGAGAGAGAGGACCCCACAGACCATAAGAGCTTACACTCTACAGGAGAGAGAGAGGACCCCACTGACCATAAGAGCTTACACTCAACAGGAGAAAGAGAAGACCCCGCTGACCATAAGAACTTACATTCTACAGGAGAGAGAGGACCCCACTGATCATAAGAGCTTACACTCTACAGGAGAGAGAGGACCCCACTGACCATAAGAGCTTACACTCTAGAGGAGAGAGAGGACCCCACTGACCATAAGAGCTTACACTCTACAGGAGAGAGAGGACCCCACTGACCATAAGAGCTTACACTCTAGAGGAGAGAGAGGACACCGCTGACCATAAGAGCCTACACTCTACAGGAGAAAAAGAGGACCCCATTGACCTAAAGAGCTTACACTGCACAGGAGAGAGAGGACCCCACTGACCATAAGAGCTTACACTCTATAGGAGAGAGAGAAGACCCCACTGACCATAAGAGCTTACACTCTACAGGAGAGAGAGGACCCCGCTGACCATAAGAGTTTACACTCTACAGGGGAGAGAGAGGACCCCTCTGACCATAAGAGCTTACACTCTAGAGGAGTGAGAGTACCCCACTGACCATAAGAGCTTACACTCTACAGGAGAGAGAGGACCCCACTGACCATAAGAGCTTACACTCTACAGGAGAGAGAGGACCCCACTGACCATAAGAGCTTACACTCAACAGGAGAAAGAGAAGACCCCGCTGACCATAAGAGCTTACACTCTACAGGAGAAAGAGAGGACCCCGCTGAACATAAGAACTTACATTCTACAGGAGAGAGAGGACCCCGCTGATCATAAGAGCTTACACTCTACAGGAGAGAGAGGACCCCACTGACCATAAGAGCTTACACTCTACAGGAGAGAGGACCCCACTGACCATATGAGCTTACACTCTACAGGAGAGAGAGGACCCCACTGACCATAAGAGCTTACATTCTACAGGAGAGAGAAGACCCCACTGACCATAAGAGCTTTCGTTCTAGAGGATAGAGAGAATCCAGCTGACCATAAGAGCTTATACTCTACAGGAGAAAGAGAGGACCCCGCTGACCATAAGAGCTTACACTCTACAGGAGAGGGAGGACCCCGCTGATCATAAGAGCTTACACTGCACAGGAGAGAGACAGGACCCCGCTGACCATAAGAGCTTACACTCTACAGGAGAGAGAGGACCCCACAGACCATAAGAGCTTACACTCTACAGGAGAGAGAGAGGACCCCGCTGACCATAAGAGCTTACACTCTACAGGAGAAAGAGAGGACCCCGCTGAACATAAGAACTTACATTCTACAGGAGAGAGAGGACCCCGCTGATCATAAGAGCTTACACTCTACAGGAGAGAGAGGACCCCACTGACCATAAGAGCTTACACTCTACAGGAGAGAGAGCACCCCACTGACCATAAGAGCTTACACTCTACAGAAGAGAGAGGACCCCACTGACCATAAGAGTTTACACTCTACAGGAGAGAGAAGACCCCACTGACCATAAGAGCTTTCATTCTAGAGGATAGAGAGAATCCAGCTGACCATAAGAGCTTATACTCTACAGGAGAAAGAGAGGACCCCGCTGACCATAAGAGCTTACACTCTACAGGAGAGGGAGGACCCCGCTGATCATAAGAGCTTACACTGCACAGGAGAGAGACAGGACCCCGCTGACCATAAGAGCTTACACTCTACAGGAGAGAGAGGACCCCACAGACCATAAGAGCTTACACTCTACAGGAGAGAGAGAGGACCCCACTGACCATAAGAGCTTACACTCAACAGGAGAAAGAGAAGACCCCGCTGACCATAAGAGCTTACACTCTACAGGAGAAAGAGAGGACCCCGCTGAACATAAGAACTTACATTCTACAGGAGAGAGAGGACCCCACTGACCATAAGATCTTACACTCTACAGGAGAGAGAAGACCCCACTGACCATAAGAGCTTTCATTCTAGAGGATAGAGAGAATCCAGCTGACCATAAGAGCTTATACTCTACAGGAGAAAGAGAGGACCCTGCTGACCATAAGAGCTTACACTCTACAGGAGAGGGAGGACCCCGCTGATCATAAGAGCTTACACTGCACAGGAGAGAGACAGGACCCCGCTGACCATAAGAGCTTACACTCTACAGGAGAGAGAGGACCCCACTGACCATAAGAGCTTACACTCTACAGGAGAGAGAAGACCCCACTGACCATAAGAGCTTACACTCTACAGGAGAGAGAGGACACCGCTGACCATAAGAGCTTACACTCTACAGGAGAGGACCCCACTGACCATAAGAGCTTACACTCTACAGGAGAAATAGAGGACCCCATTGACCAAAAGAGCTTACACTGCACAGGAGAGAGAGGACCCCACTGACCATAAGAGCTTACACTCTATAGGAGAGAGAGAAGACCCCACTGACCATAAGAGCTTACACTCTACAGGAGAGAGAGGACCCCGCTGACCATAAGAGTTTACACTTTACAGGAGAGAGAGAGGACCCCACTGACCATAAGAGCTTACACTCTACAGGAGAAATAGAGGACCCCATTGACCAAAAGAGCTTACACTGCACAGGAGAGAGAGGACCCCACTGACCATAAGAGCTTACACTCTATAGGAGAGAGAGAAGACCCCACTGACCATAAGAGCTTACACTCTACAGGAGAGAGAGGACCCCGCTGACCATAAGAGCTTACACTCTACAGGAGAGAGAGGACCCTGCTGACCATAAGAGTTTACACACTACAGGAGAGAGAGAGGACCCCTCTGACCATAAGAGTTTACACTCTATAGGAGAGAGAGGACACCACTGACCATAAGCGCTTACACTCTACAGGAGAGAGAGGACCCCTCTGACCATAAGAGTTTACACTCTACAGGAGAGAGAGAGGACCCAGCTGACCATAAGAGCTTACACTCTACAGGAGAGAGAGGACCCCTCTGACCATAAGAGTTTACACTCTACAGGAGAGAGAGAGGACCCAGCTGACCATAAGAGCTTACATTCTGCAGGAGAGAGAGAGGACCCCACTGACCATATGCGCTTACACTCTACAGGAGAAAGAGGGGACCCTGCTCATCATAAGAGATTACACTCTACAGGAGAGAGAGGACCCCACTGACCATAAGAGCTTACGTTCTACAGGAGAGAGAGAGGACCCCACTGACCATAAGAACTTACACTCTACAGGAGAGAGAGGACCCCACTGACCCTAAGAGCTTACACTCTACAGGAGAGAGAGAGGACCCCGCTGACCATAAGAGCTAACACTGTACAGGAGAGAGAGGACCCCACTGACCATAAGAGCTTACACTCTACAGAAGAGAGAGGACCCCACTGATAATAAGAGCTTACACTCTACAGGAGAGAGAGGACCCCACTGACCATAAGAGCTTACACTCTACAGGAGAGAATAAGGACCCCACTGACCATAAGAGCTTACACTCTACAGGAGAGAGAGGACCCCACTGACCATAAAAGGTTACACTTTACAATAGAGAGAGGACCCTGCTGTCCATAAGAGCTTACACTCCACAGGAGAGAGACAGCGAGGACCCTACTGATCATAATTACTTACACTGCACAGGAGAGAGAGGACCTCACTGACCATAACAGCTTGCACTCTCCAGGAGAGAGAGAGGACCCCGCTAACTTTAACAGCTTACATTCTACAGGAGAAAGAGGACCCCATTGACCATCAGAGCTTACTCTCTACAGTAGAGAGAAAGGACTCCGCTGACCATAACAGCTTACACACTACAGGAGAGAGAGAGAACTGCGCTAAACATAAGAGGTTACACTGCATTGTGTCCATAAAGTCACAGTGCACTTTTGACCAGTCACTAAAAAGTAACAAAAAACTATAGAAATGCGAAATATGTTCAAAATAAAAGAAAAGCTCTCCCAGTTTCAAACCTATTCAATGCAGTTTGATGTGGGCTCTATTTGTTGACCTACACACATCCAAATGATAGTGAAGTTCTTGCCACACACAGGTAAGGATGTCTGGTGTAACACAGTGAACAACGTCTGTGATTCTCTGTTTTAATTGATTAATGTCATTGATACATTCAATGTACACATGTTGCTTCACATAACCCCAAAAGTAAAAGTCTAAGGCAATTAGATCCAGGGATCGTGGTGGCCATGGCTTGACAGAACCCCTGCCTATCCACCGCCGGAGCAATGTTCTATCCAGAAACTCACAAACAATGGTGGTATAATGTGGAAGACCACCATCCTGTTGAAAGATTACACCTTCTGGAAAATGTGGCACTGCATACAATTTCAACATGTCAAGATATGTGTTTGCCGTCACAGGCAGCTCTATGAAAAAAAATGGGCCTTTCACGGGGTTTCTCCACCAAACAGCCCACTTCCTTCACCTGCCTATCCCTATGTGGTGGTGCTTCATTATAAACGCGACGATTTTCACGTAGCACTTTAGTCATGAATTCGAATTTAGTGATCCACAGAACGCACTGAACTTTGCTCTGTACCATCCACATCTCGACTGGCATGGAAAACCACACAGCTGGCATAAGCTTGTGGTTGCATGATGTCTCAGACCTGGCAGTGTATTAATCAGAGTTCAGTTTATCAGGGGTTAATATGACTGGGGGCTCAGCAACAGCTTAAATGAGTTTTTGTTATGCTGAGATAATTCAGTACCACAATGGACATAAAAGTCAGAGCACATACAGTGATCTGACAATAACCCAAAAAACATAGAACGAGCTCTGAGACGTGGGAACTCTGCTGACCGCAATCCCTAATCTTCTCAAACCACAATAGAGGCAGCCGTGGATTGCGCCTAAGGCTCCCTATGCAACTCGGCACAGCCTGAGAAACTAGCTAGCCTGAAGATAGAAAATAAGCCTACCTTGCCTCAGAGAAATACCCCAAAGGAAAAGGCAGCCCCCACATATAATGACTGTGAGTTAGATGAAAAGACAAACGTAGAGATGAAATAGATTTAGCAAAGTGGGGCCCGACTTACTAAACAGAGCAAGGATAGGAAAGGTAACTTTGCGGTCAACACAAAACCCTACAAACAACCACGCAAAGGGGGCAAAAAGACCCTCCGTACCGAACTAACGGCACGGAGGTACACCCTCTGCGTCCCAGAGCTTCCAGCTAGTAAGGAAAAACAAATAGACAAGCTGGACAGAAAAAAACAGCAAACAAAATAGCAAAGCAGAACTTAGCTATGCAGAGCAGCAGGCCACAGGAACGATCCAGGAGGAAACAGGTCTAATACTAGAACATTGACTGGAGGTCAGGATCAAAGCACCAGGTTGAGTTAAATAGAGCAGCACCTAACGACTTCACCACATCACCTGAGGAAGGAAACTCAGAAGCCGCAGTACCACTCTCCTCCACTAACGGAAGCTCACAGAGAGAATCAGCCGAAGTACCACTTGTGACCACAGGAGTGAGCTCTGCCACAGAATTCACAACAGTTTGTGTTGTTTCATTGGTTCTTATTATCTCTCCTCATGAACAGGGCTGATATGATTGGGCCAGATAAAGGGCCCCAAATGAAAACTATAAATAGATCCTGTGACTGCTCAAAAGTGCACCATGACTTTATGGACACACTGTATATAGGAGAGAGAGACAGAGGAGCCCACAGACTGTAAGTGCATACACTCTACAGGATACTAGAGGACCCAGCTGACCATAACCGTTTTCATTCTACAGAAGACAGAAAGGATTACGCTGACCAAAAGAGCTTACACTCTACAGGAGAGAAAGAGAGAGGACCCCACTGACCATAAGAGCTTACACTCTACAGGAGAGAGAGGACTCCACTGACCATAAGAGCTTACACTCTACAGGAGAGAAAGAGAGAGGACCCCACTGACCATAAGAGTTTACACTCTACAGGAGAGAGAGGACCCCACTGACCATAAGAGCTTACACTCTCCAGGAGAGAGAGGACTCCATTGACCATAAGAGCTTACACTCTACAGGAGAGAGAGAGGACCCCGCTGACCATAAGAGCTTACACTGTACAGGAGAGAGAGGACCCCACTGACCATAAGAGCTTACACTCTACAGGAGAGAGAGGACCCCACTGACCATAAGAGCTTACACTCTACAGGAGAGAGAGGACTCCATTGACCATAAGAGCTTACACTCTACAGGAGAGAGGACCCCACTGACCATAAGAGCTTACACTATACAGGAGAGAGAGGACCCCACTGACCATAAGAGCTTACACTCTACAGGAGAGAGAGGACTCCATTGACCATAATAGCTTAAGCTCTACAAGAGAGAGGACCCCATTGACCAAAGAACTTTACACTCAACAAGGGAAAGGAAGAGAATAAACAAGAGAGAGCACTGCACTCTGCTTCACTGGAAATGCTGATCTGTGATGGCCAAAGTACTGACCACCACTGCTCACGGTATGAAAATCAAGATGTCATAGTCGTAGGGCACTATGGGGAAGCCATTGAAGTCATACAAAATTAGCCTGCTCTCCGATGCTTCAGCAGTGTGAGAAAATGATTTTTTTTAAAACCGTGAATACAATGTAAAAATGTTAAAAATCATGTAAAACCTCAAATTTTAGAAAAGTCGACTCAAACATACTTGAGATGTTTAAGTATACAGTACTCTATCACTGTAAAGAAACAAGAAAACCCTCAACAGCCTTTTAGGGAGCCAGGTCCGAGGTGATGTCTTTAGTTGTATGGTTAGCGATTGTCTAGTCTATACATGGACTAGTAGGGTGTGTGTGCGGCTTCTCTATGTTGTAGACTTTATTATTTCGGTTACCTGTTTATGAGTCACTTACATGCATAACAATTGAAAAAAAAACTTCAAATGTGAAGAACACAAAGAGCACATCCTCTTTAGAACCGGCACAGGTTAGGTTTAAATTCATTATTTAGCTTACCAAGTAGCTCTGTAGATTCATTTTTTCTTTATATGGCAAAATAAATATGTGTACACTATTCTCTCAATGCAAATTTTGCTAAGAACTTCAATTTCTCAAGATAGAAAGTGAATACATTATAGTGAAATGCTAACAAAGTCCTCAAGAGGCGGCAGTTCACATAACATGCATTAAGTTGTAATACATATGGTTACAGATTAGAGCTGAGCAAATAAATTCACGGGAACCTGGTAAAACGGTTATGTGAGTAGTTGGAGGAAATTGGCCGTGAGCCCAATAAACAGCTTACTATCTGTCAGAATCTATAGCACCATTTCTGATTTTTAGGCCCAGCGTGACGTTATTTTTGTATTCCACGTGCACGAAGTTGCACTATGCCTATATTTAGAGGAGACACCTGACTCAAATTGTTCACTTCTAAAACATCTATGTAGCTTAAGCATCTCACAGCAAAGTATCACAAAAGCATATTTTGCATTGTTTTTTTCTTAAAGTCTAAAAGCTATTTTGTTCCTCTTTTCCCGGGATATGTAAAGCTAAGGTAAGGAGCAAGGGACATGGAGGACTTGGTACCAAATTTTGTAGGAGAACCTTTTACCTATATGAAGACCTCCATAGTTTGTAGAAGGGAAATGCTGTAAAGACAATATGAGTGCAATAGTGTTTTGGCCACATAGCAAAATATGGATTAAAGTGACACACAACATTAGTAAATTTTCCAATAAGAGGTTTCTAGCTGCTGCAGCTCCACATGTTGGAACATTTTGAAGCTCTCAAACTTCTTCTTCAGGCAAACCACAATAATAATTCTTTTGATGATGATTGAGAATTTCAAAATGTGTTGAGAACAACCACACTGTTACCTCTTACCACATATTGGAAGTATTTGTGGGCACAACACAAACAATGCAGGCTACACATAAGTCTGATTGCCTCATAGACATGGCCATGGTTTGTTAAGCTATAGTAGCAACTCAGTCGGGATAAGAAGTAAAGCAAAAAAAACTGCAACTAGCCCTGAAGGTTCCTGAACAGATTAGAGATCCTGACACCGAAGTCCATAGTAGTTCCTGCATGAAGTTAGATAGCCGTAACCACAAATTAGAATATGGAGACTGAGACCTGTGCTGCCTGAAAGGTCGTCGAAAGCTACGCATTCCTCCTAAAGAACCGAAGGGCAGACAATACTGTCAATTACATACAAAAAGGAAAGATCCCAGAGTGAGTAAAATAAGCCACTAAATACAAAATAAAGGAAATAAAGGATAAAGTATGTACTGTTAGATAATATGCAGCCACTTCCTAAAGAGAAACAGAAGATAGGTGCAAAACAGAAAAGAGATAAATCCTTACTGGAATTTCACTGTCTGGCCTTAAAGGGAACCTGTCACCTGAATTTGGCGGGACCGGTTTTCGGTCATATGGGCGGAGTTTTCAGGTGTTTGATGCACCCTTTTGTTACCCGCTGGCTATATGCTGGCCACAATATTGGATTGAAGTTCATTCTCTGTCCTCCATAGTACACGCCTGCGCAAGGCAATCTTGCCTTGCACATGTGCAGTATGCTTTGCCCAACTGCAGGCAAAGCTGAAAAGCATTAGTGCGCATGCGCCGGCACAGTATGTCCCGGAACACAGCTAAATACTTCCGGGACATAGTGCGCCGGTGCATGCGCACTAATGCTTTTCAGCTTTGCCTGCAGTTGGGCAAAGCATACTGCACATGTGCAAGGCAAGATTGCCTTGCGCAGGCGTGTACTACGGAGGACAGAGAATGAACTTCAATCCAATATTGTAGCCAGCATGCAGCCAACGGGTAACGAAAGGGTGAATCAAGCACCCGAAAACCCCGCCCATATGACTGAAAACCGGTCCCGCCAAATTTGGGTGACAGGTTCCCTTTAAGCTATAGCAGAATGGTTGAACATCCAAAAGAGACTATCACCAGCAGGAAATGCCAGCAAGGGACAGAATATACATCCGCACCTGAAAGATGATAGGACAGACAAATGAAAACAACTGTGTTATGGTAAACAGATTGCAGCCAGAACAGCAAAACCTAAACATCAGGAACAAGGTGTGTTTGCTGTGGCTTGGTGGTGGACAGAGAAGATGACCACAAAACACAGACTCAAGGGTTCGAATGCAGAAGAAAGACATTGTGACAACCAGTCGTCTATTTATTTATTTGGTCGTCTATTGTCTATTTATTTTTCAATATATTTTAAATATGAAGGTTGTAAAAAAAGTAAGCTAACAGCATATTTAGGATGTCGTCAGACGCCCAACATAGGAATAATGAATACGTATAGCAGGCCAGCTTATCATCCTGAGTTACGAGGTCATCCTTCCATGTGGAATAAACATTCGCCTTCCTAAATCAACATAATTTGCCTTCCTGGGGGTTTCCTCTCCCTTTACAACTATTTTTAAAGTGCACGGAGGAGACAATCGGGCTGTATTTATTGCGCTGACTACACGGTATATCCCAGTGCAGAGACAAACACATGCACCAGCATTTATTTAAGCTCATACATCATATTAAAGATGAGCCACCAAGGCAATGTTCTGCTTCTTTCCCGGGCAGTCACAAAATCAGCTGATATTACTTGTTTGCCACAACCCTTGAATTAAAGTGATTAGACTGCCCCAATGACTCTGGTAATGGGCAGGAATTGGTTCGCATTTATGAACAAATTACTGCTCGTGGTCCTTTGCCCAAGCGCTCAGCATAAATCTAGACTTTTCCTATGTGAAAGAGCTCAGTAGCCTAAACCAGTGCGATAAAGCGTGAGATGATGGGATGCGATACAGATCTATTATTAGTAATCTGTCTAGCAATGCGGATGACACTGGAGTCCAGGCTCGATGTTATTTGGTAAATTCATGTTTCTAAAGTCAAATTACTATAACAATGTCATAAAGGAAAAGACACATGATAGTTTCCATACAGATGACCTTGTCATATGTCGGAGTTTTAGGGACGGAACCTTTGAAGTTCCAGTACTTGATATCAGTAGGGGCTGAGTTGGGTGTGTCAATTCAATTGCAATTGTTATAACATTTTGGTTAGGACATGTTGTCTGCATGCAGTCCTAGGGAAATAACAAAGATATGCTGTCCAATTTTGTCATTTTGCATAGAACTGCATGCCAATCTGGAAAGTAATCAACACCCTTTCGATTATCTGAACAAAGAAAATGGTTCAATGATAAATTTGTTTTTTTGGCTCTATGTTAAAGGGAACATGTCACCAGGTTTCCACCATGTAAACTACAGCCAACATCTTTAAGCCCTATTTCACAGTATTCTAGTACGCTGTATATTTGTCCCTAAGGCAAGGCACAAAAAAAGCATTTATTATTACCACAGATGGCGCGGTCCGGTCTGATGGGCGTCTATGGTCTTGATCCGGCACCTCCTCTCTTCTTACCACTGCCATCCTCCTTCCCTTCTTTCTATGTCTTCCACACAATGTCCTCCATTACGCTCCAGTGGAGGTTCACTTCTCTCTGCCCAGGCAAAGGCAGAGAAAAGCAGTGTATTGCAAATGTGCCGGCTTTAGCTTTGGGTCATCGGTGCTCTTTGGCTTTTCCCGATGCATGAGCGCTAAAGTACTTTGCTTTGCTTTCGGCAAGGCAGACAGACGTGCACCGGCACAGAAGCGCAATGGAGGACATTATGTGGATAACTTAGGAGGCATCATCCACATGAAGAAAAAAGGAGGACGGTGTTCATAAGAAGAGGGAAGACTCGGGATCAAGACCAGAGATGCCCAACGGCCTACACCGCACCATCTGTGAGCATAATAAAAGCTCTTTTTGTGCCTTACATAAGGAATTGAGATCCAAGAAGTATTGTTTCTCTTTGTGGAGAGTGACATGATAAGCATGTTGAGGTGAGGAGACTTAAAGCCGCAATGCTCCTCTGGGAAATATGCAATTTCAGCCAAACCAGATCTCCACTTTGCACTGATGAGAGGCAGTACCCCGAAACACAGTGTCTGTAAATTGAGATTCTGGTTTGGCTATTATCCTAAGTCATGTGACAAGGCTCGGTAAAGGGTCGACATTGACTGTTAGGATTGCTACTTCCAATAGGGGGCACTAGAGTTCTAGTTCTCTTCCTCTCTGAAGAGACAATTTGCATAAGGAATTGAGGAAAGACATAAAGCATACCAGAATACTGTAAAACAGGGCTTACTGGCTGTAATTTACATGGAGAAAGCCTAGTGACAGATTTCCTTTAAATGAAAAAGTAAATCATTCTATGTGGATAGGATAGAGGCCCCATGATATTAGTTTATTGGAATATAACAATGCAGAAACTGTGAAAGCCTACAGAGTTAAAATAAAAATTCATCTGTAAATGAGAAAATTAGATAATACTTGTTAGAGGGAAGTTATAATTTTGATAACTGCATGTTGTTTAAATCAGGTATTTGTGTTAAATGTATTTTTTAATACATTTTAGGCAATGTTTTTAAATTTTATTTTTCCAATTCACAATCTGTATTAAAAACAAAAATCTTGCACCTTTCGCATTGGCCACTGGGGTTTGTTTAGACTCCGACTTCCTGTCCTATTAGGAAACAACACTTGACCATTAGGGACAATGAATAAACTCTCGCCATATCTTGAAGCAGCTAATGACCGTGTGCAAAAGTAATTGCTATGATATGTAGATCAGCTGTGAAATCACTATTAGGACACATTTTTTTTTATCATTAGCTGTGTACAGTGTAGAGATGATATCTGTCATCACAATCTTGCCTCTGATGATAAAGAGCTTGCTGGAAACTCATCCTAAAACAACAGGAAGCATGAATCTAATAAAGCCCTAGTGGTCTTTGTGAGAATTACAATATATATTTTTTTTATTTTAACCCCTTCCTGACCTTTGACGCATACGCTGCGTCACGAAAGTCGGTGCCATTCCGACCCATGACGCAGCGTATGCGTCATGGCAGAATCGCGTTCCTGCAGGCCGGGTGAAAGGGTTAACTGTAATTTCACCCGGCGTGCAGGGACAGGAGGAGTTGTAGTTTAGCCCAGGGGGGGTGGCTTCACCCCCTCGTGGCTACGATCGCTCTGATTGGCTGTTGAAAGTGAAACTGCCAATCAGAGCGATTTGTAATATTTCACCTAAAAAACTGGTGAAATATTACAATCCAGCCATGGCCGATGCTGCAATATCATCGGCCATGGCTGGAAACACTAATGTGCCCCCACCCCACCCCACCGATCGCCCCCCCAGCCCTCCGATCTGTGGTCCGCTCCCCTCCGTCCTGTGCTCCGCTCCCCCGTCCTCCTGTCCGCTCCCCCCGTGCTCCAATCCCACCCCCATAGGTAGGGACAATAATAAAATAAACATTTTCCCCCCCCCCACTAAGGTTGGAGTTAGAACTAGGGTTAGGGTTAGGGGTAGGGTTAGGGGTAGGGTTAGGGGTAGAGTTAGGGGTAGGGTTAGGGGTAGGGTTAGGGTTAGGAATGTGCACACGTATTCTGGTCCTCTGCAAATTTTTCCGCAGCGGATTTCATAAATCAGCAGTGCTAAACCACTGTGGATTTATCGCGGATTTACCGTGGTTTTTCTGCGCATTTCACTGCGGTTTTACAACTGCGATTTTCTATTGGAGCAGTTGTAAAACCGCTGTGGAATCCGCAGAAAGAAGTGACATGCTGTGGAATGTAAACCGCTGCGTTTCCGTGCAGTTTTTCTGCAGCATGTGTACAGCGATTTTTCTTTCCCATAGGTTTACATTGAACTGTAAACTCATGGGAAACTGCTGCGGATCCGCAGCGTTTTCCGCAGCGTGTGCACATACCTTTAGAATTAGGCGGTGCGGATTTGGCTGCGGATCCGCAGCGGATTGGCCGCTGCGGATTCGCAACAGTGTTCCATCAGGTTTACAGTACCATGGAAAACCAAATCCGCTGTGCCCATGGTGTGGAAAATACTGCGCGGAAACGCTGCGTTGTATTTTCCGTAGCATGTCAATTCTTTGTGCGGATTCCGCAGCATTTTACACCTGTTCCTCAATAGGAATCCGCAGGTGAAATCCGCACAAAAAACACTGGAAATCCACGGTAAATCCGCAGGTAAAACGCAGTGCCTTTTACCCGCGGATTTTTCAAAAATGATGCTGAAAAATCTCACACGAATCCGCAACGTGGGCACATAGCCTTAGGGTTAGGGTTGGGTTGGAATTAGGGTTGTGGTTAGGGTTAGGGGTGTGTTGGGGTTAGGGTTGTGATTAGGGTTACAGCTACAGTTGGGATAAGGGTTAGTTGTGTGGGGGGGTTAGTGTTGGAGGTAGAATTGAGGGGTTTCCACTGTTTAGGCACATCAGGGGGTCTCCAAACGCAACATGGCGCCACCATTGATTCCAGCCAATCTTGTATTCAAAAAGTCAAATGGTGCTCCCTCACTTCGAGCCCCGACGTGTGCCCAAACAGTGGTTTACCCCCACATATGGGGTACCAGCATACTCAGGACAAACTGCGCAACAATTACTGGGGTCCAATTTCTCCTATTACCCTTGAGAAAATAAAAAATTGCTTGCTAAAACATCATTTTTGAGGAAAGAAAAATGATTTTTTATTTTCACGGCTCAGCGTTGTAAACGTCTGTGAAGCATTTAGGGGTTCAAAGTGCTCACCACATATCTAGATAAGTTCCTTGAGGGGTCTAGTTTACAAAATGGGGTCACTTGTGGGGGGTTTCTACTGTTTAGGCACACCAGGGGCTCTGCAAATGCAACATGATGTCCGCAGACCATTCCATCAATGTTTGCATTTCAAAAGTCACTACTTCCCTTCTGAGCCCCGACGTGTGCCCAAACAGTGGTTTACCCCCACACATGGGGTATCAGCGTACTCAGGAGAAAATGGACAACAACTTTTGGTGTCCAATTTCTCCTGTAACCCTTGGGAAAATAAAAAATTCTGGGCTAAAAAATTATTTTTGAGGAAAGAAAACGTATTTATTATTTTCACGGCTCTGCGTTATAAACTTCTGTGAAGCACTTGGGGGTTGAAAGTGCTCACCACACATCTAGATAAGTTCCTTTCGGGGTCTAGTTTCCAAAATAGGGTCACTTGTGGGGGGTTTCTACTGTTTAGCCACATCAGGGGCTCTGCAAACGCAACGTGACGCCCGCAGAGCATTCCATCAAAGTCTGCATTTCAAAACGTCACTACTTCACTTCCGAGCCCCGGCATGTGCCCAAACAGTAGTTTACCCCCACATATGGGATATCACCGTACTCAGGAGAAACTGGACAACAAATATTGGGGTCAAATTTCTCCTGTTACCCTTGGGAAAATTTAAAAATTCTGGGCTAAAAAATTATTTTTGAGAAAAGAAAACATATTTATTATTTTCACTGCTCTGTGTTATAAACTTCTGTGAAGCACTTGGGGGTTCAAAGTGCTCACCTCACATCTAGATAATTTCCTTTCGGGGTCTAGTTTCCAAAATGGGGTCACTTGTGGGGGGTTTCTACTGTTCAGCCACATCAGGGGCTCTGCAAACGCAACGTGACGCCCGCAGAGCATTCGATCAAAGTCTGCATTTCAAAACGTCACTACTTCACTTCCGAGCCCCAGCATGTGCCCAAACAGTGGTTTACCCCCACATATGGGGTATCACCGTACTCAGGAGAAACTGAACAACAAGTTTTGGGGTCAAATTTCTCCTGTTACCCTTGGGAAAATAAAAAATTGCGTGCTAAAAAATCATTTTTGAGAAAAGAAATTTTTTTTTTCCATGGCTCTGCGTTATAAACTTCTGTGAAGCACTTGAGGGTTCAAAGTGCTCACCACACGTCTAGATTAGTTCCTTTGGGGGTCTAGTTTCCAAAATGGGGTCATTTGTGGGGGATCTCCAATGTTTAGGCACACAGGGGCTCTCCAAACGCGACATGGTGTCCGCTAATGATTGGAACTAATTTTCCATTTAAAAAGCCAAATGGCGTGCCTTCCCTTCTGAGCCCTGTCGTGCGCCCAAACAGTGGTTTAACCCCACATATGGGGTATCTGCGTACTCAGAACAAACTGGACAACAAAATTTGTGGTCCAATTTCTCCTATTACCGTTAACAAAATAGGAAATTCCAGGCTAAAAAATCATTTTTGAGGAAAGAAAAATTATTTTTTATTTTCATGGCTCTGCGTTATAAACTTCTGTGAAGCACCTGGGGGTTTAAAGTGCTCAGTATGTATCTAGATAAGTTCCTTGGGGGGTCTAGTTTCCAAAATGGGGTCATTTGTGGGGGAGCTCCAATGCATAGGCACACAGGGGCTCTCCAAACGCGACATGGTGTCCGCTAACAATTGGAGCTAATTTTCCATTCAAAAAGTCAAAAGGCGCGCCTTCCCTTCCGAGCCCTGCCGTGTGCCCAAACAGTGGCTTACCCCCACATATGAGGTATGGGTGTACTCGGGAGAAACTGCCCAACAAATTTTACGATCTATTTAGTCCTATTGCCCATGTGAAAATGAAAAAATTGAGGCGAAAAGAAATTTTTTGTGAAAAAAAAAGTACTTTTTCATTTTTACGGATCAATTTGTGAAGCACCTGAGGGTTTAAAGTGCTCACTAGGCATCTAGATAAGTTCCTTGGGGGGTCCAGTTTCCAAAATGGGGTCACTTGTGGGGGAGCTCCAATTTTTAGGCACACGGGGGCTCTCCAAATGTGACATGGTGTCCGCTAAAGAGTGCAGCCAATTTTTCATTCAAAAAGTCAAATGGCGCTCCTTCCCTTCCAAGCCCTGCCGTGCGCCCAAACAGTAGTTTACCCCTACATATGAGGTATCAGCGTACTCAGGACAAATTGACAACAACTATAGTGGTTCAGTTTCTCCTTTTACCATTGGGAAAATAAAAAAATTGTTGCTCAAAATCATTTTTGTGACTAAAAAGTTAAATGTTCATTTTTTCCTTCCATGTTGCTTCTGCTGCTGTGAAGCACCTGAAGGGTTAATAAACTTCTGGAATGTGGTTTTGTGCACCTTGAGGGGTGCAGTTTTTAGAATGGTGTCACTTTTGGGTATTTTCAGCCATATAGACCCCTCAAACTGACTTCAAATGTGAGGTGGTCCCTAAAAAAAATGGTTTTGTAAATTTCGTTGTAAAAATGAGAAATCGCTGGTCAAATTTTAACCATTATAACTTCCTAGCAAAAAAAAATTTTGTTTCCAAAATTGTGCTGATGTAAATTAGACGTGTGGGAAATGTTATTTATTAACTATTTTGTGTCACATATCTCTCTGGTTTAACAAAATAAAAATTCAAAATGTGAAAATTGCAAAATTTTCAAAATTTTCGCCAAATTTACGTTTTTATCACAAATAAACACAGAATTTATTGACCTAAATTTACCACTAACATGAAGCCCAATATGTCACGAGAAAATAATCTCAGAATTGCTAGGATCCGTTGAAGCGTTCCTGAGTTATTACCTCATAAAGGGACACTGGTCAGAATTGCAAAAAACGGCAAGGTCTTTAAGGTCAAAATAGGCTGGGTCATGAAGGGGTTAATACAGATAGTGATATGGAAATTTTAAGGGAAAAATTAAGAATAAAAAGCATTTAGCCCAATAACCTGATTAAAACAATTGAACATTTTCTGATAATAGACTTCATTTACATTTGGGGTGAAAAGGCGTGTTTCCATGAGTGGGTAGCTTAAAGACACAACTGGAAGGCTATATGCAGACTGCATGTGAGCACTATGTAAAGCATGGAAGTGAAAGCCAGATGATGTGTCTATAAGATTGTATTTAACTAAGAGAGTTCAAAAGGGTATCGAGATGGCACACAATGGGACATAAATGTGTCCACCAGGACTCCTGTTCCTCAAGATACAAATCCAATATGATATGACGAAATGCGAGAGTAACAATACACGACACATCCACTAAGTGTCAACATACTGTATATGGCTGTGTTATATATAGCAGATACATTTCCCTACAGAGTATCACAGAATTCCTTTTTATTATTTGTTAAGAAAAGTAAGAAAGAAAGGACACCTCTGTACCTTTGTTTTAATTGTATAGAAAAGTAAAGTGAATGGTTCTTCCCTTACTGAGGGCCACTAGGAAAAGTTACCTAAGGCTGGTTTCACATTTGCATTTTTTTGGGTGCGTTTTTGCGGTAAAAAACGCAAAAAAACGCATGGTGAAAAAACGCATGTAAACGCGTGCAAACGCTGCGTTTTTTGACGCATGCGTTTTTGCATGTGGTGAAAAAAATGCGGCATTTTGACGCGTTTACATGCGTTTTTTCATGCGTTTGCGTTTTTTCAATGCATGCTGAGAAATGTGTGACAGCTGCCAATCATCAAAATAAAGTAAAAAACCCACTATAAACAGAAATAGTTAGGGTTAGGGTTAGGGTTAGGGGTAGGGTAATGGTTAGGATCCCTTAAGGTAAGGGTTAGGGTTAGGGGTAGGGTTAGGGTTAGGGTTAGGATCCCTTTATCACCTTTATGTTGGGGGGTGGCATATCAGTGTGTTTTCTGGTTTTTTAATATAAAAACGCATGCGTTTTTAACGCAAAAAAACGCATGCACAAAAAACGCATGCGTTCCCATTGACTCCAATGTATTTTTTGACCCCAAAAAACGCATGGAAACGCATTTCTGAAAATGAACGCATGCAGTAAAAAAACGCATGCGTTGCAAAATGCGACCAAACGCGTACAAACAAAAACGCATGCGTTTTCAATGTTAAATATAGGGAAAAAAAACGCATGCATTTTTTAAAAAAAAAATAAACGCTGCAGACAAAAACGCAAGTGTGAAACCACCCTAAGTCAGTTAGTTGGGTTTTGCTTTACAAAGAACACCAACGGATGCCAAAACAGTAGCACATATCAGACACTTCCATCAGAGTTGTACATAGGGAAACCTTCGGTGATGGAAAGAATTACATACAGTTTATAGGTAGCATAAAATGGACTTATAGGGTTTATTTCTATTTGAGTAAATGATGACACATTGATGGAAGAGATTAGCAAAAAAAAATCCAAATACCCTAGTCTGGGTCCAGTTTGATCTTCCATGGCAGCTGGAGCAGGGTAGTAGTCACTTTTTCACCAAAAATTATCTGCCTAGTATCCCTGCTGCATCTACTTAGTAGAATCTAGTCCTCAAGAACCACCAACAGGTCGTGTTTTCAGGATTTCCTTAGTATGGCCCAGGTGATGGAATTGTTGCCTGTCTAAATGATGGAATTCTCACCTGGGCAATACTAAGGAAATCCTGAAAACATGACCCATTGTTGGCTCTTGAGGACCGAACAGGGGGAACATCTAGTAATGTCTTGACATTTTGGGGGTTTATTAAGTTGCACAGATACTTCTGATGTCAGGGAGAGAATTGCTGATACAGATGTGGACAATGTCCTAGTTTGACTATCATGGAGGACCAAAATGTATCCCAAACCAGGGTTTGAATAATTTTACTCATTTCCCGCCTTTGCCAGGATATTACTAACCTCTGAGAATCCCACGTGTTCTTGGAACTTCAGCCCCTTCATTTTCAGGATTCGAAGTTCTCAAAAGTTTGACCCCCAGCAATGACAAACTGATTATAGAATCACAGAATGTTAGAGTTGGAAGGGACCTCCAGGGTCATCGTGTCCATCCCCCTGCTCAATGCAGGATTCACTAACCCATCTTGGACAGATGTCTGCCCAGCCTCTGTTTCAAGACCTCCATTGAAGGAGAAAACACCATAGAATCATTGACATTGACATTGATGACAATGCCCTGAGTGCAATACACAAAAACAAGCCATACCACCATGCTGTTACTAAACACTCGGTTCTATGTCGACGGACTCTGCTTTGATCTGTAATCTGTGTCTCATGATGACTATTTTTAAGACAAAACATTATATAATTTTTACAGTGAATTGTTTTTCCAATTGTGTTAATGTGCATCTACCTTGGAGTGCCAAGTTCTTTATATATATGTTGGATTTGGTGTGGAACCCTACTTGAGTACCAAGAATCAGGAGTATCACTCATCATAATGCTTACATGAATTCCTAATGATACGTCATAACTTACTAAAGTGCCAAGAAGAAAAAAACAAAACCATGGTGACAGGAGTGTTGCCCAGGACGGGAACATCCAGAGATATAGATAGCAGTTGATATGACTCCTTCATCAGGCATACAAGATACAAAATTACTACCCTGACCTTTTAATGAGGTCTGGCCATATTGATGCAACATGATTGGTGCATCAGAGATGACCCCAATTATAATAAGTAACAAGGAAATTAGCTCCACAATTACAAAATACATACGAAAATACATGTAAAAAATATTATGGAAATGTATGTACTGTTCACCATCTTACATACGGTGGATGCGTCCTTTTGTCCGAACCCAGGATTGGCGGCGCCTGGGAAGTGTGGTGACGGAGTCAGCGCTTGCACATAGCGTCAGAGTCAGCGCATGGACATATCGCAGTACAGCACCATCTTATTGAAGACGATACTAAAGCCAGGCAGCATACTAAATATCACGGAGAGGATAGAGCACTAAATAGTGCCACACTGCCCCTCAACCGAAACGAAACCCAACTCCATACAAACCATAGAGAATAGGAGTACACCAGGAGCATATAGGTAATTAGAAAAATGTAATATTTTATTAAATCACATATAATTTCATATAATTTACATATAAGTTTAGAAAAACAGGTAGTATACAAAACATATAATAGAATACAAAGCTAAAGGATGGTAAAAACGTAAGTGGGCATCCCCCGGTGTACACCATCATAAGAGCCAACATGCATACAAAAGGGTGAAAGAGACCTACTGCTGACGACTGCCTGTTACACTGTCCATGTGTAATGCCAAGAGTGGCGTAAGGTGACAGGTAAATAGAAGCGGCTCTTACCGAAGGAGGGTCACTGCGAGGCACCAAGACGGGGCACACCGGATGGTATCCACAAGCCAAACCCCCGACGCGCGTTTCGCCCACAAATGAAGTTGCTTTTTCAAGGGGAGATGCCTGAGAATGTATGTGGCTCCCTTAAATACCGCCGGCCGGAAACCATGTGACCGCTCACATAATGGATGTCGGCCAATGGATGCGGGATGGAACGGCGCATGCGTGCGCTGCTCAGCGAGTCCAACGTCACGGAAGGCGTCACACCCCGCACTAGCGCCTGGGAAACAGACCCAGGATGCACGCGCGAGGCAGGAACAGACGCCGCCGCGGCGACGGAGGACAAGGAAAGAAGCACAGCGCACGCACAGCGCATGCGCACACCCGCAAAACACTGGCCACAGTGTTTAATTTTTGATGTTACGGAATGGTCTTCGTGTTTGTGTACATCCCCTGCCCTCCGTACCAGCTTCCCGTTTGAGTGGGTCCCCATTTGGGATCTTTGGTTAACTGTTATATTGGTTTTATGTATTTCTCTCTCATGTGTTCTTTTCTGTATGTTTTTTAGCAGTTATCCTTTGATGTCCGCATGATTGGCATTTTCCCATTTTTATACCCCTGCCGGCACCAGCAAAACCTCTACCTCGTTATAACTGCTACCCTCTACAAACAACATGAGTGTCATCCTCAAGACTTCCATCCATTACAACTTATGTTATCATTGTTGATGGTATCATTGTGGTGGAGATCAGAGCCAAATGCTATGTATATCAGCCGTTTTTTTAGTAATATACATTGTGCTAGTATGCTGTCACTATTGACATCCATTATGTGAGCGGTCACATGGTTTCCGGCCGGCGGTATTTAAGGGAGCCACATACATTCTCGGGCATCTCCCCTTGAAAAAGCAACTTCATTTGTGGGCGAAACGCGCGTCGGGGGTTTGGCTTGTGGATCCCATCCGGTGTGCCCCGTCTTGGTGCCTCGCAGTGACCCTCCTTCGGTAAGAGCCGCTTCTATTTACCTGTCACCTCTTTGTGGCCGATCCCGCCTCTTGATCGGTAGCAGGACTCTAGTTGTACGGCCCCTGGCCACTATGGTCTGTGGCCACTCTTTTGCGGGTGTGCGCATGTGCTGTGCTTCTTTCCTTGTCCTTCGTCGCGGCGGCGTCTGTTCTTGCCTCGCGTGTGCGTCCTGGGTCTGTTTCCCAGGCGCCCGTGCGGGGTGTGACGCCTTCCGTGACGTTGGACTCGGCGGGCAGCGCACGCATGCGCCGTTCCATCCCACATCCATTGGCCGACATCCATTATGTGAGCGGTCACATGGTTTCCGGCCGGCGGTATTTAAGGGAGCCACATACATTCTCGGGCATCTCCCCTTGAAAAAGCAACTTCATTTGTGGGCGAAACGCGCGTCGGGGGTTTGGCTTGTGGATCCCATCCGGTGTGCCCCGTCTTGGTGCCTCGCAGTGACCCTCCTTCGGTAAGAGCCGCTTCTATTTACCTGTCACCTTACGCCACTCTTGGCATTACACATGGACAGTGTGACAGGCAGTCGTCAGCAGTAGGTCTCTTTCACCCTTTTGTATGCATGTTGGCTCTTATGACGGTGTACACCGGGGGATGCCCACTCACGTTTTTACCATCCTTTAGCTTTGTATTCTATTATATGTTTTGTATACTACCTGTTTTTCTAAACTTATATGTAAATTATATGAAATTATATGTGATTTAATAAAATATTACATTTTTCTAATTACCTATATGCTCCTGGTGTACTCCTATTCTCTATCTTATTGAAGACACAGTGAATGCGATTTCACAAACACAGTGTTTTCAACAAAATGGTGCTAGATATCCCAAGATGCACACCCCTTGACTCTGGAACCATTTTATAGAAGAATTGTACTACAACGTCAGGATAGCAGTGTGTACACACCAGCCATCACCATTATCCCTAAGGCTAACGTGTACCCACTGCTATGTAGACTGGATAGTGTTGCGCCAGAGTCAGCGCATGCGCATACCATGCTAAGATACCATTTTATTAAAGACACTGTGCATACAAATTTACAAACACAGTGTGTTCAACAAATTGGCACCAGATATCACAGGATGCGCTATGACTTTGGCACTAATTTATTGAACAATTCTACTACAGCATCAACATAACAGTGTTATCACCATTATCCCCATTATCCCAGCGTGCCCACTGCTATGTTGACATTGTAGTACATTATTTCAATAAAATAGCTCCGGAGTCAGTGTGTGCGCATACCGCGATCTCCAGAGCCATTTTATTGAAGACACTGTATAAATGGGCCAATAAAAATGCTCACCACCTGGGAGTAGAATGGGTTCAATAGCTAGTAAATATATAATGAGGAAATAACCTTTCAATGCCCTTATTTAACCCTTCAGGGGTTAGTGTGGCCAATTTAAAGATCCAGTAGGATTTTTTATTAATGAGTTATTGATATCTATTAGGAATATTTTCTGGATTTTACTCGATTAAAATTATTTGAACATTTGTTGGGTCTTTCTGGTGTTCAATCAGAAAATGTCTGGAAAGGCTTTGGTTTGTTACACCATTCCTAATATTATAGTGATGTTCAGTCATCCTATTATGCGCTGCCTGGATTGTTCTACCAATAAACTAAAGTTTGCAATTACATTGAAGTAAATAGACGACATAACTACTGTTGCAACTGAGATGTTGAGAAATAGGATTTTTGACTCCTCTATGACAGGACACAAATTCCTTACATGACGTTCCAATCATATTACAACAAAGGCACTTCCTACTACCACAACTATATGATCCCACTGGCCAGTTTAAGGATTTTCCCCACGAACCCCAGAAATGGTAATCTGTTTTAATGTGCTCGGCACCAAATGATTTTTGAGAGTCAAATTCTCAAGGAAGAGAAAGGCTACACGGCCGAAACGCGCGTCGGGGTGGACGCTCCTGGACTCTTTCCTGGCATATACGGGTAATTATATCAGCTACTTCAAGCTATTTTTATTTCCCCCCGCTTATTTATGATCTATACCTTTTTGCCAGGTTTAGGCAGAGTAGATTTCTTGGGAAAAGTGCAATACTTATATATAATGTTATTAGATAGTACTATATGTATTCCTATGTGCCTATATATACTTTTTGTCCAGTGAGCACCCTTACTTTTTGACATGTTTTTGTTGGTGTACCCCCCTCCCTGTTTTTCCTTTTTTGTCATCTTTACCTCAGCCCTTAATAAATTTATATTGATTATTTAATTATATTTGGGATCCTTCTGTCCTGTTTTTCTTCGTTTTGATATAGTCCTTGCGAATTTTTTTCCCTGTATTATGTCCATATTTACCTAATTTCACAGTATATTTAATTTAATTAATATTGTTTCTGTGATTTGTTATTTTCATGAGGTGTGTTGATGTGTTTAGGCTGTCTGGCAGCTGCAAATTACGCACCTGCAGTGACTCAACCATAATCTCCAAGCACGCCCAAAATGCTCAGAGAACACCCGAGCATGCTCGGAAAACTCAAGTACTGAGAACATGCTCTCATCACTAGACACAACCTCAAAAGTGAAGGTATGTTCCAAAATAAAATATTCTGAAGGATATATTTTGAGCCTGTGAGTTTGGTAAGGAAGTGTCACTTTTGAGATAATATTCAATAGCTGATTTTCCTATCTGATGTACAATATTGGTATAAAGGGAAGTAACATCTAATGATAAAAAATAGAAGGAGGGAAGAACCAACTGATTCGACTCCAAGATTAATCGTGATGAATCTCGCAAATAGGAAAGAAGTTCAATAACATATGGCTGTAAGAAAAAATCTGCATAGTGAGTAGTGTTGAGCGATACCTTCCGATATTTGAAAGTATCGGTATCAGATTGTATTGGCCGATATCCGAAAAATATCCGATATCGCCGATACCAATACCCGATACCAATACAAGTCAATGGGACACAAATATCGGAAGGTATCCTGGAATGGTTCCCAGGGTCTGAAGGAGAGGAAACTCTCCTTCAGGCCCTGCGATCCATATTCATGTAAAAAATAAAGAATAAAAATAAAAAATATGGGTATACTCACCCCTCCGGCGGACCCTGGACCTTAGCGGTGTAACCGGCAGCCTCCGTTCCTAAGAATGAACGGGTGAAGGACCTTCGATGACATCGCGGCTTGTGATTGGTCGCGTGACCGCTCATGTGACCGCTCATGCGACCAATCACAAGCCGTGACGTCATCGCAGGTCCTTTACCCGCTCATTCTTAGGAACGGGGGCTGCCGGTTACACCGCTAAGGTCCAGGGTCCGCCGGAGGGGTGAGTATACCCATATTTTTTATTTTTATTCTTTATTTTACACATGAATATTCATCCTGATCCCGTTTCCCGATATCGCAAAAATATCGGAACTCGGGATCGGAATTCCGATACCACAAATATCGGCCGATACCTGATACTTGCGGTATCGGAATGCTCAACACTAATAGTGACAAGTTGGCTGTAATAGAAATGATGCCCGATATGATAGCATGACTGGAAGAGTGGGGGAGACTCTTATGGCAAAAATAACAATGAGGTGTTTGGTAGTGTTTAATATCCAGAAAATCTTTTTCCTTTTCATTGAATTATCTAGATTGATTAGCGAATTCTAATAATTAAAGATACTCTTGATAATAAGGGGGGGGTCATTGGAAAGTTGTTGGTAAAATTGTGAATCTCCCAAGATTCTGAATGCTTCATTGGTATAAGCAGACCTATCCATGATCACCACCCCTCTCCCTTTGTCACCGACACATATGGCTATTTGGTTACTGGATTTTAAATTGCTAGGCAACCGTTGTTGCGGTTTGAGGTTATTTCTACCAGAAACCTGAGAGAAGGATCTAATTTCTTTCATTCGTAATTGATGGAAGGTCTCTAGATGACTCCCTTGTTGGTGAAAAGGGTAAAAATTAGAAATGGGGAAAATTTAAATGGTACCAAGAAAATGAGTCCATCTAACCAACATCAAAAACATTGAAATACTGTATAAGACAAGAAAAAAGGTTAATTATATCTACGTTAGACAATGCCAGCTGAGAGGCACATGCAATATCGTGTCTACGGTAATGGGAGAAAGATGACCAGCAAAGCAAATTGCTAATCGTAAATTAAAGTCATTCATTTGTGTGCATAGGGAGATACAAGGGTTTTCTAGCGAATGCAATTTGTACTCCCTGGAACTAGGACAAAAGTGTCTTGATAAGATTAATTAGGAAGGGCAATATAATTGTCTAGATAAAAAAGGTCTGATATATCATTTCCACTACTGCTACTGTATCAGAACACACAAGTACTTTCCAGTGTGAAATACAAAGAAATAATTAAGGATCTTCTTACTATGGCTGAGAAAACTCTGACAATACATAGATTTTGTGAATATATTTCCAATTATCTAATGACCAGAATAATGGAACCATTACGTGAGGCAAGTAGGGGTTATCACCGCGTGTACTAAATCATTCCATATGATTTTCATTATATATTTACAGACGTGAAATGCCGATTGGGAGACTAGACGATTCTTAGCCACCAAATACAGAAACAAATATATTAAAATAGAAGATGTGTGATGCTTTGTTAATCCACATTATTATAATTTATTATTATAGCGCCATTTATTCCATGGTGCTTTACATGTGAGGAGGGGTATACATAATAAAAACAAGTACAATAATCTTGAACAATACAAGTCACAACTGGTACAGGAAGAGAGAGGACCCTGCCCGCGAGGGCTCACAATCTACAAGGGATGGGTGAGGATACAGTAGGTGAGGATCGAGCTGGTCATGCAGTGGTTTGGTCGATCGGTGGTTACTGCAGGTTGTAGGCTTGTCGGAAGAGGTGGGTCTTCAGGATCTTTTTGAAGGTTTCGATGGAAGGTGAGAGTCTGAAATGTTGTGGTAGAGAGTTCCAGAGAAGGGGTGATGCGCGAGAGAAATCGTGTATGTAACTGTGGGAAGAGGAGATAACAGGGGAATAGAGAAGGATCTTGTGAGGATCGTAGTTTACATGCAGGAAAGTACCGGGAGACGAGGTCAACGATGTATGGAGGAGACAGGTTGTGGATGGCTTTGTATGTCATGGTTAGGCTTTGGTACTGGAGTCTCTGTGTAATGGGGAGCCAGTGAAAGGATTGACAGAGGGGAGAGGCCGGGGAATAGCGGGGGGACAGGTGGATTTGTCGGGCAGCTGAGTTTAGAATAGATTGGAGGGGTGTGAGAGTGTTAAAGGGGAGGCCACAGAGCAGGAGGTTACAGTAGTCGAGGGGGAGGTGATGAGGGCATGGACTAGGGTTTTTGCAGATTCTTGGTTTAGGAATGTATGGATCCGTGAAATATTTTTGAGATGAAGGTGGCAGGAAGTGGAAAGGGCTTGGATATGCGGTTTGAAGGAGAGATCAGTGTCAAGAATTACCCCGAGACAGCGAGCTTGTGGAACTGGGGAGTGGGCAGCCGTTTACTGTAATGGATAGGTGTTATGATCTGGTGGTTTAGGAACAACATGAGACAAGCTCTGAAGGAGGTGGTATCTGTACTGACTGCAAACCCTGAACCTAGCAGTGCAACTAAATATAGCCGTGGGGGGTACCTGACGCTCCCTAGACCCCTCGGCACAGCCTAAGATCTAACTTCCCCTAAAGATGGAAACAGAAAACCTATCTTGCCTCAGAGAAAATCCCCAAAGGAACGATAGCCTCCCACAAATATTGACGGTGAGAGGAGGGGAAAATAACATACACAGAAATGAAATCAGATTTTAGCATAGGAGGCCAGTCTAGCTTGATAGACAGGACAGGAAAGGATACTGTGCGGTCAGTATAAAAACTACAAAACAATCCACACAGAGTTTACAAAATCTCCACACCTGACTAAAGGTGTGGAGGGTAAATCTGCTTCCCAGAGCTTCCAGCTAACAGAAAAAATCCATACTGACAAGCTGGACAAATGTAGAATGCACAGAACAATAAGTCCACAACATGTGGACTGAAATGAGCAAAGCCAGAACTTTGCAGAACTGGTCAGGAAACCAGGAGAATCCAAGCAGAGATGTGAATCCAGCCAGGAAACATTGACAAGTGGCACAGGCTGAAGAAAGAGCCAGACTTAAATAGCGGACGATAAGTGGAGGCAGCTGATGACAGCTAACTCCAAGGATCAGCCATACCACTAGAAACCACAAGAGGGAGCCCAAGAGCAGAACTCACAAAAGTGCCACTTACAACCACCGGAGGGAGCCCAAGAGCGGAATTCACAACAGATAGGTTCATTGGGGGGGTCGCGTGAGATGGGGGAAAGACAATGAATTCTGTTTTGTCCATGCTAAGTTTTAGAAATCTAGCGGAGAAGAAGGATGAAATAGCGGATAGACATTGAGGGATTCTGGTTAGTAGGCTGGTGATATCTGGTCCAGAGTAGGGTTGAGCGACTTTTAGTTTTTTAGGGTCGAGTCGGGTTTCGCGAAACCCGACTATCTCAAAAGTCGAGTCGAGTGAAATCGGCCGATTATGGCGAAAAGTCGGGGATCGACCGAAACACGAAACCCAATGCAAAGTCAATGGGAAATCTTTTTTTCTCTCTCTCTCTCTCTCTCTCTCTCTCTCTCTCTCTCCTCCGTCCCTGAACAGAAAAGCTGGTGCTACACATTGCAAATCGCTACAGCGCACAAGCGACAAGAAGGCGATAGGCGTCCACGCCCCTAAGACCTATGTCATCACTCTGCCCACGCTCCTTAATTGGCTGAAAAAATGGCGGCAAACGCATCATATGAAACGCGACTTTGGCGCAAAGATCGCCGACCGCATGGCCGATCCCACACTAGGATAGGGTCGGGTTTCATGAAACCCGATTTTGCCAAAAGTCGGCGACTTTTGAATTTATACGATCCGTTTCGCTCAAGCCTAGTCCAGAGATGTAGATCTGTGTATCCACATAAAAATTAGCTATAGATGTGTATGAACCAATGCCGACAGATGGCATTGAACAAGCATAACCCAACAACATTGTGGTTATAGCCTGGTGTTAGTATTGCATTTCTAGTGGCAATATATAGTACAGACTAAAAGTTTGGACGCACCTTCTCATTTAAAGATTTTTCTGTATTTTCATGACTATGAAAATTGTACATTCACACTGAAGGCATCAAAACTATGAATTAACACATGTGGAATTATATACTTAACAAAAAAGTGTGAAACAACTGAAATTATGTCTTATAGTCTAGGTTCTTCAAAGCAGCCACCTTTTGCTTTGATGACTGCTTTGCACACTCTTGGCATTCTCTTGATGAGCTTCAAGAGGTAGTCACCGGGAATGGATTTCCCTTCACAGGTGTGCCCTGTCAGGTTTAATAAGTGGTATTTCTTGCCTTATAAATGGGGTTGAGACCATCAGTTGCGTTGTGCAGAAGAAAAATTGGGAAAACTTTGAAAGTGTCCCCAAGTGCAGTGGCAAAAACCATCAAGCGCTACAAAGAAACTGGCTCACATGAGGACCGCCCCAGGAAAGGAAGACCAAGAGTCACCTCTGCTTCTGAGGATAAGTTTATCCAAGCCACCAGCCTCAGAAATCGCAGGTTAACAGCAGCTCAGATTAGAGACCAGGTCAATGACACACAGAGTTCTAGCAGCAGACACATCTCTACAACAACTGTTAAGAGGAGACTTTGTGCAGCAGGCCTTCATGGTAAAATTGCTGCTAGGAAACCACTGTTAAGTACAGGCAACAAGTAGAAGAAACTTGTTTGGGCTAAAGAATGCAAGGAATGGACATTAGACCAGTGGAAATCTGTGCTTTGGTCGGCTGAGTCCAAATTTGAGATCTTTGGTTTCAACCACCGTGTCTTTGTGCGACACAGAATAGTTGATGGACTCTACATGCCTGGTTCCCACCGTGAAGCATGGAGGAGGAGGTGTGATGGTGTGGGGGTGCTTTGCTGGTGACACTGTTGGGGATTTATTGAAAATTGAAGGCATACTGAACCAGCATTGCCACTACAGCATCTTGCAGCGGCATGCTATTCCATCTGGTTTGCGTTTAGTTGGACCATCATTTACTTTTCAACAGGACAATGACCCCAAACACACCTCCAGGCTGTGTAAGGGCTATTTGATCAGGAAGGAGAGTGATGGGGTACTACCCCAGATGACCTGGCCTCCACAATCATCAGACCTGAACCCAATCGAGATGGTTTGGGGTGAGCTGGACCGCAGAGTGAAGATAAAAGGGCCAAGAAGTGCTAAGCATCTCTGGGAACTCCTTCAAGATTGTTGGAAGACCATTCCCGGTGACTACCTCTTGAAGCTCATCAAGAGAATGCCAAGAGTGTGGAAAGCAGTCATCAAAGCAAAACGTGGCTACTTTGAAGAACCTAGAATATAAGACATAATTTCAGTTGCTTCACACTTTTTTGTTAAGCATATAATTCCACATGTGTTAATTCATAGTTTTGATGCCTTCAGTGTGAATGTACAATTTTCATAGTCATAAAAATACAGAAAAATCTTTAAATGAGAAGGTGTGTCCAAACTTTAGGTCTGTACTGTATATTTATAATATTCCAAGCTGCATTTCATCTGAAGGCGGTAGTAGGGGAATGGCAGTAAATATTTCTAAAAGTAGCCAGAGTTTGAACAATAATGGATAATTGTTCTTCTACTAAAGGCTATCTGTAAAACATTGTTGGGTACACAGAGGTGTGGAAGAATCTCAAAGCAATGCCTAAAAGTTAGTGACTTTTGTGACTGTAAAAGTGGCATTGGTAAAATTAATTTTAGCTTCTGTTTTTGCAGGTTTTTTGACTGATTTTCTTTCTCATTGTTTTTGTGCAGTTTTTAGGAGAGTAAGGCCAAAAAGGAGTAAATGAAGAGTAAGAAAAAACATAAGGGAAAGGAGTTGAGATGGCATGAATCAATTTGCAGGACCCGGTCTATTGGACGCATCATTATTTTGTGGCTGCAGGAAAGAAGCCCCAACAATTGCTGTCTAAGTCCTCAGCTCTTTTTTAGATTAGCCAGACTGGTTTAACATCGTTGTTATCGCATGACATATATGTGACATGCCAGGCTAGCTATTCAAAAGGAGAGCTATGGATATCGGCAAGTAGGAGGCATTTATCTTGACTATCACCCATCAGCCACAGATTAATGTTGTTGCTGCTCGAAAGTGTCCTGCATATCAGTTCACACCATCTCGAAAAAAGAAAGAGGAAAAGAGAATAGGGGAAAGGTAAGGATAAATAAAGAGAAGAGAATCTTTTAGGAAATAAAAAAGGAAGGGACCATAAAGCATACAAGCAAAAGAGGGGAAAGACAGGAAGTAAGGAGGGGCTAAGATGAAGGAATTGAAGAATTTAGGAACATGAGGAATGGAAAAAATAAAGAAGGGGTGATGGGCAGGAAAAGTTGGTGAACTAATTAAAATGGAGGAGGGTTGTATGGGAGGAAAAAATGGAGGGGAGGAAGGAGGAAGGGAGAAGTACAGAAAAAGAAGCAGGAAATGAGGTATTAAAGGGAAGAGGAGAGGATAAGTGGAAACATTGAGGGTCAAAGTACCTCAGATCCCATGACTAAGGGCGCCGTGGTGCGCCAGAAAAGCGTCAGGCAGAGAGTCTCTTTTTTTTTTTTTTTATTGTTTTTTTAAAATGTTCAATTAAAATTGAAATTTTACTTAAACTGGATGGACGTGCTGGAAACTCCCTTCCTTCTTCCTCACTTCGGTTGAAATCACCAGAAGATACGGCACCCACCAGCTATATTCAATTGAAATGTCAAATTATATACTGTATGTCTCAGCGTGTCAAGCTCCAACTTTTCCCTCTCTACCCCTCTCTCCCACAGACGATTAAGGGTCAAAGTAGTAGAGTGATAGGTAAAGGGAAAATAAGGAAGGAAGGAAGGACAAAGCGGAAATAGAATATGTAAAAATGTGGGAAAGGGGTATTAAAAGAACCACACTGGTAGAATATAAGAAAAGACAAAGGGAGCAAGAACAGAAGAAAAAGGTAAGCGGAAATAGAAAAGAAAAACAGTGGATGGGGAATGACAGAAATAATAGGTTTAAAAAGGAGGAATTAAGTAATAGAATAGGGATGTGAAAAGAGGAAAAAAAACAAAAATTAGATTAGGGAAAGGCAAGGAACAGCTAAAAAATATAAATTAGGCGAGTGTTAGGAGTCGAGTTTCCTCTGCTGCACAGGGGGAATCTCGATCCGTCTCCGCTGCGGTCTCCCATTCCCCTCCAGCCGCAGTGGAGTCTGCTCAGCAGGGACGTCGATCCCAGCGTCTCGCTCAGTCTGACTCTGTGAGAAGAGTTATTGCTGCTTCTCCAGCTTCTGCCTTTGAAGCCTATTCTGGTCAGCAGCGAGCGGACTTCTCTGGGACTAAGTCCTTATCTGCACACACTGAGCATGCCCAGGGCAAGATCTCCCGTTGGAGATCGAGGGTCATGTGCTCAGGCTCTGCGGCACATTCCATTGGTCCTCTTGGCAGGTCCTAGAAGGGCAAAAGTTCTGTAGCCATTTCCTGTGCTGCAGCTATATAAACTGCGCATGACCGCACGGCCATGCGCTAGTATTGTCTTACAATTGATATGTGTGTATGTGTGAGTGCAAGTCGTTCTTGGTTACCCCTTCCCTATTGAATGTCTGTTCGCGGAAGGTGTACGGCTGCTATCTAGCGCCCGACTTAGCCTACTACACTAAACACACATCACAGCGTCCTGTAGCTGTGCCTGCCAGTACGGCGCCGTGCGCCTGCCTTGCGCTTTCCATACCCAAGTCTGGGTGGTTAGTGGCGTCCGTTAGTGCGGCATCGCTCGCGCACTTGTGCGCTTATATTTCTGAAGGTTCTCTACACACCCAGTTGCGGTGTTGTGCCAGCAAGGGCCTAATCGGGCTTCAATCCCTTCTGGGGTTAAGTCCGCTGGCCACTTGCTCGCTCTCTAGTGCGGTATTGCGGTCCTGTGAATTAACAGGATCGCTTTCCTCACGCTGGGTGAGGTTTAACCCACGCGTGTTTACTTTAGTGTACCGCTATAGAGTCTGCAAATTGCTAGCAGCAGGTTCTCACCTGCACGGTGGACCCCGGACTGCGAACGCATCTTCGTCACCTGTCTTGGTGCGTTCCGCCAGTCCTAACATAATACTAGCGCCAGGGTCTGGCTAGTAAATGGCAGACGGTCAGCGTCTACAGCAGTACATCCAGCAGCTGGAGGGTAGGTTGGCGGCTCTCGAGCGCACAACCTCAGCTGTGGACGTTACTGCTGTCGCTGTTCAGGCTGCAAGTGCAGCTGCAGCCAGTTTGTCCGCTGCCACCCCTGCTCCGACCTTATCCCGTCTCCCGCTTCCAGACAAGTTTGCTGGTGACAGTAAGCCATGTCGGGGATTCGTGAGCCAGTGCTCCATACATCTCGAGCTGCTGGCTGCACGTTTTCCTACGGAACGGGCGAAAGTGGGATTCATTATATCTCTCTTGTCGGGCAGGGCGTTGGAGTGGGCAACGCCGCTTTGGGAACGTGGTGATCGTGTGGTGCAGAGTGCTCCTATCTTCCTGGACGCTCTGAGGCAGGTCTTTCTGGGACCTCGTGTCACCCACGATACCGCGCTCCAATTGTTGGCAATTACTCAGGCTTCGTCCATGGTCAGCCAGTTTGCCATCCTATTCCGGACTCTAGCTTCTGAGCTGGAATGGCCGGATAAAGTCCTTATTCCGGTGTTCTGGAAAGGACTGGCAGATCATGTGAAGGACGCCTTGGCCACCAGGGAGATTCCCGCCACACTGGAGGAGCTTATTACTATAGCTACCCGCATCGATCTCCGTTTTAACGAGCGGAGGTTGGAGCGGACCCAGTGTAGGCAGAGGTTTCGGCTGGCTCCCATCTTTGCCAAACCTCTAGAATCTCCTGTTATGGCGTCCGACTCCCATGAGGCCATGGAGGTTTCTCGAGCGGGATCTAGGTCTCAGACCGCTCGAGTACCTGTGCTATGTAAAAATTGCCAGCAACCGGGACATTTCGCTAATAAATGTCCACGGCGGTCGGGAAAACGATCGCGTCTAGTGTCCATTGGAGGAGGTTCACTGGACACCGCGGCATTTTCCTCAAAATTGTCCTTTAAAGGGACAATCCTGTTAGGCATATCCACTCTTACAGTAGAGCTTTGTGTGGATTCAGGAGCAGAGGGAAATTTTATGTCTTCTGCTTTTGCTCAGCGCCACGCAATACCTCTGGCTATGCTAGCCAAACCAGTAACCGTGAGAGTGGTGAATGGGTCGACACTTCCATTACAGATCACACATCAGACTGTCCCTTTCACGTTAGCCATGTCCCCATCCCACCAGGAGACTATTTCCCTTCTTGTCCTTCCCGAGGGAATGGATGAGATTCTGCTGGGAATGCCCTGGCTTCGTTTCCACTCCCCACATATTGAGTGGACCTCTGGGAGGATATTGGGTTGGAGTGAATCCTGTAAGGGCAGATGTGTGAAAGAGTGCGTTCAGGTTTCCACCACTGAGATACTCGCAGATCTCTCTACTCTCCCCAAACACTATTGGTCTTATGCAGACGTCTTTTCCAAAAAAGCCGCGGAGACCCTTCCGCCTCACCGTCCCTATGACTGTCCTATAGATCTCTTGCCTGGAGCAGAACCTCCTCGGGGACGTGTCTATCCCCTCTCTCTCCCGGAAACGGAGGCTATGTCCCAATACATCCAGGAGAATTTGGCAAGAGGATTTATTAGGAAGTCAGTGTCACCAGCTGGGGCAGGGTTCTTCTTCGTACAGAAGAAGAATGGAGAGTTGCGTCCTTGCATAGACTACAGGGGTCTTAACGCCATCACCGTTAAAAATAAGTACCCGCTGCCCCTGATTTCTGAGCTTTTTGATAGGCTACGGGGAGCTAAGGTATTTACCAAATTAGACCTGCGGGGAGCTTATAACCTGATTCGCATTCGTGAGGGGGACGAATGGAAGACGGCGTTTAACACCAGAGATGGGCATTATGAGTATCTGGTGATGCCCTTCGGGCTCTGTAATGCCCCAGCCGTTTTCCAAGACTTTGTCAACGACATCTTCCGGGATATGCTTTCCACCTCGGTCGTAGTCTATCTGGATGATATTCTCATCTTCTCTCCAGATATTGACTCCCACCGGAGAGATGTTGGCAGAGTCTTCGACCTCTTACGGGCAAACTCTCTTTACGCAAAGTTGGAGAAGTGTGTGTTTGAGCAGGAGTCTTTACCTTTCTTGGGCTATATCATCTCTGCCCAAGGATTGGCTATGGATCCTGCCAAACTACAGGCTGTGATGGACTGGCAAGAACCCCATTCACTTAAAGCGGTGCAGCGCTTTATGGGGTTCATTAATTATTACCGCCAGTTCATCCCCCATTTCTCAACTTTGGTAGCTCCCTTGGTAGCCCTCACCAAGAAGGGAGCAAATCCCAAAGTGTGGTCTGAAGAGGTCTCCAGGGCCTTTTCTTCTACTAAGTCTCATTTTGCTAGCGCTCCCATCCTACATCGTCCCGATGTCGATAAGCCGTTTATAATGGAGGTGGATGCCTCTTCCGTTGGTGCTGGAGCAGTCCTCTTCCAGAAGGATGCTCAAGGTCGGAAGCATCCGTGCTTTTTCTTCTCCAAGACCTTCACACCAGCGGAGAGGAATTATTCCATCGGGGACAGGGAGTTGCTAGCGATGAAATTGGCTTTCTCTGAGTGGAGACATCTCTTGGAGGGGGCTCGTTTTCCCTTTCAAGTATTTACAGACCATAAAAATTTGCTATATTTGCAAACAGCCCAGAGGCTAAATTCTCGCCAGGCCAGATGGTCCTTATTCTTCTCCCGATTCCACTTCACCCTCCATTATGTCGCTGGGGAGAAGAACATTCGAGCTGATGCTCTTTCTCGCTCTGTTGTGTCATCTGAGGAGGAGGAAGGAGAGCCTCGGCTTATTGTTCCTTCTGAGAGCTTGAGAACCGTGGCTCCGGTGTCGCTTGAGTCTGTGCCTCCAGGCAAGACTTTTGTGCCCATAAATTTGCGACCGGAGGTTCTCTCTTGGGCTCATTCCTCCAGGGTGGGTGGACACTTTGGGACTAAAAGGACATCTGAGCTGCTGGCGAGGACGTACTGGTGGCCGCATATGCTGCGAGATGTCAGGGATTACGTTCTGGCGTGTGTCTCATGCGCCAAAAATAAGTCTCCTCGACAACGGCCGTCTGGGTTACTCTATCCCTTGCCGGTGGCAGACAGGCCCTGGGAGATGGTCGGGATGGACTTTGTAGTGGGTTTGCCCAAGTCTCGCGGCTGTACCGTCATTTGGGTAATTACCGATCATTTCTCGAAAATGGTGCACTTGGTGCCGCTCCCACGGTTACCTTCTGCACGGGCCTTGGCAGCGTTGTTCATAAGACACATCTTCCGCCTACACGGCATGCCAGACAAAATTGTCAGTGACCGGGGTCCCCAGTTTGCGTCTCGGTTCTGGAGAGAGCTTTGTCGTCTTCTCAGCATTGAGTTAAATCTCTCTTCCGCATATCATCCCGAGACGAATGGGTTGGTAGAGAGGGCCAATCAGACTCTGGTGACATATCTGCGACATTTTGTTTCTGCCAGGCAGGATGACTGGGCATCTTTATTACCATGGGCAGAGTTCGCCCTTAATAACGCTGTAGCCGATTCCACCGGTCAGACTCCTTTCCTCCTTAATTACGGCCAGCATCCGCGGGTTCCTGTGCCTATGCCCGTGTCCTCTGCTGACTCCAGGGTGGCAGACTGGGCAGTGGAGGCACGGGACATTTGGGACCGCACTCAGGATGCCATTCGGGCCTCGAAGGAGAGAATGAGGTCCTCCGCCGATGCACATCGGCGCCCTGCCCCGGCCTTTGCTCCTGGCGACTTGGTGTGGCTCTCCGCCCGTAACATCAGGCTGCGAGTTGAGTCCACTAAGTTTGCTCCTCGCTACTTGGGCCCATTCAAGGTCCTCGAGCAGGTTAATCCCGTGGTCTACCGCCTGGCTCTTCCTCCACGCTTGGGTATCACCGACACCTTTCATGTGTCCCTCTTGAAACCCGTATACATGTCCCGGTTTTCCGAGTCATCTGCCGGGACATCGGGTTCGTCTACGGACGATTACGAGGTGAACGCTATTTTAGGGTGCAAGGTGGTACGCGGCAAAAAGTTTTATTTGGTGGATTGGAAGGGTTATGGTCCAGAGGACAGGTCTTGGGAGCCTGCTGAAAACATTCGGGCCCCACAGCTCATTGCTGCCTTCGAGCGTAGCGAGGCCCAAGGAGGGGGGGGCCCTAGGAGGGGGGGTAATGTTAGGAGTCGAGTTTCCTCTGCTGCACAGGGGGAATCTCGATCCGTCTCCGCTGCGGTCTCCCATTCCCCTCCAGCCGCAGTGGAGTCTGCTCAGCAGGGACGTCGATCCCAGCGTCTCGCTCAGTCTGACTCTGTGAGAAGAGTTATTGCTGCTTCTCCAGCTTCTGCCTTTGAAGCCTATTCTGGTCAGCAGCGAGCGGACTTCTCTGGGACTAAGTCCTTATCTGCACACACTGAGCATGCCCAGGGCAAGATCTCCCGTTGGAGATCGAGGGTCATGTGCTCAGGCTCTGCGGCACATTCCATTGGTCCTCTTGGCAGGTCCTAGAAGGGCAAAAGTTCTGTAGCCATTTCCTGTGCTGCAGCTATATAAACTGCGCATGACCGCACGGCCATGCGCTAGTATTGTCTTACAATTGATATGTGTGTATGTGTGAGTGCAAGTCGTTCTTGGTTACCCCTTCCCTATTGAATGTCTGTTCGCGGAAGGTGTACGGCTGCTATCTAGCGCCCGACTTAGCCTACTACACTAAACACACATCACAGCGTCCTGTAGCTGTGCCTGCCAGTACGGCGCCGTGCGCCTGCCTTGCGCTTTCCATACCCAAGTCTGGGTGGTTAGTGGCGTCCGTTAGTGCGGCATCGCTCGCGCACTTGTGCGCTTATATTTCTGAAGGTTCTCTACACACCCAGTTGCGGTGTTGTGCCAGCAAGGGCCTAATCGGGCTTCAATCCCTTCTGGGGTTAAGTCCGCTGGCCACTTGCTCGCTCTCTAGTGCGGTATTGCGGTCCTGTGAATTAACAGGATCGCTTTCCTCACGCTGGGTGAGGTTTAACCCACGCGTGTTTACTTTAGTGTACCGCTATAGAGTCTGCAAATTGCTAGCAGCAGGTTCTCACCTGCACGGTGGACCCCGGACTGCGAACGCATCTTCGTCACCTGTCTTGGTGCGTTCCGCCAGTCCTAACAGCGAGGGACCAGAAGGAGAAGTGAGAAAGGATTTAAAAAAGGAAACTGAAGGAAAGACAAAGCGAAATGAAAATGGAGGAGAAGAGGTGAGAAAAGTAAAGGGAAGGGGAAGATACTTTGAGTAGAAGGACCAGAAAGGGAACAAAGGAAAGAGAGCGAAGAGTAAGGGGTGAAGAGTCAGAGAATGCAGCCTCAGAGGATACATCCTGTAGTTATAACAGGAAGTAGGGTATTGTTGCTTTAATGTTCAGTATTAAATATTACAAAACGCAATGTTCTTTTCTGTGTATTTTATCTGGACATTGCAATTATTTTACCAGAAATACGCACCATTGTAATTATATTTCTTGTTTTGTTGTGATGTCTCTCTGTGGTTAGTCACTATGACTCATTCTTCCTCAACTTTTAACCTTGTTGAACATGAAATATATATCTATGTCAGAGACGGCTTGGAACGCTGTAATGTCTGCAAATTCTGTAAACCAAAGTCTAAACTAATTAATGGGAGGGAGGAATGTAGTATAAATTTTTGCAAAACAACGGCATTTGGAAGTTAAAAAGTTTTTTTGGCTTGAACCATGAACTTGAGAGGGTTTTCCATATTTTAACACTACCTCTGCTGTGCTTTAACAGCCCAATATGTGCACTTTCACAAATACATCAAAAAAACAAAATGTCTCAGAAAGTACAGAAAACATGGGCAGAAAAGTTATCTGGGGGTAATAGAATGATATTCATGGTAAATTAAGATAAATGTTTTGGGTAGTGGCTAAACTTTATAAAGGTAAAAAGGTAAGTAAACTCCAAATTTGACCCCATAATATTATCAAAATGAACGTTAATGGTAAGGAGTAGTGATGAGCGAGTGTACTTGGTACTCGAGTCTTCCGAGCATGCTCAGGTGTTCTCCGAGTATTTTGGGCGTGCTCGGAGATTATGTTTGAGTCGCCACAACTGCATGATTTGCGGCTGCTAGGCAGCCTGAATACATGTGGGGGTTGCCTGTTTAATAGGGAATCCCCACATGTATTCTGGCTGTCTGGCAGCCACAAATCATGCAGCTGCAGCGACTCAAAAAATCTCCGAGCACGCCGAAAATACTCGAGTATCGAGTACACTCGCTCATCACTAGTAAGGAGATAAACAAATCATTTTGCAGGACTTTGGTCAAGCGGCTATGTCAGTATTCCATGGCTGCCATATATCATTCCCGTTAACTAACATCATGCCCGGCTCCTCTTTGATTAGCCAGCCTATTTCGATGTCAAGTGTGCGTCACAATGCAACGATGATGTTCGGGAGCCACAAAATACTGATGTTGCTGTTGTACCAGAGTCCTGTTAATTTACTTGCGCCTCTCCACTCTAGAATACTACAGAATGGGCAGAACAGAACAAAATTCATTTTATAATTTATATGCCAAATTTTTTTTTTTTTTTTAGAAATAGAGGAAAAGCAAAGGGAATGGTGATGGGACTATTGATATGCATAGTACTAATGCTCCACTTACAGTGTAATTGGCATACTTGGCCATGGCCACTCGGAGCTTGCATCGCCAGTAAATGAACCTGTGCAAGCGTAGTAGAACATAAAGTTTTTGTTTACCTCAGCTTATCTATCCTGGACACTGAATTGTATTGAAATATATATAACGTTTATTTATATGTACAGTATGTACAGAAGGAGAGTAAAACTAATCCCAAACTGTTCTTCAACTATATCAATAGTAAAAGAATAAAAACTGAAAATGTAGGCCCCTTAAAAAATAGTGAGGAAAGAATGGTTGTAGATGACGAGGAAAAAGCTAATATATTAAACACCTTCTTCTCCACGGTATTCACGGTGGAAAATGAAATGCTAGGTGAAATCCCAAGAAACAATGAAAACCCTATATTAAGGGTCACCAATCTAACCCAAGAAGAGGTGCGAAACCGGCTAAATAAGATTAAAATAGATAAATCTCCGGGTCCGGATGGCATACACCCACGAGTACTAAGAGAACTAAGTAATGTAATAGATAAACCATTATTTCTTATTTTTAGTGACTCTATAGCGACAGGGTCTGTTCCGCAGAACTGGCGCATAGCAAATGTGGTGCCAATATTCAAAAAGGGCTCTAAAAGTGAACCTGGAAATTATAGGCCAGTAAGTCTAACCTCTATTGTTGGTAAAATATTTGAAGGGTTTCTGAGGGATGTTATTCTGGATTATCTCAATGAGAATAACTGTTTAACTCCATATCAGCATGGGTTTATGAGAAATCGCTCCTGTCAAACCAATCTAATCAGTTTTTATGAAGAGGTAAGCTATAGACTGGACCACGGTGAGTCATTGGACGTGGTATATCTCGATTTTTCCAAAGCGTTTGATACCGTGCCGCACAAGAGGTTGGTACACAAAATGAGAATGCTTGGTCTGGGGGAAAATGTGTGTAAATGGGTTAGTAACTGGCTTAGTGATAGAAAGCAGAGGGTGGTTATAAATGGTATAGTCTCTAACTGGGTCGCTGTGACCAGTGGGGTACCGCAGGGGTCAGTATTGGGACCTGTTCTCTTCAACATATTCATTAATGATCTGGTAGAAGGTTTACACAGTAAAATATCGATATTTGCAGATGATACAAAACTATGTAAAGCAGTTAATACAAGAGAAGATAGTATTCTGCTACAGATGGATCTGGATAAGTTGGAAACTTGGGCTGAAAGGTGGCAGATGAGGTTTAACAATGATAAATGTAAGGTTATACACATGGGAAGAGGGAATCAATATCACCATTACACACTGAACGGGAAACCACTGGGTAAATCTGACAGGGAGAAGGACTTGGGGATCCTAGTTAATGATAAACTTACCTGGAGCAGCCAGTGCCAGGCAGCAGCTGCCAAGGCAAACAGGATCATGGGGTGCATTAAAAGAGGTCTGGATACACATGATGAGAGCATTATACTGCCTCTGTACAAATCCCTAGTTAGACCGCACATGGAGTACTGTGTCCAGTTTTGGGCACCGGTGCTCAGGAAGGATATAATGGAACTAGAGAGAGTACAAAGGAGGGCAACAAAATTAATAAAGGGGATGGGAGAACTACAATACTCAGATAGATTAGCGAAATTAGGATTATTTAGTCTAGAAAAAAGACGACTGAGGGGCGATCTAATAACCATGTATAAGTATATAAGGGGACAATACAAATATCTCGCTGAGGATCTGTTTATACCAAGGAAGGTGACGGGCACAAGGGGGCATTCTTTGCGTCTGGAGGAGAGAAGGTTTTTCCACCAACATAGAAGAGGATTATTTACTGTTAGGGCAGTGAGAATCTGGAATTGCTTGCCTGAGGAGGTGGTGATGGCGAACTCAGTCGAGGGGTTCAAGAGAGGCCTGGATGTCTTCCTGGAGCAGAACAATATTGTATCATACAATTATTAGGTTCTGTAGAAGGACGTAGATCTGGGTATTTACTATGATGGAATATAGGCTGAACTGGATGGACAAATGTCTTTTTTCGGCCTTACTAACTATGTTACTATGTTACTATGTTACAGAAAGTATTCAGACTTTTTTACATTTTTCACTCTTTGTTTCATTGCAGCCATTTGGTAAATTCAAAAAAGCTATTTTTTTTCTAATTAATGTACAATCTACAACCCATCTTGACTCAAAAAAAAGTAGAAATGTTTGCAAATTTAATAAAAAAGAAAAACTGAATATATATATGCATTGTGATATACATGTGATATACATGGTTGTAAGTAGAGTTGAGCGACCTTGACCTTTTTAGAGTCGAGCCGGGTTTGGCGAAACCCGACTATCTCAAAAGTCGGGTCGAGTGAAATCGGCCGATTATGACGTAAAGTCGGGATCGACCGAAACACGAAACCCAATGCAAGTCAATGGGGCAGCATAGTCGGCAGTGAGTGGGGGCCAGGAAAACACCTAGAGTGCCCATTTTAATGTCAAAACCATCCATTCTTCTTAATGAAGCTTGTCAAGCGTAATTTACCTTATAATAATTGGAAGGCATTTGAAATTGGGGGTCATTTGGCTAAAGTTGTGGTGGGTAGGGCTGGTTCAAGTAATTAGTGGGCCCAGGAAATCTGGACCACGTCACGGCAGTGGAGCAGGGAGAGGTAAGTATTTCAACTTTGCAAGTGCTGTGAACCTGAGCAAGCAGGGGGGGCCCACTCGTTGGCATTGGCACTGGCACAGGGCCCCTCAAAGTACAGCGGTGTGTTTGCACGGCGGGGGCGCCTCCCACCGGCAGCAACACTTTTGCGTACTATGAGAGGCCCTGTGCCAGTGACGTCGCCAACTAGTATTCCTCCCCCCCACCTGATGAAGGAACCTGCACTTTCATCTGCACCTTCCTCTTTGTCCCCGTGTAAGGTGGTATGGTATGCGGGAAGAGCAACCTGACTTTCAGCAGGGTCACAATGTTGTTGTGTAGCGTGCACGGGGAATGTTGCATTATGGGTCAATGTACCAGCAGACTCATCTATCACTGGCTGGGCAATGGGCAGGATGAGGAGGAAACACAGATATAGGCCCAAAGAATAAAGTTGGCTAAATGCAGTTCAAAATTGGTAACACAGGAATAACCAGGGGGCATTGCAGTGGAGGACAACTGGAATGAGAGGCTGACACAGAGAGTAGGGCCAAATCAGCAAGTAGTCGAAATGCAGTTCAAAATTGGCAACCGTAGTAAACAGGCGGCACAGCTTTGTTCAGTGGAGGAGAACAGCAAGGAGTGGCAGACACCGATAGTAGGCCCCAACCCAACTAGTAGGCAAAATGCAGTCTAACATTAACAACTACTTAACGAGCGCCTGAAAACGGAATTTCAGGACAGGAAACCAGGAGAACAGCAAGGAGTGGCAGACACCGATAGTAGGCCCCAAACCAACTAGTACGCCAAATGCAGTTGTTCCGTTTAACCACAATTTAATGAGAGCCTGAAGATAGAAGTTCAGGAAAGGCAACCTGGAGAACACCTTGGAGTGGAACACACCATCTCTCTACACCCCATACCCAATTTGTAGGCCTAATGCAGTGTAGTTTCCAAGAACTACTAAACGAGAGCCGGAAGATCGAAGCTCAGGAAAGGCAACCTGGAGAACACCTTGGAGTGGAACACACCATCTCTCTACACCCCATACCCAATTTGTAGGCCTAATGCAGTGTAGTTTCCAACAACTACTAAACGAGAGCATGAAGATCGAAGCATTGGCGAGGAAACCTGGGGAACACCTTGGAGTGGAACACACCATCTCTCTACACCCCATACCCAATTTGTAGGCCTAATGCAGCGTAGTTTCCAACAACTACTAAACGAGAGCATGATGATCGAAGCATTGGCGAGGAAACCTGGGGAACACCTTGGAGTGGAACACACCATCTCTCTACAGTGGAACACACCATCTCTCTACACCCCATACCCAATTTGTAGGCCTAATGCAGCGTAGTTTCCAACAACTACTAAACGAGAGCCGGAAGATCGAAGCTCAGGAAAGGCAACCTGGGGAACACCTTGGAGTGGAACACACCATCTCTCTACACCCCATACCCAATTTGTAGGCCCAATGCAGCGTAGTTTCCAACAACTACTAAACGAGAGCCGGAAGATCGAAGCTCAGGAAAGGCAACCTGGGGAACACCTTGGAGTGTAACAAACCCTCTCTCTACACCACGGAAGGGCTGATTCTTAGGAAGGAAGGCTGTCGGAAAGAAGCAGGGCGCGTCCGAGGGTGATTATATTCTTATTAGGTATATACTCACCCTCGGACGCGCCCTGCTTCTTTATTTGTAATGAATGTTTATTTGCAATGTGGTTTTGACTTACTCTATTTTTTTGGTAAATAATGATTTTATTATTTTCATTGTTTTGCATCTTCTTGGCAATAATATAAAGAAGACGCGACAGGACAACACTCGGTGGATGCCATATCTGTGTTTAAAATTGAAAAAACCTTTCCGTTAACTACTTGCAGGAGAAAGTTATTGTAGCTGGTGGCCATTTTTAGTACTGTACCAGATTTTTGTTTTTTATGTTAAAATGTCTGCATTTGATATCTCTCCAGTATTTTCTTTTTTATAAGCAAAATACTTATTTTTATATTTTCTGATGTTGGTTCCAGGGGTACACGGGCAGCAGTGGTGTGGTCAGTGGAGGCCTAGTGGAAGGAGTGACCGCAGACAGGCATCGAAGGCCTAAAATAATAACACATGGCTGTAGGCAATTTTAAATTGGTTCCAGGGGTACACGGGCAGCAGTGATGTGGTCAGTGGAGGCCTAGTGGAAGGAGTGACCGCAGACAGGCATCGAAGGCCTAAAATAATAACACATGGCTGTAGGCAATTCTAAATTGGTTACAGGGGAACACGGGGAGCAGTGCCCTGGTCAGTGTAGTAGTAGTTGAAAGAATGGACCGCAGACAGGCATCGAAGACCTAAAATAAAAAAATTGGGCTGGCTGTAGGCAATTTTAAATTGGTTCCAGGGGTACACGGGCAGCAGTGGTGTGGTCAGTGGAGGCCTAGTGGAAGGAGTCACCGCAGACAGGCATCGAAGGCCTAAAATAATAACACATGGCTGTAGGCAATTTTAAATTGGTTCAAGGGGTACATGGGCAGCAGTGCCCTGGTCAGTGTAGTAGTAGTTGAAAGAATGGACCGCAGACAGGCATCGAAGGCCTAAAATAAAAAAATTGGGCTGGCTGTAGGAAATTTTAAATTGGTTCCAGGGGTACACGGGCAGCAGTGGTGTGGTCAGTGGAGGCCTAGTGGAAGGAGTGACCGCAGACAGGCATCGAAGGCCTAAAATAATAACACATGGCTGTAGGCAATTTTAAATTGGTTCCAGGGGTACACGGGCAGCAGTGGTGTGGTCAGTGGAGGCCTAGTGGAAGGAGTGACCACAGACAGGCATCGAAGGCCTAAAATAATAACACATGGCTGTAGGCAATTTTAAATTGGTTCCAGGGGTACACGGGCAGCAGTGCCCTGGTCAGTGTAGTAGTAGTTGAAAGAATGGACCGCAGACAGGCATCGAAGGCCTAAAATAAAAAAATTGGGCTGGCTGTAGGCAATTTTAAATTGGTTCCAGGGGTACACGGGCAGCAGTGGTGTGGTCAGTGGAGGCCTAGTGGAAGGAGTCACCGCAGACAGGCATCGAAGGCCTAAAATAATAACACATGGCTGTAGGCAATTTTAAATTGGTTCCAGGGGTACACGGGCAGCAGTGGTGTGGTCAGTGGAGGCCTAGTGGAAGGAGTGACCGCAGACAGGCATCGAAGGCCTAAAATAATAACACATGGCTGTAGGCAATTTTAACCCCTTTCTGCCATCAGACGTACTATTGCGTCCATGGGGGGTGGGCCCTACTTCCCAAGGACGCAATAGTACGTCATATGCGATCGGCAGCGCTCACGGGGGGAGCGGCGCCGATCGCGGCCGGGTGTCAGCTGCCTATCGCAGCTGACATCCGGCACTATGTGCCAGGAGCGGTCACGGACCGCCCCCGGCACATTAACCCCCGGCACACCGCGATCAAAGATGATCGCGATGTGCCGGCGGTGCAGGGAAGCACCGCGCAGGGAGGGGGGCTCCCTGCGGGCTTCCCTGAGACCCCCGCAGCAACGCGATGTAATCGCGTTGCTGCGAGGGTCTTGCCGCCCTCCCTCCCTGCTCCAGGTCCCGGATCCAAGATGGCCGCGGATCCGGGTCCTGCAGGGAGGGAGGTGGCTTCACAGAGCCTGCTCAGAGCAGGCACTGTGAAGCAGCCTGCACTGCTATCAGATCAGTGATCTGACAGAGTGCTGTGCAAACTGTCAGATCACTGATCTGTGATGTCCCCCCCTGGGACAAAGTAAAAAAGTAAAAAAAAAAATTTCCAAATGTGTAAAAAAAATTAAAAAAAAATATTCCTAAATAATGAAAAAAAAAAAAAAATATTCCCATAAATACATTTCTTCATCTAAATAAAAAAAAAAAAAAACAATAAAAGTACACATATTTAGTATCGCCGCGTCCGTATCGACTCGCCCTATAAAACTGGCACACTAGTTAACCCCTTCAGTAAACACCGTAAGAAAAAAAAAAAAAAAACGAGGCAAAAAACGACGCTTTATTATCATACCGCCAAACAAAAAGTGGAATAACACGTGATCAAAAAGACAGATATAAATAACCATGGTACCGCTGAAAGCGTCATCTTGTCCCGCAAAAAACGAGCCACCATACAGCATCATCAGCAAAAAAATGAAAAAGTTATAGTCCTGAGAATAAAGCGATGCCAAAATAATTATTTTTTCTATAAAATAGTTTTTATCGTATAAAAGCGCCAAAACATAAAAAAATGATATAAATGAGATGTCGCTGTAATCGTACTGACCCGAAGAATAAAACTGCTTTATCAATTTTACCAAACGCGGAACGGTATAAACGCCTCCCCCAAAAGAAATTCATGAATAGCTGGTTTTTGGTCATTCTGTCTCACAAAAATCGGAATAAAAAGCGATCAAAAAATGTCACGTGCCCGAAAATGTTACCAATAAAAACGTCAACTCGTCGCGCAAAAAACAAGACCTCACATGACTGTGTGGACCAAAATATGGAAAAATTATAGCTCTCAAAATGTGGTAACGCAAAAAATATTTTTTGCAATAAAAAGCGTCTTTCAGTGTGTGACGGCTGCCAATCATAAAAATCCGCTAAAAAACCCGCTATAAAAGTAAATCAAACCCCCCTTCATCACCCCCTTAGTTAGGGAAAAATAAAAAAATGTATTTATTTCCAATTTCCCGTTAGGGCTAGGGTTAGGGCTAGGGTTAGGGCTAGGGTTAGGGCTAGTGTTAGGGTTAGGGCTAGGGTTAGGGCTAGGGTTAGGGTTAGGGCTAGGGTTAGGGCTAGGGTTAGGGTTAGGGCTAGGGTTAGGGTTAGGGTTAGGGCTAGGGTTAGGGCTAGGGTTAGGGCTAGGGTTAGGGCTAGGGTTAGGGCTAGGGTTAGGGTTGGGGCTAGGGTTAGGGCTAGGGTTAGGGCTACAGTTAGGGTTGGGGCTAAAGTTACAGTTAGGGTTTAGATTACATTTACAGTTGGGAATAGGATTGGGATTAGGGTTAGGGGTGTGTCAGGGTTAGAGGTGTGGTTAGGGTTACCGTTGGAATTAGGGTTAGGGGAGTGTTTGGATTAGGGTTTCAGTTATAATTGGGGGGTTTCCACTGTTTAGGCACATCAGGGGCTCTCCAAAAGCGACATGGCGTCCGATCTCAATTCCAGCCAATTCTGCGTTGAAAAAGTAAAACAGTGCTTCTTTCCTTCCGAGCTCACCCGTGTGCCCAAACAGGGGTTTACCCCAACATATGGGGTATCAGCGTACTCAGGACAAATAGGACAACAACTGTTGGGGTCCAATTTCTTCTCTTACCCTTGGAAAAATAAAAAATTGGGGGCGAAAAGATAATTTTTGTGAAAAAATATGATTTTTTATTTTTACGGTTCTGCATTATAAACTTCTGTGAAGCACTGGGTGGGTCAAAGTGCTCACCACACCTCTAGATAAGTTCCTTAGGGGGTCTACTTTCCAAAATGGTGTCACTTGTGGGGGGTTTCAATGTTTAGGCACATCAGTGGCTTTCCAAACGCAACATGGCATCCCATCTCAATTCCTGTCAATTTTGCATTGAAAAGTCAAACGGCGCTCCTTCCCTTCCGAGCTCTCCCATCCGCCCAAACAGTGGTTTACCCCCACATATGGGATATCAGCTTACTCAGGACAAATTGTACAACAACTATTGGGGTCCAATTTCTTCTCTTACCCTTGGAAAAATAAAAAATTGGGGGCGAAAAGATAATTTTTGTGAAAAAATATGATTTTTTATTTTTACGGTTCTACATTATAAACTTCTGTGAAGCACTTGGTGGGTGAAAGAGCTCACCACACCTCTAGATAAGTTCCTTAGGGGGTTTACTTTCCAAAATGGTGTCACTTGTGGGGGGTTTCAATGTTTAGGCACATCAGGGGCTCTCCAAACGAAACATGGCGTCCCATCTCAATTCCAGTCAATTTTGCATTGAAAAGTCAAATGGCGCTCCTTCGCTTCCGAGCTGTGCCATGCGCCCAAACAGTGGTTTACCCCCACATGTGGGGTATTGGCGTACTCAGGACAAATTGTACAACAATGATTGCGGTCCATTTTCTCCTGTTACCCTTGGTAAAATAAAACAAATTGGAGCTGAATTAAATTTTTTGTGAAAAAAAGTTAAATGTTCATTTTTATTTAAACATTCAAAAAATTCCTGTGAAGCACCAGAAGGGTTAATAAACTTCTTGAATGTGGTTTTAAGCACCTTGAGGGGTGTAGTTTTTAGAATGGTGTCACACTTGGGTATTTTCTATCATATAGACCCCTCAAAATGACTTCAAATGAGATGTGGTCCCTAAAAAAAAATGGTGTTGTAGAAATGAGAAATTGCTGGTCAACTTTTCACCCTTATAACTCCCTAACAAAAAAAAATTTTGGTTCCAAAATTGTGCTGATGTAAAGTAGACATGTAGGAAATGTTACTTATTAAGTATTTTGTGTGACATATCTCTGTGATTTAATTGCATAAAAATTCAAAGTTGGAAAATTGCGAAATTTTCATAATTTTCGCCAAATTTCCGTTTTTTTCACAAATAAACGCAGGTACTATCAAAGAATTTTTACCATTGTCATGAAGTACAATATGTCACGAGAAAACAGTGTCAGATTCACTGGGATCCGTTGAAGCGTTCCAGAGTTATAACCTCATAAAGGGACAGTGGTCAGAATTGTAAAAATTGGCCCGGTCATTAACGTGCAAACCACCCTTGGGGGTAAAGGGGTTAAATTGGTTCCAGGGGTACACGGGCAGCAGTAGTGTGGTCAGTGGAGGCCTAGTGGAAGGAGTGACCGCAGACAGGCATCGAAGGCCTAAAATAATAACACATGGCTGTAGGCAATTCTAAATTGGTTACAGGGGTACACGGGCAGCAGTGGTGTGGTCAGTGGAGGCCTAGTGGAAGGAGTGACCGCAGACAGGCATCGAAGGCCTAAAATAATAACACATGGCTGTAGGCAATTTTAAATTGGTTCCAGGGGTACACGGGCAGCAGTGCCCTGGTCAGTGTAGTAGTGGTTGAAAGAATGGACCGCAGACAGGCATCGAAGGCCTAAAATAAAAAAAATTGGGCTGGCTGTAGGCAATTTTAAATTGGTTCCAGGGGTACACGGGCAGCAGTGGTGTGGTCAGTGGAGGCCTAGTGGAAGGAGTGACCGCAGACAGGCATCGAAGGCCTAAAATAATAACACATGGCTGTAGGCAATTTTAAAATGGTTCCAGGGGTACACGGGCAGCAGTGGTGTGGTCAGTGGAGGCCTAGTGGAAGGAGTGACCACAGACAGGCATCGCAGGCCTAACATAACAAAAATGTCAATACAATGGTATTGTCAGTGGCAGGCATTGAAGGATGTCAGCGCATAGACTAAACATTGGTGGAGCTGTGAGATAATTTTGCAAGTGGTAGAGCACTGTTTGAGCTGGGGTGGGGGGAAACTGTCTTGTGGCCGGCGGTACAGGCCCAGGGCCCCTCATATTACAACGGTGTGTCTGACGTTGGGTGCGCACCACCACCGCCAGAGACACTTTATTGTACTAGGAGGGACCCAGTGGCAGTGCCGTCGACCAAAAGCGGGCTCACCCACCTCTTCAGACAAACTGCACTCTCACGGGTGCTGTCGCCAAGTGTCGATACCACGGCCCCGTGTGGGGAGTTTGGCCATTTAGTGAGGTGTAAACATGTCGTATGCTGGACAATCAGGTGCAGAAAATTACGAGATTGGAAAAGGCATTCAGAATAGTCCACAGGCAAGACCTTTTCATAGGAAAGCTAGGTGTCAGCCGGGCAAGGTGGGGCAAAAGATTTCGAAATCCAGTTGTGGTTCATTTTAATGAAGGTTAGATCATCTACATTTTTGGTAGCCAGACGAGTCCTTTTTTCTGTTAGTATTGAACCTGCAGCACTGAATACTCTTTCTGATAGGACACTAGCTGCCGGGCAAGCAAGCTCCTGCAATGCATATTCTGCCAATTCTGGCCAGGTGTCTAATTTTGATGCCCAGTAATCAAATGGGAATGACGGTTGAGGGAGAACATCGATAAGGGATGAAAAATAGTTTGTAACCATACTGGACAAATGTTGTCTCCTGTCACTTTGAATTGATGCTGCAGTACCTGTCCTGTCTGCGGTCATAGCAAAATCACTCCACAACCTGGTCAGAAAACCCCTCTGGCCAACGCCACTTCTGATTTCTGCCCCTCTAACTCCTCTGGTCTGCTGGCCCCTGCAGCTCGTGTGAGAACGATCACGGGCGCTGTGTGCAGGGAATGCCAGAAGCAAACGGTCAACAAGAGTTGATTGTTTGGTTGCTAATATTAGTTCCAAGTTCTCATGTGGCATTATATTTTGCAATTTGCCTTTATAGCGAGGATCAAGGAGGTAGGCCAACCAGTAATCGTCATCATTCATCATTTTAGTTATGCGTGTGTCCCTTTTGAGGATACGTAAGGCATAATCCGCCATGTGGGCCAAAGTTCCAGTTCTCAAATCTGCGGTTGTGCTTGGTTGAGGGGCAGTTTCAGGCAAATCCACGTCACTTGTGTCCCTCAAAAAACCAGAACCCGGCCTTGCCGCGCCACCAATTTCCAGTGGCCCCGGAAAAGCTTCCTCATTAAAAATATAATCATCCCCATCATCCTCCTCGTCCTCCTCCTCCTCTTCGCCCGCTACCTCGTCCTGTACACTGCCCTGGCCAGACAATGGCTGACTGTCATCAAGGCTTTCCTCTTCCTCAGCTGCAGACGCCTGATCCTTTATGTGCGTCAAACTTTGCATCAGCAGACGCATTAGGGGGATGCTCATGCTTATTATGGCGTTGTCTGCACTAACCAGCCGTGTGCATTCCTCAAAACACTGAAGGACTTGACACATGTCTTGAATCTTCGACCACTGCACACCTGACAACTCCATGTCTGCCATCCTACTGCCTGCCCGTGTATGTGTATCCTCCCACAAAAACATAACAGCCCGCCTCTGTTCACACAGTCTCTGAAGCATGTGCAGTGTTGAGTTCCACCTTGTTGCAACGTCTATGATTAGGCGATGCTGGGGAAGGTTCAAAGAACGCTGATAGGTCTGCATACGGCTGGAGTGTACGGGCGAACGGCGGATATGTGAGCAAAGTCCACGCACTTTGAGGAGCAGGTCGGATAACCCCGGATAACTTTTCAGGAAGCACTGCACCACCAGGTTTAAGGTGTGAGCCAGGCAAGGAATGTGTTTCAGTTGGGAAAGGGAGATGGCAGCCATGAAATTCCTTCCGTTATCACTCACTACCTTGCCTGCCTCAAGATCTACAGTGCCCAGCCACGACTGCGTTTCTTTCTGCAAGAACTCGGACAGAACTTCCGCGGTGTGTCTGTTGTCGCCCAAACACTTCATAGCCAATACAGCCTGCTGACGTTTGCCAGTAGCTGCCCCATAATGGGAGACCTGGTGTGCAACAGTGGCAGCTGCGGATGGAGTGGTTGTGCGACTGCGGTCTGTGGACGAGCTCTCGCTTCTGCAGGAGGACGAAGAGGAGGAGGAGGGGGTGCGAACGGCTACAGCCAATTGTTTCCTAGACCGTGGGCTAGGCAGAACTGTCCCAAACTTGCTGTCCCCTGTGGACCCTGCATCCACCACATTTACCCAGTGTGCCGTGATGGACACGTAACGTCCCTGGCCATGCCTACTGGTCCATGCATCTGTTGTCAGGTGCACCTTTGTGCTCACAGATTGCCTGAGTGCATGGACGATGCGCTCTTTAACATGCTGGTGGAGGGCTGGGATGGCTTTTCTGGAAAAAAAGTGTCGACTGGGTAGCTCGTAGCGTGGTACAGCGTAGTCCATCAGGGCTTTGAAAGCTTTGCTTTCAACTAACCGGTAGGGCATCATCTCTAACGAGATTAGTCTAGCTATGTGTGCGTTCAAACCCTGTGTACGCGGATGCGAGGCTAAGTACTTCCTTTTTCTAACCATAGTCTCATGTAGGGTGAGCTGGACTGGAGAGCTGGAGATCGTGGAACTAGCGGGGGTGCCGGTGGACATGGCAGACTGAGAGACGGTGGGAGATGGTATTGTTGCCACCGGTGCCCTAGATGCAGTGTTTCCTACTACGAAACTGGTGATTCCCTGACCCTGACGGCTTTGGCCTGGCAAAGAAACCTGCACAGATACTGCAGGTGGTGCGGAAAATGGTGGCCCTACACTGCCGGAAGGGATGTTGCGTTGCTGACTAGCTTCATTGGCCGAGGGTGCTACAACCTTAAGGGACGTTTGGTAGTTAGTCCAGGCTTGCAAATGCATGGTGGTTAAATGTCTATGCATGCAACTTGTATTGAGACTTTTCAGATTCTGTCCTCTGCTTAAGGTAGTTGAACATTTTTGACAGATGACTTTGCGCTGATCAATTGGATGTTGTTTAAAAAAATGCCAGACTGCACTCTTTCTAGCATCGGATACCTTTTCAGGCATTGCAGACTGAGCTTTAACCGGATGGCCACGCTGTCCTCCAACAGGTTTTAGCTTTGCCACGCGTTTTGGGCAAGATACGGGCCTGGCAGATGGAATCTGTTGCGATGTTGATGCCTGCTGCGGCCCCTCCTCCTCCGCTTCAGAACTGCTGCCGCCTGCACCCTGTTCCCCCAATGGCTGCCAATCGGGGTCAAGAACTGGGTCATCTATTACCTCTTCTTGTAGCTCGTGTGCAACTTCGTCTGTGTCACCGTGTCGGTCGGTGGTATAGCGTTCGTGATGGGGCAACATAGTCTCATCAGGGTCTGATTCTTGATCAGCACCCTGCGAGGGCAATGTTGTGGTCTGAGTCAAAGGACCAGCATAGTAGTCTGGCTGTGGCTGTGCATCAGTGCACTCCATGTCAGATTCAACTTGTAATGGGCATGGACTGTTAACTGCTTCACTTTCTAAGCCAGGGACGGTATGTGTAAAGAGCTCCATGGAGTAACCCGTTGTGTCGCCTGCTGCATTCTTCTCTGTTGTTGTTTTTGCTGAAGAGGACAAGGAAGCGACTTGTCTCTGACCGTGAACATCCACTAACGACGCACTGCTTTGACATTTACCAGTTTCACGAGAGGAGGCAAAAGAGCTAGAGGCTGAGTCAGCAAGATAAGCCAAAACTTGCTCTTGCTGCTCCGGCTTTAAAAGCTTTTTTCCTACTCCCAGAAAAGGGAGCGTTCGAGGCCTTGTGTAGCCAGACGACGAACCTGGCTCCACAGCTCCAGACTTAGGTGCAATATTTTTTTTCCCACGACCAGCTGATGCTCCACCACTACCACTACCCTCATTACCAGCTGACGCCCCCGGCCACGACCTCTTCCACCATACTTCCTCATTGTTTTAAAAACGTAAACAAACTAACGGTATTTGTTGCTGTCACACAAATTACACGGTGAGCTATAACTTCAGTATGATTTAGCTACCCCTTTACAGGTGAGTGAGACCACAACGAAAATCAGGCACAATGTTACACACTCTGTTGTTGGTGGCAACAAATGAGAGAGATGCCACACACGCAGGACTGTCACTGAAGCACAAATGTAAATATTAATCTCCCACTGATTTGATTTTTTTTTTTTTTTTCAGGGAAACTTTAGGAAAAAAAAATAGAATAAAATGATTTTTTCAGGAAGAATTTAGAAACCAAAGAAAATAAAATGATTTTTTCAGGGAGAATTTAGAAAACAAAACAAAAAAAGGCTTTCTATGGCCCACTGAGTGAGAGATGACGCACACAGGAGTCAGGAGTGGCACACAAGCCCAGAGGCCAATATTTATCTCCCACTGATTGATGTAGTGATTTTTTCAGGTAGATTTTGGAACCCAAATCAAGCTAAAAAAAAAAGGCTTTCTATGGCCCACAATTGGAGAGAGAGAGAGAGATGGCACACCCAGGAGTCAAGACTGGCACACAAGCAGAAAGGGCAATATTAATCTCCCACTGATTTGTTTTTTGTTTTTTTTTTCAGGGAGACTTTAGGAAAAAAAAAATAGAATAAAATGATTTTTTCAGGAAGAATTTAGAAACCAAATAAAATAAAATGATTTTTTCAGGGAGAATTTAGAAAACAAATAAAACAAAAAAAGGCTTTCTATGGCCCACTGAGTGAGAGATGACGCACACAGGAGTCAGGAGTGGCACACAAGCCCAGAGGCCAATATTTATCTCCCACTGATTGATGTAGTGATTTTTTCAGGTAGATTTTGGAACCCAAATCAAGCTAAAAAAATAATAGGCTTTCTATGGCCCACAATTGGAGAGAGAGAGAGAGATGGCACACCCAGGAGTCAAGACTGGCACACAAGCAGAAAGGGCAATATTAATCTCCCACTGATTTGTTTTTTTTTTGTTTTTTTTTTCAGGGAGACTTTAGGAAAAAAAAAATAGAATAAAATGATTTTTTCAGGAAGAATTTAGAAACCAAAGAAAATAAAATGATTTTTTCAGGGAGAATTTAGAAAACAAATAAAACAAAAAAAGGCTTTCTATGGCCCACTGAGTGAGAGATGACGCACACAGGAGTCAGGAGTGGCACACAAGCCCAGAGGCCAATATTTATCTCCCACTGATTGATGTAGTGATTTTTTCAGGTAGATTTTGGAACCCAAATCAAGCTAAAAAAATAATAGGCTTTCTATGGCCCACAATTGGAGAGAGAGAGAGAGATGGCACACCCAGGAGTCAAGACTGGCACACAAGCAGAAAGGGCAATATTAATCTCCCACTGATTTGTTTTTTTTTTTTTTCAGGGAGACTTTAGGAAAAAAAAAATAGAATAAAATGATTTTTTCAGGAAGAATTTAGAAACCAAATAAAATAAAATGATTTTTTCAGGGAGAATTTAGAAAACAAATAAAACAAAAAAAGGCTTTCTATGGCCCACTGAGTGAGAGATGACGCACACAGGAGTCAGGAGTGGCACACAAGCCCAGAGGCCAATATTTATCTCCCACTGATTGATGTAGTGATTTTTTCAGGTAGATTTTGGAACCCAAATCAAGCTAAAAAAAATAGGCTTTCTATGGCCCACAATTGGAGAGAGAGAGAGAGATGGCACTCCCAGAAGTCAAGACTGGCACACAAGCAGAAAGGGCAATATTAATCTCCCACTGATTTGTTGTTTTTTTGTTTTTTTTCAGGGAGACTTTAGGAAAAAAAAAATAGAATAAAATTATTTTTCCAGGAAGAATTTAGAAACCAAATAAAATAAAATGATTTTTTCAGGGAGAATTTAGAAAACAAATAAAACAAAAAAAGGCTTTCTATGGCCCACTGAGTGAGAGATGACGCACACAGGAGTCAGGAGTGGCACACAAGCCCAGAGGCCAATATTTATCTCCCACTGATTGATGTAGTGATTTTTTCAGGTAGATTTTGGAACCCAAATCAAGCTAAAAAAATAATAGGCTTTCTATGGCCCACATTTGGAGAGAGAGAGAGAGATGGCACACCCAGGAGTCAAGACTGGCACACAAGCAGAAAGGGCAATATTAATCTCCCACTGATTTGTTTTTTTTTTGTTTTTTTTCAGGGAGACTTTAGAAAAAAAAAATAGAATAAAATGATTTTTTCAGGAAGAATTTAGAAACCAAATAAAATAAAATGATTTTTTCAGGGAGAATTTAGAAAACAAATAAAACAAAAAAAGGCTTTCTATGGCCCACTGAGTGAGAGATGACGCACACAGGAGTCAGGAGTGGCACACAAGCCCAGAGGCCAATATTTATCTCCCACTGATTGATGTAGTGATTTTTTCAGGTAGATTTTGGAACCCAAATCAAGCTAAAAAAATAATAGGCTTTCTATGGCCCACAATTGGAGAGAGAGAGAGAGATGGCACACCCAGGAGTCAAGACTGGCACACAAGCAGAAAGGGCAATATTAATCTCCCACTGATTTGTTTTTTTTTTTTTTCAGGGAGACTTTAGGAAAAAAAAAATAGAATAAAATGATTTTTTCAGGAAGAATTTAGAAACCAAATAAAATAAAATGATTTTTTCAGGGAGAATTTAGAAAACAAATAAAACAAAAAAAGGCTTTCTATGGCCCACTGAGTGAGAGATGACGCACACAGGAGTCAGGAGTGGCACACAAGCCCAGAGGCCAATATTTATCTCCCACTGATTGATGTAGTGATTTTTTCAGGTAGATTTTGGAACCCAAATCAAGCTAAAAAAAAAATAGGCTTTCTATGGCCCACAATTGGAGAGAGAGAGAGAGATGGCACACCCAGGAGTCAAGACTGGCACACAAGCAGAAAGGGCAATATTAATCTCCCACTGATTTGTTTTTTTTTTTTTTTTTTTTCAGGGAGACTTTAGGAAAAAAAAAATAGAATAAAATGATTTTTTCAGGAAGAATTTAGAAACCAAATAAAATAAAATGATTTTTTCAGGGAGAATTTAGAAAACAAATAAAACAAAAAAAGGCTTTCTATGGCCCACTGAGTGAGAGATGACGCACACAGGAGTCAGGAGTGGCACACAAGCCCAGAGGCCAATATTTATCTCCCACTGATTGATGTAGTGATTTTTTCAGGTAGATTTTGGAACCCAAATCAAGCTAAAAAAAAAATAGGCTTTCTATGGCCCACAATTGGAGATAGAGAGAGAGATGGCACACCCAGGAGTCAAGACTGGCACACAAGCAGAAAGGGCAATATTAATCTCCCACTGATTTGTTTTTTTTTTTTTTTTTTTTCATGGAGACTTTAGGAAAAAAAAAATAGAATAAAATGATTTTTTCAGGAAGAATTTAGAAACCAAATAAAATAAAATGATTTTTTCAGGGAGAATTTAGAAAACAAATAAAACAAAAAAAGGCTTTCTATGGCCCACTGAGTGAGAGATGACGCACACAGGAGTCAGGAGTGGCACACAAGCCCAGAGGCCAATATTTATCTCCCACTGATTGATGTAGTGATTTTTTCAGGTAGATTTTGGAACCCAAATCAAGCTAAAAAAATAATAGGCTTTCTATGGCCCACAATTGGAGAAAGAGAGAGAGATGGCACACCCAGGAGTCAAGACTGGCACACAAGCAGAAAGGGCAATATTAATCTCCCACTGATTTGTTTTTTTTTTTGTTTTTTTTCAGGGAGACTTTAGGAAAAAAAAAATAGAATAAAATGATTTTTTCAGGAAGAATTTAGAAACCAAATAAAATAAAATGATTTTTTCAGGGAGAATTTAGAAAACAAATAAAACAAAAAAAGGCTTTCTATGGCCCACTGAGTGAGAGATGACGCACACAGGAGTCAGGAGTGGCACACAAGCCCAGAGGCCAATATTTATCTCCCACTGATTGATGTAGTGATTTTTTCAGGTAGATTTTGGAACCCAAATCAAGCTAAAAAAATAATAGGCTTTCTATGGCCCACAACTGGAGAGAGAGAGAGAGATGGCACACCCAGGAGTCAAGACTGGCACACAAGCAGAATGGGCTATATTAATCTCCCACTGATTTGTTTTTTTTTTTTTTTTTTCAGGGAGACTTTAGGAAAAAAAAAATAGAATAAAATGATTTTTTCAGGAAGAATTTAGAAACCAAATAAAATAAAATGATTTTTTCAGGGAGAATTTAGAAAACAAATAAAACAAAAAAAGGCTTTCTATGGCCCACTGAGTGAGAGATGACGCACACAGGAGTCAGGAGTGGCACACAAGCCCAGAGGCCAATATTTATCTCCCACTGATTGATGTAGTGATTTTTTCAGGTAGATTTTGGAACTCAAATCAAGCTAAAAAAATAATAGGCTTTCTATGGCCCACAATTGGAGAGAGAGAGAGAGATGGCACACCCAGGAGTCAAGACTGGCACACAAGCAGAAAGGGCAATATTAATCTCCCACTGATTTGTTTTTTTTTTGTTTTTTTTTTCAGGGAGACTTTAGGAAAAAAAAAATAGAATAAAATGATTTTTTCAGGAAGAATTTAGAAACCAAAGAAAATAAAATGATTTTTTCAGGGAGAATTTAGAAAACAAATAAAACAAAAAAAGGCTTTCTATGGCCCACTGAGTGAGAGATGACGCACACAGGAGTCAGGAGTGGCACACAAGCCCAGAGGCCAATATTTATCTCCCACTGATTGATGTAGTGATTTTTTCAGGTAGATTTTGGAACCCAAATCAAGCTAAAAAAATAATAGGCTTTCTATGGCCCACAATTGGAGAGAGAGAGAGAGATGGCACACCCAGGAGTCAAGACTGGCACACAAGCAGAAAGGGCAATATTAATCTCCCACTGATTTGTTTTTTTTTGTTTTTTTTTCAGGGAGACTTTAGGAAAAAAAAAATAGAATAAAATGATTTTTTCAGGAAGAATTTAGAAACCAAATAAAATAAAATGATTTTTTCAGGGAGAATTTAGAAAACAAATAAAACAAAAAAAGGCTTTCTATGGCCCACTGAGTGAGAGATGACGCACACAGGAGTCAGGAGTGGCACACAAGCCCAGAGGCCAATATTTATCTCCCACTGATTGATGTAGTGATTTTTTCAGGTAGATTTTGGAACCCAAATCAAGCTAAAAAAATAATAGGCTTTCTATGGCCCACAATTGGAGAGAGAGAGAGAGAGATGGCACACCCAGGAGTCAAGACTGGCACACAAGCAGAAAGGGCAATATTAATCTCCCACTGATTTGTTTTTTTTTTTTTTCAGGGAGACTTTAGGAAAAAAAAAATAGAATAAAATGATTTTTTCAGGAAGAATTTAGAAACCAAATAAAATAAAATGATTTTTTCAGGGAGAATTTAGAAAACAAATAAAACAAAAAAAGGCTTTCTATGGCCCACTGAGTGAGAGATGACGCACACAGGAGTCAGGAGTGGCACACAAGCCCAGAGGCCAATATTTATCTCCCACTGATTGATGTAGTGATTTTTTCAGGTAGATTTTGGAACCCAAATCAAGCTAAAAAAAATAGGCTTTCTATGGCCTACAATTGGAGAGAGAGAGAGAGATGGCACTCCCAGAAGTCAAGACTGGCACACAAGCAGAAAGGGCAATATTAATCTCCCACTGATTTGTTGTTTTTTTGTTTTTTTTCAGGGAGACTTTAGGAAAAAAAAAATAGAATAAAATTATTTTTCCAGGAAGAATTTAGAAACCAAATAAAATAAAATGATTTTTTCAGGGAGAATTTAGAAAACAAATAAAACAAAAAAAGGCTTTCTATGGCCCACTGAGTGAGAGATGACGCACACAGGAGTCAGGAGTGGCACACAAGCCCAGAGGCCAATATTTATCTCCCACTGATTGATGTAGTGATTTTTTCAGGTAGATTTTGGAACCCAAATCAAGCTAAAAAAATAATAGGCTTTCTATGGCCCACATTTGGAGAGAGAGAGAGAGATGGCACACCCAGGAGTCAAGACTGGCACACAAGCAGAAAGGGCAATATTAATCTCCCACTGATTTGTTTTTTTTTTGTTTTTTTTCAGGGAGACTTTAGATTTTTCAGGAAGAATTTAGAAACCAAATAAAATAAAATGATTTTTTCAGGGAGAATTTAGAAAACAAATAAAACAAAAAAAGGCTTTCTATGGCCCACTGAGTGAGAGATGACGCACACAGGAGTCAGGAGTGGCACACAAGCCCAGAGGCCAATATTTATCTCCCACTGATTGATGTAGTGATTTTTTCAGGTAGATTTTGGAACCCAAATCAAGCTAAAAAAATAATAGGCTTTCTATGGCCCACAATTGGAGAGAGAGAGAGAGATGGCACACCCAGGAGTCAAGACTGGCACACAAGCAGAAAGGGCAATATTAATCTCCCACTGATTTGTTTTTTTTTTTTTTCAGGGAGACTTTAGGAAAAAAAAAATAGAATAAAATGATTTTTTCAGGAAGAATTTAGAAACCAAATAAAATAAAATGATTTTTTCAGGGAGAATTTAGAAAACAAATAAAACAAAAAAAGGCTTTCTATGGCCCACTGAGTGAGAGATGACGCACACAGGAGTCAGGAGTGGCACACAAGCCCAGAGGCCAATATTTATCTCCCACTGATTGATGTAGTGATTTTTTCAGGTAGATTTTGGAACCCAAATCAAGCTAAAAAAAAAATAGGCTTTCTATGGCCCACAATTGGAGAGAGAGAGAGAGATGGCACACCCAGGAGTCAAGACTGGCACACAAGCAGAAAGGGCAATATTAATCTCCCACTGATTTGTTTTTTTTTTTTTTTTTTTTCAGGGAGACTTTAGGAAAAAAAAATAGAATAAAATGATTTTTTCAGGAAGAATTTAGAAACCAAATAAAATAAAATGATTTTTTCAGGGAGAATTTAGAAAACAAATAAAACAAAAAAAGGCTTTCTATGGCCCACTGAGTGAGAGATGACGCACACAGGAGTCAGGAGTGGCACACAAGCCCAGAGGCCAATATTTATCTCCCACTGATTGATGTAGTGATTTTTTCAGGTAGATTTTGGAACCCAAATCAAGCTAAAAAAAAATAGGCTTTCTATGGCCCACAATTGGAGAGAGAGAGAGAGATGGCACACCCAGGAGTCAAGACTGGCACACAAGCAGAAAGGGCAATATTAATCTCCCACTGATTTGTTTTTTTTGTTTTTTTTTTTCAGGGAGACTTTAGGAAAAAAAAAATAGAATAAAATGATTTTTTCAGGAAGAATTTAGAAACCAAATAAAATAAAATGATTTTTTCAGGGAGAATTTAGAAAACAAATAAAACAAAAAAAGGCTTTCTATGGCCCACTGAGTGAGAGATGACGCACACAGGAGTCAGGAGTGGCACACAAGCCCAGAGGCCAATATTTATCTCCCACTGATTGATGTAGTGATTTTTTCAGGTAGATTTTGGAACCCAAATCAAGCTAAAAAAATAATAGGCTTTCTATGGCCCACAATTGGAGAAAGAGAGAGAGATGGCACACCCAGGAGTCAAGACTGGCACACAAGCAGAAAGGGCAATATTAATCTCCCACTGATTTGTTTTTTTTTTTGTTTTTTTTCAGGGAGACTTTAGGAAAAAAAAAATAGAATAAAATGATTTTTTCAGGAAGAATTTAGAAACCAAATAAAATAAAATGATTTTTTCAGGGAGAATTTAGAAAACAAATAAAACAAAAAAAGGCTTTCTATGGCCCACTGAGTGAGAGATGACGCACACAGGAGTCAGGAGTGGCACACAAGCCCAGAGGCCAATATTTATCTCCCACTGATTGATGTAGTGATTTTTTCAGGTAGATTTTGGAACTCAAATCAAGCTAAAAAAATAATAGGCTTTCTATGGCCCACAATTGGAGAGAGAGAGAGAGATGGCACACCCAGGAGTCAAGACTGGCACACAAGCAGAAAGGGCAATATTAATCTCCCACTGATTTGTTTTTTTTTTGTTTTTTTTTTCAGGGAGACTTTAGGAAAAAAAAAATAGAATAAAATGATTTTTTCAGGAAGAATTTAGAAACCAAAGAAAATAAAATGATTTTTTCAGGGAGAATTTAGAAAACAAATAAAACAAAAAAAGGCTTTCTATGGCCCACTGAGTGAGAGATGACGCACACAGGAGTCAGGAGTGGCACACAAGCCCAGAGGCCAATATTTATCTCCCACTTTTTTTTTTTTGTTCCAGGGAAAATTTATAAACCCAATAAAAAAAATAATAAATAGGCTTTCTATGGCCCACTATCTGAGAGACAGAGAGAGATGGCACGCTTAGGACTGGCACACAAGCCCAAAGGCCAATATTAATCTCCCTTTTTTTTGTAAAGGAGAATTTATAAAACCAAAAAAAAATAAATAAATAGGCTTTCTATGGCCCACTATTTGTGAGAGAGATGGCACGCTCAGGACTGGCACACAAGCCCAGAGGCCAATATTAATCTCCCACTTTTTTTTTTTTTTCCAGGGAAAATTTATAAACCCAATAAAAAAAAAAAAAAATAAATAGGCTTTCTATGGCCCACTATCTGAGAGAGAGAGATGGCACGCTTAGGACTGGCACACAAGCCCAAAGGCCAATATTAATCTCCCACTGATTGATTTATTGATTTTTTCAGGTAGAATTTAGAACCCAAATAAAGCAAAAAAAAAAAAAAAAGGGCTTTCTATGGCCCACTGAGTGAGTGATGATGCACACAGGAGTCAGGAGTGGCACACAAGCCCAGAGGCCAATATTTATCTCCCACTGATTGATGTAGTGATTTTTTCAGGTAGATTTTGGAACCCAAATCAAGCTAAAAAAATAATAGGCTTTCTATGGCCCACAATTGGAGAGAGAGAGAGAGATGGCACACCCAGAAGTCAAGACTGGCACACAAGCAGAAAGGGCAATATTAATCTCCCACTGATTTGTTTTTTTTTTGTTTTTTTTCAGGGAGACTTTAGAAAAAAAAATAGAATAAAATGATTTTTTCAGGAAGAATTTAGAAACCAAATAAAATAAAATGATTTTTTCAGGGAGAATTTAGAAAACAAATAAAACAAAAAAAGGCTTTCTATGGCCCACTGAGTGAGAGATGACGCACACAGGAGTCAGGAGTGGCACACAAGCCCAGAGGCCAATATTTATCTCCCACTGATTGATGTAGTGATTTTTTCAGGTAGATTTTGGAACCCAAATCAAGCTAAAAAAATAATAGGCTTTCTATGGCCCACAATTGGAGAGAGAGAGAGAGATGGCACACCCAGGAGTCAAGACTGGCACACAAGCAGAAAGGGCAATATTAATCTCCCACTGATTTGTTTTTTTTTTTTTTCAGGGAGACTTTAGGAAAAAAAAAATAGAATAAAATGATTTTTTCAGGAAGAATTTAGAAACCAAATAAAATAAAATGATTTTTTCAGGGAGAATTTAGAAAACAAATAAAACAAAAAAAGGCTTTCTATGGCCCACTGAGTGAGAGATGACGCACACAGGAGTCAGGAGTGGCACACAAGCCCAGAGGCCAATATTTATCTCCCACTGATTGATGTAGTGATTTTTTCAGGTAGATTTTGGAACCCAAATCAAGCTAAAAAAATAATAGGCTTTCTATGGCCCACAATTGGAGAGAGAGAGAGAGATGGCACACCCAGGAGTCAAGACTGGCACACAAGCAGAAAGGGCAATATTAATCTCCCACTGATTTTTTTTTTTTTTTTTTTTTTTTTCAGGGAGACTTTAGGAAAAAAAAATAGAATAAAATGATTTTTTCAGGAAGAATTTAGAAACCAAATAAAATAAAATGATTTTTTCAGGGAGAATTTAGAAAACAAATAAAACAAAAAAAGGCTTTCTATGGCCCACTGAGTGAGAGATGACGCACACAGGAGTCAGGAGTGGCACACAAGCCCAGAGGCCAATATTTATCTCCCACTGATTGATGTAGTGATTTTTTCAGGTAGATTTTGGAACCCAAATCAAGCTAAAAAAAAAAATAGGCTTTCTATGGCCCACAATTGGAGAGAGAGAGAGAGATGGCACACCCAGGAGTCAAGACTGGCACACAAGCAGAAAGGGCAATATTAATCTCCCACTGATTTGTTTTTTTTTTTGTTTTTTTTCAGGGAGACTTTAGGAAAAAAAAATAGAATAAAATGATTTTTTCAGGAAGAATTTAGAAACCAAATAAAATAAAATGATTTTTTCAGGGAGAATTTAGAAAACAAATAAAACAAAAAAAGGCTTTCTATGGCCCACTGAGTGAGAGATGACGCACACAGGAGTCAGGAGTGGCACACAAGCCCAGAGGCCAATATTTATCTCCCACTGATTGATGTAGTGATTTTTTCAGGTAGATTTTGGAACCCAAATCAAGCTAAAAAAATAATAGGCTTTCTATGGCCCACAATTGGAGAGAGAGAGAGAGATGGCACACCCAGGAGTCAAGACTGGCACACAAGCAGAAAGGGCAATATTAATCTCCCACTGATTTGTTTTTTTTTTTTTTTTTTTTCAGGGAGACTTTAGGAAAAAAAAAATAGAATAAAATGATTTTTTCAGGAAGAATTTAGAAACCAAATAAAATAAAATGATTTTTTCAGGGAGAATTTAGAAAACAAATAAAACAAAAAAAGGCTTTCTATGGCCCACTGAGTGAGAGATGACGCACACAGGAGTCAGGAGTGGCACACAAGCCCAGAGGCCAATATTTATCTCCCACTGATTGATGTAGTGATTTTTTCAGGTAGATTTTGGAACCCAAATCAAGCTAAAAAAATAATAGGCTTTCTATGGCCCACAATTGGAGAGAGAGAGAGAGATGGCACACCCAGGAGTCAAGACTGGCACACAAGCAGAATGGGCTATATTAATCTCCCACTGATTTGTTTTTTTTTTTTTTTTTTCAGGGAGACTTTAGGAAAAAAAAATAGAATAAAATTATTTTTTCAGGAAGAATTTAGAAACCAAATAAAATAAAATGATTTTTTCAGGGAGAATTTAGAAAACAAATAAAACAAAAAAAGGCTTTCTATGGCCCACTGAGTGAGAGATGACGCACACAGGAGTCAGGAGTGGCACACAAGCCCAGAGGCCAATATTTATCTCCCACTTTTTTTTTTTTGTTCCAGGGAAAATTTATAAACCCAATAACAAAAATAATAAATAGGCTTTCTATGGCCCACTATCTGAGAGACAGAGAGAGATGGCACGCTTAGGACTGGCACACAAGCCCAAAGGCCAATATTAATCTCCCTTTTTTTTTGTAAAGGAGAATTTATAAAACCAAAAAAAAATAAATAAATAGGCTTTCTATGGCCCACTATTTGTGAGAGAGATGGCACGCTCAGGACTGGCACACAAGCCCAGAGGCCAATATTAATCTCCCACTTTTTTTTTTTTTTCCAGGGAAAATTTATAAACCCAATAAAAAAAAAAAAAAATAAATAGGCTTTCTATGGCCCACTATCTGAGAGAGAGAGATGGCACGCTTAGGACTGGCACACAAGCCCAAAGGCCAATATTAATCTCCCACTGATTGATTTATTGATTTTTTCAGGTAGAATTTAGAACCCAAATAAAGCAAAAAAAAAAAAAAAATGGGCTTTCTATGGCCCACTGAGTGAGTGATGATGCACACAGGAGTCAGGAGTGGCACACAAGCCCTGAGGCCAATATTTTTCTCCCACTGATTGATGTAGTGATTTTTTCAGGTAGATTTTAGAACCAAAATCAAGCAAAAAAATAAATAGGCTTTCTATGGCCCACTGAATGAGTGATGATGCACACAGGAGTCAAGAGTGGCACACAAGCCCTGAGGCCAATATTTTTCTCCCTCTGATTGATGTAGTGATTTTTTCAGGTAGATTTTATAACCCAAATCAAGCAAAAAAATAAATAGGCTTTCTATGGCCCACTGAGTGAGAGATGACACAGACAGGGATGGCACTCTAGCAGAAATGTCAATCTTAATCTCCCACAAAAAAAAAAAAAAACAGGGAGTGTCCTTCAATTACTATCTCCCTGCAGTAATCTCAGCCAGGTATGGCAGGCAGCAATAAGGAGTGGACTGATGCACAAATTAAATTAAAAGTGTGTACAAACCAAAAAGATAGCTGTGCAGAAAGGAAGGAACAAGAGGATTTGTGCTTTGAAAAAAGCAGTTGGTTTGCACAGCGGCGTACACACAGCAATGCAGCTATCAGGGAGCCTTCTAGGGCAGCCCAATGAGCTACAGCGCTGAGGGGGAAAAAAAAAAAAATGTAGCTTCCACTGTCCCTGCACACCGAAGGTGGTGTTGGGCAGTGGAAATCGCTACAGCACAAGCGGTTTGGTGGTTAATGGACCCTGCCTAACGCTATCCCTGCTTCTGACGAAGCGGCAGCAACCTCTCCCTAAGCTCAGATCAGCAGCAGTAACATGGCGGTCGGCGGGAACTCCCCTTTATAGCCCCTGTGACGCCGCAGACAGCAAGCCAATCACTGCAATGCCCTTCTCTAAGATGGTGGGGACCAGGACCTATGTCATCACGCTGCCCACACTCTGCGTTTACCTTCATTGGCTGAGAAATGGCGCTTTTCGCGTCATTGAAACGCGACTTTGGCGCGAAAGTCGCGTACCGCATGAAACCCGACTTTGCCAAAAGTCGGCGACTTTTGAAAATGAACGACCCGTTTCGCTCAACCCTAGTTGTAAGTATTCAGACACTCATATATAAGTCACATGCTGTCCATTTCCTTGTGATCCTCCTTGAGATGGTTCTACTCCTTCATTGGAGCCCAGCTGTGTTGAATTAAACTGATAGGACTTGATTTGGAAAGGCGCACACCTGTCTATATAAGACCTCACAGCTCACAGTGCATGTCAGACCAAATGAGAATCTTGAGGTCAAAGGGATTGGCAAAAGAGCTCAAATAAAGAACTGTGGCAAGGCACAGATTTGGCCAAGGTTACAACAGAATTTTTGCAGTACTCAAGGTTCCTAAGAGCACAGCGGCCTCCATAATCCTTAAATGGACAAAGTTTGGGACCACAAGAAGTCTTCCTAGACCTGGCCATCCAGCTAAACTGAGCAATTGTGGGAGAAGAGCATTGGTTACAGAGGTAGAGAAGAACCCAAAGATCACTGTGGCTGAGCTCCAGAGATGCAGTAGGGAGATGGGATAAAGTTCCACAAAGTCAGCTATCACTGCAGCCCTCCACCAGTCAGGCCTTTATGGCAGAGTGGCCCGATGGAAGCCTCTCCTCAGAGCAAGACATATGAAAACCCGCATAGAGTTTGCTAAAAAGCACATGAAGGACTCCTAGACTATGAGAAATAAGATTCTCAGGTCTGATGAGACGAAGATAAACCTTTTTGGTGATAATTCTAAGCGGTATGTGTGGAGAAAACCAGGCACTGCTCATCACCTGCCCAATACAATCCCAACAGTGAAACATGGTGGAGGCAGCATCATGCTATGGGGGTGTTTTTCAGCTGCAGGGACAGGATGACTGGCTGTCATTGAAGGAAACATGAATGCGGCCAAGTATAGAGATATCCTGGATGAAAACCTCTTCCAGAGTGCTCTGGACCTCAGACTTGGCCAAAGGTTCCCCTTCCAACAAGACAATCACCCTAAGCACACAGCTAAAATAACAAAGGAGTGGCTTCAGAACAACTCTGTGACCATTCTTGACCGGCCCAGCCAGAGCCCTGACCTAAACCCAATTGAGCATCTCTGGAGAGACCTGAAAATGGCGTCCACCAACGTTCACCATCCAACCTGACGGAACTGGAGAGGATCTGCAAGGAAGAATGGCCGAGGATCCCCAAATCCAGGGGTGAAAAACTTGTTGCATCATTCCCAAGAAGACTCATGGCTGTACTAGCTCAAAAGGTGCTTCTACTCAATTCTGAAGAAAGGGTCTGAATACTTATGACCATGTGATATTTCAGCTTTTTTTTTTAAAAATTTGCAAAAATTTCTACATTTCATTTTGTTTCAGTCAAGATGGGGTGCAGACTGTACATTAATGAGAAAAAAATGAACTTTTTTGAATTTACCAAATGGCTGCAATGAAACAAAGAGTGAAAAATTTAAAGGGGACTGAATACTGTCGGTACCCACTGTATATATATATATATATATATATATATATATATACTAGATTGTGGCCCGATTCTAACGCATCGGGTATTCTAGAATATGCATGTCCCCATAGTATATGGACAATGATGATTCCAGAATTCGCGGCAGACTGTGCCCGTCGCTGATTGGTCGAGGCAACCTTTATGACATCATCGTCGCCATGGCAACCATTATGACATCATCGTCGCTGTGCCCGTTGCTGATTGGTCGAGTCCTGGCGGCCTCGACGAATCAGAGACGCGGGATGTCTACGTCCTTTATGACATCATCGTCGCTGTGCCCGTTGCTAATTGGTCGAGGCCTGGCGGCCTCGACCAATCAGAGACGCGGGATTTCTACGTCGATGCTGTGCCGGTCTCTGATTGGTCGAGGCCTGGCGGACAGACAGACAGACAGACAGACGGAAAAACCCTTAGACAATTATATATATAGATGTATACTGTATATATCTTAGTTATTAAAATGGCTGCGAGAATGCATCAGTCAAAGGCCAAATTCCAGTGTGTGGGGCAGCAAAATTCAGCCACCGGGGCAACACCTGGGACAGTAGCATCAGGCTGCTTGATGGCGACCTCATGTCGTCTGCGCAAAGTGGCAAATGCCCAGCTTGCTCCCCCTGAATACAGCTTTGTATGAAATCATGCATATCTAGAATGACTTGCTTCCATATTGCTATTACGTATTTAAGCAGCGCCCACCTCTCCGGCAAGTTTCAGTCATTGGGTGTAATGATTTCATATCTTTTCTCAGCTCAGCCGTGCAGACTCTCTATATTTTACCCTTGGTTGATCTTCAGATTGAAGCTGCTCTTTGATTTTACGCTGACAACAAATATCACACTGCAGACCAGGCACAAACAGTAAATGTGGGAAAGCGTTGAGACTGTGATAAAGTGACTAAACTATCTAACATTGAACAAAATGATATTTACTTCTCCACTATTAGATTTACTCATTGAAAGTAGATACGGGCCACTTAACCCACCACGTCTGTCCATCGATTGATTCAGTAGCCCTGGAAAGTTAAATAACATTTATCAGATCTATCTATCTTTGTCCCTTGCTGTAGACTTCTTTATTTTCTAGATTTGGCCTGAGGGAAAATACCACCTTTATCCTTATAAATGTCAACATAAAAGTGAAAAACTGGACTATCGGAGCATCAGTCAAGTCATTGGAATTACCTAATGTAAAGGAATATATACATACAGTATTTAGGGCTCATCTTTTGGGGAATGAAGGGAAACAAGCAAAGAAAATTACATGAAAATTTTACATTCAAAACCATCTAAAAAGAATTTAGATTTTTGTAATTTAAGAAAAAAAGTAGAATATGTTTTTCCTATTTATGATGTAGAAGATGACTAATATCAGAACCTTCTGTCTTGAAGAGATCACTTCTCAGCAATCATTTGAATATTATGACAATGTTACAATGACTGGTATCGCCTCTATACCTACAGATAACAAGGCAAACAGCAATGACAAAATATGATGTCACAGGTCACATCTTCCTCCTCCCTGAATAAATCCTGATCATTTCTGATATACAATAGAATAAGACGGGATGCCCCAATCACTGCAAGCAATGTCACAGTTCTCCTCCTCCTCCTTCCCCCATGTGTAATCACTCATAAGATCTCTATATACTGTATATAACAATCACAATATATCGTTCCCCAGCTCACCTCCTCTATATTCAGTAGGATCCATCATCCACAATAGATGATGTCACAGCTCACCTCCTCACCCTCATTTACAATGATTGATAACATATTCCATCATTCAAAATTGATATGAAAGCTCACTTAATTCTCCTATACAATGACAGATAAAACCTCTATATACAATATATAAACTAGGATCCGCCATTTCAGAATATATAACATCACAGTTCACCTCTCTCTCCTGTACAATGATATATAGCAACTAGTGATGAGCGAGTGTACTCGTTGCCCGGGTTTTCCAGAGCACGCTCGGGTGGCCTCCGAGTATTTATGACTGCTCGGAGATTTAGTTTTCATCCCGGCAGCCGAATGATTTACAGCTACTAGCCTGCTTGATTACATGTGGGGATTCCCTAGCAACCAGGCAACTCCCACATGTACTCAGCCTGGCTACTAGCTGTAAATCATTCAGCTGAGGCAATGAAAACTAAATCTCCGAGCAGTCATAAATACTCAGAGGTCACCCGAGCGTGCTCTGGAGAACCCAAGCAATGAGTATACTCGCTCATCACTAAAAGCAACTTTATATACAATACATAAAACAGGATCTACCATTCACAATAGATGATGTCACAGCTCACCTCCTCCTCCTGTACGATGACTGATAACACCTCTATATACAGTAGATAACAGAGGATCCACCATTCACAATAGGTGATGTCACAGCTCACCTACTCCTCCTGTACAATGACTGATAACCCCTCTATATACAGTAGATAACACAGGATCCACCATTCACAATAGATGATGTCACAGCTCACCTCCTCCTCCTGTACGATGACTGATAACACCTCTATATATAGTAGATAACAGAGGATCCACCATTCACAATAGGTGATGTCACAGCTCACCTACTCCTCCTGTACAATGACTGATAACCCCTCTATATACAGTAGATAACACAGGATCCACCATCTACAATAGGTGATGTCACAGCTCACCTCCTCCTCCTGTACAATGACTGATAACACCTCTATATACAGCAGATAACACAGGATCCACCATTCACAATAGGTGATGTCACAGCTCACCTCCTCCTCCTGTACAATGACTGATAACACCTCTATATACAGCATATAACACAGGATCCACCATTCACAATAGGTGATGTCACAGCTCGCCTCCTCCTGTACAATAACTGATAACACCTCTATATACAGTAGATAACACAGGATCCACCATCCACAATAGGTGATGTCACAGCTCACCTCCTCCTCCTGTACAATGAGTGATAGCATCTCTATATACAGTAGGTAACACAGGATCCACCATTCACAATAGGTGATGTCACAGCTCACCTCCTCCTCCTGTACAATGACTGATAACACCTCTATATACAGTAGATAACACAGGATCCACCATTCCCAATATGACAAACATATCCTTCATAATTCTAGTCTGGGCTTGTGGAACGAATTCAGGATACTACGCCACATAGGGGATAGTCTGGCTTTGTTACAGATGGCGGCATCGTTACACCATGATTAAGACAATACACAGAAATACTGAAATATTGCCATAGTACTAGCTATCATACAAACTCATATTCAGATCTGATATAAGATATAAAAGTGAGGAGTAACACAGAAAATGGAACATGCTAAACAAAAGAGAAAACTGAAAAATTCAAATCTATGGCCTTTTATCCAGTTAAACATAAAGAAATGTAAAAAAATACAAAGTAATTGATATTTGATATCATCCTGCTCATAAAAGTCCAATCTTTTAAAATATAAAATTGCTTACCCATGTAGTAAACACCAAAAGGTAATTAAAAATTGAAAAGTCAGAAAGGCAATATATTGTATGTCACCACATCTCCCGCAAATCTATATATATATATATAAAGCTGAGTGTATGTATGTGTGTGTATGTATCACATCATGCCCACTCAAAGTAGCCCCGCCCACTGGTGGGTGGAGAGGGGGGTTGCAGAGGGAAAGTGCGAAACGAGGGTGGAGAGCGAAGCTGTGAGGGAGAGAGCAGGACATGGATGGAGAGTGGGGCTGTGGAGGTATAGAGTGGGAAGGCATGTGGAAAGCGGGGCTGTGGAGGGAGAGAGCGAGGCTGGGGAGGGAGAGCGGGACAAGGATGGAGAACAAGGCTGCAGAGGGATACAATGGGATGGTGCATGGAGATCGGGGCTGCAGAGGTAGAGAGCAGGACGGCAGGTGGAGAGTGAAGCTGCAGAAGGAGAGAGTCTGATGGCGGGTGGAGAGGAGGGCTGTTAAGGAAGAAAGCAGGATGCAGGTGGAGAGCTGGGCTTATGAAAGAGATAATGGGATGGTGAGTGGAGAGTGGGACAGCGAGTGGAGGGTGGGGCTGAGGATGGAGAGAGCAGGATGGCCAGTGGAGAGTGGGGCTGTGAAGGGAGAGAGCGGGACAGCCAGTGGAGACAGGGACTGCTGAGGAAGAAAGCGGGGCTGTGGAGAGAGAATGCGGGATAGCGATTGGAGAGTGGGGCTGAGAAAGGAGAGAGCGTGATGGTGGATGGAGAGCTGGGCTGCTGAGGGAGAGAGCGGGACAGCCAGTGGAGAAAGGAGGAAGAGAGCGGGACGGTGGATGGACGGTGGGGCTACTGAGGGAGAATGCAGGACAGTGGGTAGAGAGCTGAGCTTCGGAGGGAGAGAGAGCAGGACAGCGAGTGGAGAGCGGAGCTGTGGAGGGAGAGAGTGGGATGGCAGTTAGTTACTCTGCTCTAACAACGCCAGGCTCTTCAGCTAGTGAGGTGATTAAAGTGCTCAAAATGTCACATGTACCCCAAAATGGTGAATTAAAAACTAAAATATACTCACAAACAAACTCAAAATGTGGCCCCTTCGATGCAAAAAATAGAATAGTAAACAGTCTTAGAAAATGGCAATGAACTTTTCTTCTTTTCGAAAGTTCAAAGATTTTTTAAAGCCACTAAATTAATTAAAAAAAAGACTATACTAGTTTGGTATTGCCGTAATCATATTGAGCTAGAGAATCGTGATGCCTGGTCATTTTCACCTGATCACGAATGCCATTATAAAAAAAAACAACGGCGGAATTGCATTTTCTTTCACCGCTTTGCCTAACTTGGAACTTTTCCACTTTCTCAATACGGTGATGTGAAGAGTGTTTTTTCAAAACTTCAACTTATTGAACCAAAAAAAGTAATAAAAAAAAATGTTGAGAAGGGGAGTGTTAGGAGTCGAGTTTCCTCTGCTGCACTGGGGGAATCTCGATCCGTCTCCGCTGCGGTCTCCCATTCTTCTCCAGCCGCAGCGGAGTCTGCTCAGCAGGGACGTCGATCCCAGCGTCTCGCTCAGTCTGACTCTGTGCGAAGAGTTACTGCTGCTTTTTCTGCTTCTGCCATTGAAGCCAGTGCTGGGCAGCGGCGAGTGGACGTTTCTGGATCTAAGTCCTGCTTTTCTCTGTCTGAGCATGCCCAGGGCAGGATCTCCCGTTGGAGATCGAGGGTCACATGCTCAGGTATTGCAGCACATCCCATTGGTCCTCTTGGCAGGTCCTGAAAAGGCAAAACTTCTGGAGCTGCTTCCTGTGCTGCAACTATATAAACTGCGCATGACCGCACGGCCATGCACTAGTATTGTCTTGATAATATGTGTGTGTGTTGTGAGTGAAAGTCGCTCTTTAAATAACCCTCCCTATTGGATGACTGTTCGCGGAAGGTGTATGTTTGCTATCTAGCGCCCGACTTATCCAACAGCACGAAACACACATTTCAGCTACCAGTTGCTGTGTCCGCCAGTACGGCGCTGTGCGCTTGCTCTGTGCTTTCCTGACCCAAGCCTGGGTGGTTAGTGGCATCCGTCAGTGCGGCACCGCACGCACTCTTGTGCCTTTATATTATTATTTATGTTCCTCTGACACACCCAGTTGCGGTGTTGTGCCAGCAAGTGTCTAATCGGACTTCAATCCTGAGTAGGGGTTGAGTCCGCTGACTTCTTGCTCGCGCTTTATGTGCGGTACTGCGGTCCTGAGACGCAACAGGATCGCTTCCTTCACGCAGGGTGAAGTTAACCCATGTGTGTATACTTAGTACCGCCATATAGTCCGTCTTACTAGCAGCAGGGTCTTTTACCTGCACGGTGGACCTCGGACTGCGAACGCACCTAGTTTCTTATTATCTATACTTGGTGCGTTCCGCCGGTCCGTAGCAAGGAGGAAATACAAAATGCATTATGAAGGGGAGGAAAAAGCAAAAAAAAAGTAGGGGAAGAGAAAAAAATGTTAAAAAGGAAAGAAAAATAAGAAAATGTAAAGAAGGGGAGGAATAATAAAGGCGAGTAAAGAAGGAAGTACAAAAGTTAAAAAAAATCATTCTGTCCTTAATAATATATTTATTATTGTCTTCTATTGCTGCTATTAGTAATATTAAAAATATTAAAAGTATGAAAATGTAAAAAACTAATTAATTTTATTATTAATGTACAAGTGCAGTCACATATTCTATGTTTTTTAATCTGGATAAAGCAGAAAAGAGCACACTTGATGAAATATTCAGCACTGCTATGTGACTGCGAGATGCCATGAAGTGCTGATGCCTAATGAATACATTGCAAACACATTTCCTAACTGTGAATTAAACAGAGACGTCTGTATATATATTTGCAGAAAATGATTAAAGGCTAATTCTATATGTGACTGGAAAGTCACTTAAGTTCAGCAAATAATTCTGGTAGTTTTACATGTTTGCACATGGAGAACAGATGATATTATGTTCAATCAGTCGAGGGGATGAGGAGGAAAATATAATATCTATATATAAATCCAAGATGACGAATGCCTGCCTTCCAAGACTACATTCTTCAATACTGTGCATATCTACGGAGCTGTAATTTTAAGAAGTTTATACCCCAAAACAGTATTTATTACCGACCCCATATCTGACTGCTGGAACCTGCACCAATTCTGAGATTGAGGAAATCATGTCCCAAATTAATGGATCAGTAGTGTGCGTACAAGTCCAGCTCTCCACTAGAGATGAGTAAAGCAATATAGATTAAATTTATGATCATTTTTAGCTCTTTCGTTTTCCAAATTCAAACAATTGGGAAGTAATTTTGTCTAAAATCACATGTCCTTGTACAAGCTTCCCTAAAAAGCCTTTGAGAAATCATATCAAATAACAAACCCATACAGGAAGGACTATAGTAGCCCCAATAAAAGCCGAAGCAGTGAATACAGCAATCATTTTCGGGTGAATCTGGATGGTGAGAGGACTTCACACACACACAGTTTAGCTATAGAGATAATGAAAATAGCTTTAAAACGCTAAATAAACCATACAGATGTGTGTAGCAGCACAACAATGAGGAAAAAGTTGTAGAAGGTGGAAAAAAAGATTAGGGTAAGGTTCATACAGTGGGGTTTTTAAATGCATCTTTTTGCAAATATGTGGAGTGGATATGGTAAAGAGAAAAATAATTTCTGAAAAGTTTTCTTCCTTTAGGATATACTATACAATAATTACATAAACCTTTCCTATGAAGTTGAATTGTGCTTGTGCGAATTGTTAAGAACTGTAGTCGGCTGGCGATACCATGCATGTCTAGCTTCCTATGTGTCAGTAACTGCAACATCACAGATTAATTGCTTGACTATTAGGATTGATTTTGTGTATATTATTTAAAACAATGGCCAACATATTTAAAATTGGCCATTTCATCTGTCTTTCACCTTATATGTATGATGGACTTGCTGCATTTTCGAAAGAGGAGAATATTTTTGCAGCAAAGTGTGCAGATTGTGGAGTTTGATGAGTCTATTCTACGCAGATGGAAAGAAAAAAAAAACAATATTCAATTTTTCGCCCTAAGAGTAAGGCTTGCTTTTTATTTTTTTCAGCCCCACATTTGTGAAGACATATGTGAAACCGTAAAAGAATGGTCATCAGATTTGTTGACTGTCAATTATAAGTTCCTTTTTTGATATTTTTTGGAAATTTAGTTGGGATGGAGAAGGTATGTGGTTGGCAACCAGTCTCCGAACTAACTTGGAAATCGGCTATAATAATCCTTTATAAGCTTGTAAAGCACAAAGAAAGTGTCTCGATAAATCACTGAGGATCTACTGAACACTTCTTAGAATCGCCCAACAGAAAATTGGTATGTGTCAACCTCCTGGCTGCGCCAAGATTACCTTGCATCTTCTTTCCTCTGAAAATTTTGAAGGTGGCTAACCATTCCTTTTTGCAGAATTTTGACCCCACAGCTACTTACCTATGCACTGCAATTGCTTTATTTAGTCTGACCTTGTAATAATACACCATTTCTAGTAGAGTTGGTGCAATTCGGTTCAAAGAATCCAGTCCACCAAACATGTCAGTATTCAGTGGCTGATAGACTGGAGTTAGGAGAACCACATCCTACCTGATGGTATCTTTGGCTTTTCTTCAATATAGCCAGCCTAGTGTAACATCACTTGTTCATCAAGTCAAAATAATGATGTCATATTGGGCCGGCAAAATAGGGCCACAGATTACTGAGATGGCCAAAGGACTGATTCCTTCGAATTGATTTGCACAAATGCTAGTTTTTGGTCTAATGTACTCCACCGTTATTTTGATCCCCTGTTAGTGGTGAATTCTTTACAACCCTGTTGGTTGATATCTAAAGTACGATACTGAAAAAGAAGAAAATATCTGCTGAATTTTGATGACAATCCAAAAAGGGTTTACAGTACATTATATTAGAGATGAGAAAATTGATTTGCATGATCCTGGTTCATCAACTATTAGTAGACCGTTGTTGTTGGACAGAACCCCTAATGATCGCTTCCTATCGGGAATCTTTTCTGATCAGCAGGCTTATGACGTGTGACACGTGTGTATGTGTGTGTCATGACGCAACAAAGATGTAGAGCTGGGCTTATAAATCAATAGCGGTGAAGGGAATTATTACGGATATGATGGAGTCCGGCCCACAAGGTCTAATAACTTGGCCGCTGGAACAAGATCTTGCAAATCGATTCGATCATATCTTCTTTCTATTATAAATTCCTTCCCTCCTCAAAAAACACATTTTAAAAATGTTCATTAAAAAAAATAATAAAAATACATGTATTGAAGTATTTAGTCTTACCAATTTTACCTTCTTTTAAATCTGAAATTCAAAAAGCATTAATATAATTCAGTAAATCGATACAAATTTGAACTGAAAGGCAAAATTAACGAGCATTAAAATATTATATTATTCGTAGGAGATGAAATTTTTATCATGTCATGGCCAACAATAGAGTCAAACCTATTTAAATATATATTTTTAATAGCTAAGAAAAATTACCTGCACTCAGCAGTGCAATAAAAGTAAAAAATATGTCAAATACTCTGAATTATGGAAAAATCCATATAATTATCCAATAATTTTATTTCTCAAATGAGTTTAGAAATTGTGTCAAGATTAGCTTGAAGGTATCCAATTTTTCACAGCCTAATATTTCTATTAAAAAATTGGCTCCTGATTTGACAAAAAAAAAATCTTATTAAATATTAGCTGCAATAATATATTTCAATGAGACCAAATTCAAAGTAGCAGCATTTTTTTTCCGTACACATTCAAAGACTCACAGTCTGTTGATAAAACCGCCAATCTCCTTTGCTCCAAAGTCCTATGCTTCTTTCTGCTTTGGAGTAACATCTGTTTTATTCAGTATCTTTTTCACATTTAAGAATGACATGGAAATGTAAATGCTTTAGGTCCCCAAAAAAAACCTTTCCATCTGCTACAAAAGCCAAGTCTAATTACCATCTTTTGCATGCTGTCCCTAGAGTTCTTTACTTAGAAATCATGCTGGATTTACATGAAATTAGAATAAAAAGTTCTTGCTTTCTCTTGAATAGAAGATGATGTTGTACCAGTAAAGAAGTTTTCTTTAGGCTATATGTAATATTGTCTAATTTGCCATATGTAAAAATATGATGTTTTAGTTAACAGTAAGCCCCGACTTTGCTCTCCTAACATATAGTGCTCTATTTGAAGTTAGGCTAGGGTGATGAAAACTTGAAAAGTTAAAAGGATTTTCTGGGTACAACATTAATTTCTGCAGTCACTGCATTTGTGTTATGCTGGTGGCAGGATGGGCCGGGCTTACCCTGGAGGGGTGTGACTAGGTCTTTAATGGGTCTTCACTAGAGCCTCTGATGGTGAGGATAGGCTTAGACTGCCGGTAGACACCAGGCACCACTCTAGTGCAGTCCCCCTCACTGCAACAGATGACTATAAGGTCAGAGGTACGGATACGGTGTACAGGGTACAGGAGGGCAAGACCAAGATGAAGTCAGATGGTCCTAGTTTGGAGCAGGCAGCACGGGATTAATAAACATAGCCAAGGTCAAGAGGGGAGAGGTCAATCAGGACAAGTAAACAAGCCAGGTCAATAGCTACAATAGAGATAAAATATACACACACGGGAAGCTAGGAGACGAACTAAATAGGAACCAAAGTTTGGGCATGGAGTGGTGGGAGGATGCTCCTAATAAAGAGCCTGCTGACAAAAAAATAGGTCCCAGGAACCTAATCCATGCAGGACACAGCAGGGTTAACTTCCTGCAGAGACCGGTCACGCCTCTCTAAGGCCAAACAGAAACACATTCAGATGCAGCAGATCTGAGGAGTTCTGCAAGAGGCAAAACTCAGTGAGCTGACCTGATGCAAGGAGAAGCCGTGTGGTGACCACAATGAGTAAGACGGAGCTGAAGAGACATGCGCGTTACCGCCTTGACAACGTAATTTCAGATTGACAAATCCTAAAATGCGCATTTTGCACACTATCAGGATTCCACTTTTTTGCCTGTAATTGGAATATGACTTCTCTTAATAGGAGATTTAGAGAATCAGGAAAAATTGCTTGTTGCCACAATACAGTTTGTATGCAAATTGAGTGACAAGACAGTTTGTATGCAAATTGAGTGATAAGACAGTTTGTATGCAAATTGAGTGAAAAGTGACAACTGCTCCAGAAGGGGAAGTGGTTAGCACTGCGGCCTTTCAGCGCTGGGGTCCTGGGTTCTAACCCACCAAGGGCAACATCTGCAAGGGGTTTGCATGTTCTCCCCGTGTTTGAGTGGGTTTCCTCTGGGATCTCCAGTTTCTTCCCACATTCAAAAGACATACTGATAGAGAATTTAGATTGTGAGTCCCAATGGGGGCAGTGCCAATAATGTATGTAGAGCACTGTAGAATTAGTGGTGCTATATGTGAGTGAAATAAGTTTAAAGAAAAAATACAAATGAAGGAAAAGTAGCGAAAGCCTGATAGTATGCACAATGTACACTGTTAAGAATCAGAGCCCAGGAAACCCTTTCTACTTATCTTCCAAATAATATGTTGCTAGTGAATATGGTGGCATAAAGTTTAAAGTACAGTTGAGACTCTTTATTGGGTGTCAGATATAGAAATTGCTTTACTCTCTAAACCCTTACCATGAGTTCTTCACCAATTCCCCGACCCATCATGTTTGCTAATGGTACAGCTCCTCTAGGGAGAGGAGTCCTTCTTAAGTTTTCTTCACCCTATAACAACCCCACCAACCCGATCATTAACATTAATGATTTGAATTTGAAGACCCAAGATTGTTCTGTTTAAGCAATTATGAGCATTGTTACCATATGATAGTGTGCAAAATGCACACTGTTATGATTCAGAGCCCAGGAAACCCTTTTAAGGATCTTTTAAATAATATTGCATGTTAGTAGCACAGGTGAGGTCACATATATATAAGCATGCCAAAGTCAAAATAAGATTCCTAATTAGGTGTCAAACCTAGTGACTGCTTATTCTTCAAAGCCGTAAGTTACTACGAGATATTGGCTGTTAATGATACAGCTCCTCTTGGGAGGAGAGTGTTTCATAAGTGTTCTTCACCTAATAATAAACTTACCAACTTCATCACTTGCCTCTATGAAATGTATGTGAAGATCTCCATTTATGGAATAACATTAAACTTCACAAAGCTCAAATGGATTTTGTTTAAGCCATTGTGATCACTCTTCCCATGAAAGAGGTCATTAATTTCTGTTCAGAGGTCATATCACACTCAATCCTAGTAGGGTTGCTTAGAATATTGAAGGTTGAGTGATCACTAACGTTCTCACTGATGTTTGCATCTGCAGGTACTCAAGTGTTCCTTAAGGAAGGTGGATGTGTATACGAAATGGATGAACAGAGGCCAGAGGAGAGCTTTCGACTTGACCATGTCAAACGATAAACACAAAGGTTGGTGGCTTGGATTTATGTCCCATCATATTCTATGACAAAAAAATGATCTGTGGCAAATTTCCATAGCGTCTAAGAGTCTTGTCCATAGTAGGAAGAAAAGAGGGTTTGGAGCTAAGGGCCCCAAGCAATTGCTTGGAAAAAGCTGGTCTTGTAAGCTTAGCAACATAGCCTAAGGCAGGACATTATGAAAAATATAGACTAATGGTCATGTACACTATTACTTTCTGGAAACAACCCTTTTAGACAAATGTAGAATTTCAAAAGGTTGTGAAGAAACGATACTTCATGGACCCCGGTCAGACGCCTCTCAATCAGCCAAACCAGATCTCCACTTTGCACTGACGAGGGGCAGTACCCCAAAACACAGTGTCTGCAAATTGAGATTCTGGTTTGGCTACTATCCTAAGTCATGTTACAAGGCTCGTTAAAGAGTCGACATTTTCAGTGTTAGGATTGCTACTTCCAATAGGTGGCACTAGAGTTTTAGCCTTCTTCCTCTCTGAAGAGACTATTTGCATATTTCCCAGAGGAGCATTGCGGCTTTAAGTCTCCTCACCTCGACATGCTTATCATGTCACTCTCCACAAGGAGAAACAATACTTCGTGGACCACAAAAGGTTGTGAATAAATACTTGTCTTGGTTCTGAGCCATGTTGTGAATCAAACAGACCTTAATGCTGGCCATGATGATGGCAAAAAAACAAACTCAAACTTCTTCTAGCATGGGTTGAAAGCCTATTTTTCATCAAGTCTAAGTGTTGAAAATGACAACCCCCTTAGGCACCTTGCGAAGATGTATTTTTTTCTCATCTGAGAAATGTCTCACAAGATGATGCAATGCACACTATAGTATCTGTACCAACTAAATTCAATTTTAGTTCCAAGTTGAGGTACAACAGAGGTTGGCCAAGGCTTGTGACCTATGGCAAGTCTAATCTGACAAAAGAGTCTATAAAGCAAAAATACCTTAGTTTTATAACCTTGGTGCAATTATTTTGCTTGGTTACACAAGACTATTAATACATTTTTCTGAGAGTTACAACAAGAATAGTCATTAAGCACCGATCCAGCTAATTTGTACGAGGCATAAATAATAAGTGAATCAACACTGGTACGATGAATTAATGTTCTATCGTACTCGGAAACAGCGAGACCGTTGACCCAAGGAATCAAAGTTGTTATATCACTCATATGAAATGCCAAGCTATGTTCTCAAAAAGTTTCTTCAAGCAGAACAAATATTAGTTTCTTATTATTAAAATTCAAGCGCTCAGTGAATAGCTATGGCCATAATGAATTATATTAGCATGACATGACCTACGGTTTGCCAAAGCAAATAAAAGTAATGTATAGTATAAAAGCTTCTTTGAATGAGTTGTGATGATTCACCACACAAGCTAAGCTGAAATGTCAGGTTCTTGCAATTTTATGCTTTAACAATAATTAAAGTAGTATTTCTGGAGAAATTGATCTGGAAAGATACATGTCTTAATAAAGCCACATGTAGCGGGATGACTTTTTCGGGGGTTTTTTAATTATTTTTCACATCAAATATACAGTATATGCAGAGTGAATTTTTTTATATATATCTTAAATAGGTTGTCCATTTTCAGCAATTTATTTTAGCTAGAAAAGTCTCTTGATCATATTTTGATCAAAGGCTATTGATCAAATTAACTTTAAAGACGTCTTATTTCTGAAATTTTTCCAGCCAAAGTGTCTAAAGTGGCAGTCTATTAAATATTCAAATAGCTTATTTTTAGTTTTGTTTACCAGATTCTACTCAAACCCAGGCGGTCAAATAATACTATCCATCAGTTTTTCTAGTGTATTGCTCTACTCATGCCGCGTAGACATGTCACGTGATTCATTGTCTCCAAAGCACTGCCATGTCAACTTGATATCAGCACAGATGTTCCTCCTCCTTCTAAGTTATTGACATCAATTTGTACACATACGCAAATCTATCATGCAACTACTTTGTCCATGCGTGAATGCGTGAGTTCAGAGTGTAGTCTCCATTCAGAATCAGAATTTAAAATTTCACCATGAAGATTAAACTACAAACATGCCTTGCCACCATTGCAGACCAAGATAAAAAGGTAACAGGAGCTATGTGACTGCTGAGAACACCATGGAATTGGGAAAACAAGGCTAATATGAAGCAATTTGAAAGTGTACTGGATTGCCACATTGGACGCTTCATCAGAAAATATACCAAAACAGGACAACTCTTTAAGCTGTGAGGAAACGTGGATACAAGGGTTTAAAGGGACACTGTCACCTGAATTTGGAGGGAACAATCTTCAGCCATGGAGGCGGGGTTTGGTTTTTTTTGATTCACCCTTTCCTTACCCGCTGGCTGCATGCTGGCTGCAATATTGGATTGAAGTTCATTCTCTGTCCTCCGTAGTACACGCCTGCACAAGGTAATCTTGCCTTGCACAGGCGTGTACTATGGAGGACAGAGAATGAACTTCAATCCAATATTGCAGCCAGCATGCAGCCAGCGGGTAAGGAAAGGGTGAATCAAACACCCCAAAACCCCGCCTCCATGGCTGAAGATTGTTCCCTCCAAATTCAGGTGATAGTGTCCCTTTAAATACCTTCCAGCGCTACCAAGGAAGAAATGTAATATTGCTTAGTTATCATTAAATAAAATCAGATGCATACTGGGTCCTTGTACATATATAATTCTCTTGGTAAATCTTCTCCAGTTTCGGATAAAAAGTCCAGTTTAGAAATCCTATATTCATATATTTTGATAGGAAATTCAAAGTTTTTACAAGGGAGTCCCTGTTCATGATCCTCACGTCTCGTCTAGAATTGAGTGTGGTTTCAAAAAGTGCTTCATGCTATAACGGGTAATTCCTTTCCTGCAATATATAGACAACTAGACATGAAGAAATTTTGGTTAAAACTGAATTGTTGTGAAATTTTTTGGAAATTTTTTGAGCCTGGTAAATTTGATGAAGTTGTGATTCGCTTTGCATGAATCCCCTATTGCCCTGTTATGCATTGCAGAAAATATTATCAGCTGGAGAAGGCTCATAAGGCCTCAAGAGTAGTCAGACGAGATTCCTCATAATGTCTTGCTAAGGCACAGCTAATGAGGATGGGCTATTTTAGCCTGTATAAAAGCAAAAGTAAGAAATGCAGCAGCTATTCTCTGGTGAATCTGGATAATGAGATAACATCACATCTAATAGCTTATCTATAGAACTAGGGAAAGGATGCCAGAAAACACTATATAATATTTATAGTGTGTGATAGAATGGCAGCGAAGTAAATTTACCATCCATTTACCCATAGCCATATATGTGAAGGTCGTGTGGACATAACTAAGGCTGTGTTTGAGTTGAAGGGGTTCTCCACTATTAAAACAACCTCTTCCTAATTGCTATATTCCCTCTTTTAAAGTAATACTAGTGTATACCTATTTTCAGTTCTGTCATCATTGTAGCAGTGACACCATGGGCACTTCTAGGGCTCAAATGACATAATAATAAAGCCCTGCAAGCCAATCAGTATCTGCTTCACTCTCACATCACTCATAACTAACACTCGGAAGGAGTGAGAACCGCCGCTGCTCTATGACTTCCTATAAATGTCAGCTATGTCCAATAAATTGATTGTGAGACAGACACTGATTGGCTGCAGGGTTTTATTAATATGTCAAGCGAGCCCCGGGAGTGCCGGTTCTGTCATCACTTGATAGGCACCGGATCTGAAGGGGAACATAGACTACTTTCATTTTATGAGGGCAAATATAGCAATTGAGAAGGTGTTGTCTCCCCCTGTTTTGAGCTTGCACCTTTCCAGGCGCATGACAGCTGATCTATACACCTGACATGTGCCTGCAATTCCACCCGCAACTGTTAACTAGTCAAATGTCGCTGTCAATCTCTGACAGCAGCATTTATGTCATGCTTACAGGGAGCAGGTCACTAATCCTGCCCATCGGTGAACTCGTCACATGATCGCGGGCCCCTGATGGGTCAGCATGACAACCAGAGGTCTGTAGCAGACCTCTATGGTTGCCATTGCCAGACTGCTATGAGCGTCCACCCCATGGTCGCCGCTCATAGCAAGCGATCTGATCATCGCCTGCATGTAGCAGAGGTGATCAAAGTGTTGCAGCTTCTAGTCTCTGATGGAGACTATTGAAGAATGCAAAAAGTAAAGAAAAATGTTTTTTAAAATATCAAATAATTAAAAATATATAAAAAAGTCCAAATCACCCCCTTTCATCCCATTCTAAATAAAATAATAAAAAATGCAATAATGCACATATTTCATATTGATGTGTTCAGAATCAGCTATCAATCTATCAATATAAAAAAAGAAGTAACCCGATTGCTAAACGGCGTAACGAGAAAAAAATTCAAAACTACTGAATTACGTTTTTTTGGTCGCCACTACATTGCAATAAAATGCAATAATGGGAGATCAAGAGATTGTATCCACATCAAAATGGTATCAATAAAAACGTCAGCTCGGCACGCAAAAAATAAGCCCTCAGATCACAAAAAAATGGAGAATCTTCAGGTCTCAGAACATGGCGCCATTTTTTCCCCCACAAATTTTGGATATTTCTTTCACCACTTAAATTAAAAAGCTATACAGTAGAACCAATACATGTTTGGTGTCTGTAAACTCGTAAGGACCTGGAGAATCATACTGGCAGGTCACTTTTAGCATTTAGTCAGCATCGGAAAATAAAATTCAAAACAACTGTGGAATTGCATTTTTTTGGGAATTTCACCGCACTTGTTGGAATTTATTTTCCTGTGCATGATATGTTAAAACTAATGTTGTCATTCAAAAGTACAACTTGTCCTGCAAAAAACAAGCCTTCACATAGCATCTTGATCTGAAAAAGAAAAAAAGTTATGGTTCTGGGAAGAAGGGGAGCAAAAAACGAAAGCGCAAAAACAGAAGATGGTCCGGGGTTAAGGGGTTAACCCCTTTCTGACCTTGGACGGGATAGTACATCGGAGGTCAGAAGCCCCGCTTTGATGCGGGCTCCGCCGGTGAGCCCGCATCAAAGCCAGGACATGTCAGCTGTTTGAACAGCTGACATGTGCCCGTAATAGGCGCGGGCAGAATTGCGATCTGCCCGCGCCTATTAACTAGTAAAATTCCGCCGGGCGGCTGGAAATGACGGCATCGCTGACCCCCGTCACATGATCGGAGGTCAGCGATGCTTGTACATAGAGGTCCTTGAGTCCTCTATGGTTACTGATCGCCGGTAGCTGTGAGCGCCACCCTGTGGTCGGCGCTCACACCACACCTGATTTTCTGCTACATAGCAGCGAACAGCAGATCGCTGCTATGTAGCAGAGCCGATCGAGTTGTGCCTGCTTCTAGCCTCCCATTTAAAAAAATGTGAAAAAAATAAAAAAAATATAAAAGTTTAAATCACCCCCCTTTCGCCCCAATCAAAATAAATCAATAACAAAAATCAAATCTACACATATTTGGTATCGCCGCGCTCAGAATCGCCCGATCTATCAATTAAAAAAAAGCATTAACCTGATCGCTAAACGACGTAGCGAGAAAAAAATTTGATACACCAGAATTACGTTTTTTTGGTTGACGTGACATTGCATTAAAATGCAATACCGAGCGATAAAAAGAACTTATCTGCACCAAAATGCTATCATTAAAAACGTCATTTCGGCACGCAAAAAATAAGCCCTCAACCGACCCCATATCATGAAAAATGGAGACACTACAAGTATCGGAAAATGTCGTTTTTTTTTTTTTTGGGGGGGAGGGGGTTTAGCAAAGTTTGGAATTTTTTTTCACCACTTAGGTAAAAAATAACTTAGTCATGTTAGGTGTCTATGAACTCGTACTGACCTGGAGAATCATAATGGCAGGTCAGTTTTAGCATTTAATGAACCTAGCAAAAAAGCCAAACAAAAAACAAGTGTGGGACTGCACTTTTTTTGCAATTTCACCGCACTTGGAATTTTTTCCCCATTTTCTAGTACATGGCATGCTAAAACCAATGATGTCGTTCAAAAGTACAACTCGTCCCGCAAAAAATAAGCCCTCACATGGCCAAATTGATGGAAAAATAAAAAAGTTATGGCTCTGGGGAGGAGGGGAGTGAAAAAACGAACACGGAAAAACGAAAAATCCCAAGGTCATGAAGGGGATAAAGGTGTTGGGAAAATTTGTAAAATGCAGAATACTTTTGATATTATTGGTAGAAATAGTGTTATTTCTAATTTACAAAAGCTACTGCTTATTCTAAAGATTAATCTGAAAGGACACACAGGAACACTGCAAGGTAATGCATTAGGTTTATGAAAAGACCTATAAAGATTTTGCTTTATTGATATGAACTTTGCTTAAAAAAAATCAATCAAACTCATCTATGCTGCATCTGTAAATTTTCAAGGATAAAACCTCTAAATCACAAACCTCACCCAGCGTTCCAGATTATAATTTTACCTGTCCAAACTAAATGCAAAATGCGAGAGTACTTTTTTAACATCTGGTAAACTCAAAAAAGGAACTTTTTGCCTTAACTTTTTTTTAAACTTTTTTTTTGTTTTAATTTCATTAAATATCTGTGGAGGAGATAGATAAATTTTTTTCATAATTCTTTTGGGCTTTTTTTTTTTCAATTAAATCAGTCTTCAAAGTTAACAAATGCGCCGAACAAATGTGATTTTCTAACTTGTTTTGTGTATCGCTCATTTAATTATCATAATTCTCAGAACTACATGATCTTTAATAATTTTCCATTAAAACAATTAAAATGGAACTATTTATAGCAGGTCAGGATTTTATTGTACTCTGCCATTTGCTACTGGGCTTAAGATAATAATACGAGGAAAGATGAAATGATACATCAGAAGTAATTAAAATCAAAAGTAATTATAAGTAATAAATATTCAGAAGTTTGTGGAAAGCTAATGAATATCAAATAGGGCAGCGATTAATACACCCATCCGTTATCACAGCATTTCATCTCGGCATTATAGAATACATTTGGACATGTGCTACATGTGAATTGCCTACATGTTCTAATATGTAGAGATCAACTAGTGTTGATGAGATTCTTCCAAGCAAAATATCATGTCTCCTTATAAATAACTAAGAAGTCCTTCATCTGATAATAATATAATCATAAGAACTTTGATGCCATAATATCTCTTTCCCCAAAAATGTGTAGACTTACAGTAGAATGGCCAATTTTGGCAAGGCTGGTACCTATCTAATGTCTAGATCTTATTATATAAGATCAGTGGAACGAAGGGTCAGGTGTGTTTTTATTTTTTTTTTTTTCAGATAGGGCATTATTGAAGTGGCTACCACTCTCTCCCTATTGAGAAGTCATGCCGGATCGGTTGACTAGACTTTTTGACTGCTGATGACCTGGAAGCTTTACTTTATTACCAATGCAACCTTAAAGACAAAATCTAGACAGTAGGAGTAGGACTTCACTCTCTCTGCCAGTGGTTGATATAGGCACAGTCGTGTTTTGGTAAACAAAAAGAAAACGGCTGACCGCACCACCGATCCAGCTGACTGTGAACGCTTCAGGCCAATTAACCACCGCTGGCCCGCAGATCTCGGGTGCTTCTGCCAGAAAGATAGCTATCGTAGACACGTGAGTAAAGAGAAAACGGCAGCACTCACCGATCTTCTATGCAGGTTCCTTTATTAGGACAATATCTTCACGGCCCGGGGTGTGCATACATAGAAATGTGGCAGCTAAACGACGGCCGTTTCGAGCCCACCTGGAACCCGTTGAAGCGCCAGGTGGGCGCGAAACGGCCGTCGTTTAGCTGCCACATTTCTATGTATGTACACCCCTATGCCGTGAAGATATTGTCTTAATAAAGGAACCTGCATAGATTGGTGAGTGCTGCCGTTTTCTCTTTACTCACAGTCGTGTTTTTGTTTTGTGCAAAACTAGTAGATTTTTTACAAATCATAAATCTCCAACACCAAAGGAACGTAAAAAGCTTTTCTCCAGCATACAGATCAGAATAAGTAAAAACAAAAACATTTAAATGTGCAACTCTTTCTCAACTCCTGTCAAGGAAACTAGCACCAAGAGGTCTTTCACCTCTCTCAGACACTACTGAGGCTGTTCAAATCCTGGAAGTGAAAATATGGGAATGGCCAGTCCCACCCAGCTCTTCTAGCCTTTCTTAAATCCCAGACCATTAAAAAAACCCTCTCAGCACTAACGGTGGTGGAGCCTTCTTTTCTGGGCTTCACATCACTGATACTTCAGTGACACATATATACCATCCAGGACATGTCAAGCTGACACTTTACACCTTCAAAAGAAAGGAATGTTGAGAAATATTTAGATTTTCCCTTCTAGAAGCAAGAAACAATGCTTGCGCTTCTCTTTTACTTTCATTTCTCCTTCCTCACCAGATTGTGAGGAAACCCCCTCCCTCCAGGTAGTCTCCTGTCTCTTGAAGGTCTGTGAAACCTGATATCACAGTTGGATTTCAGAGCTTCAGGGGAGAGGATATAGCTGAACAGATCTCTCAGGCTCAATGTATGTGAATACGTCACATTCAGTAAGGTTGGTATTTTATGTTTTTATTCATCACAATAGTTTATTTAGCTTGTTTTATGAATGTATAGCACAAAATGTGAGGATATTTCATAGAAATAAGGGAGATTTTATAAAAGAAAGTGTGCTGCTCAGGCATATACAGTAGTTCCCTAACATATTCCTTCTCTTGCTTCAGATTATCTGCTGAAATGGAGAGGAAAATGTACAATTTATCCAAACAACTTGATGTTGAGGAAGTAACAAACATGCTGTTAGATGATAGAGACCTCACACTGAATGATGATGCTGCCATCGATCCTGGGACTGGGGCAGAAAAAACCCGGAGATAATTACATTTTACAATGCCACCAAAGGGGGTGTGGATACAGCAGATCAGATGTGCTCCACTTTCAACGTCAGCAGAAACATCAAACGCTGGCCAATGGTCATATTTTTTGCTATGTTGAATTTGGGTGGTATAAATTCACAAGTAATTTATCTTGAAAACAAGCTTGAACCACTCCGTAGACGATTGTATCTGAAAAAATTGGCCCATGAACTAGTACTTGGAGAGCTACGCAGGAGAAGCGTGAAAACAATCGGTATCCCCTCTCGCCTTCAAGTTCAGCTCAAAAGGTTCCGCCCAGAAGATGATGGTGAAAAGTCACCATCTGCACCACCTCACAAAAGAAGGAGATGCAACACCTGCCAAACGGAAAGCGGAACCAGAAGGCTTTCAAATTATGAATGTCTCAAATGTCATAAAGCAATTTGCCTGACACATGCAAAAATGGTGTTATTCTTGCTCTTTGCTCTGCAAGTGTGACTTTTCTGGGGAAACCTCAGCATCTACTTCTGATTGAATAGGTTTTTAATAGTACTTAAGGTACCTTAAAATTAAGTTTGTGTTCAAAAATTTTCTTTGTACATTTTTTTGAGAGAGTCGAACTGGGGACTATTTGGCGGGAGTTTTGAAAAGTTTGTATTTCATAGTTATTAGTTTTATGTTAAGTAAATGTTTTTTTTTGCAACTGATTATGTGTAGTCTCTTTTATTACATCCCTATGAAGGTCACTGATCACTTTTAGAGCACTGAAATTGCAAACATTAGATATTATAGGTATTTTTCCAGCAGGCGCCTGACAGGCACATTGTATGTGAACTCGTTAGTCCGAATATTGTATGTGATGGAGGGTTAAGGTGGTGTACACCTTAAAATCGCAAACCATGGTTCCTTAGAACCTTATTATGGCCTTGAGGGAACCATCCATGCTTTGTACAGGCTTCCTACACACAGATCTGACTTTAAATAGCTTAATAGGTAAGGGTGGAAGCATTTGTACAATTTTATGTGTAGGACCCAGAACAAAATAGATTTTAAGAATTACTAATATACCTCTTAATTGATTCTAGAACAAAATAGATTTTAAGAATAACTAATATACCTCTTAATTGATTCCAGCACTTGGATTGTTATGTGTTTGTTGTGCTTGTATCTAAATCTTCTTGTACAGCTACTAAGGCCTCAGGGGCTGACAGGCTCCATACAATATTAACTATATTGTATTCCTGGGCTAAAATGTTGATGATTTGTCTTTCGAATAGGCAAATAATATTAGATCGAGAAAGTAGTGGATTCTTGGCATATTTGGCCAATTAACTAACCATAATGGCTGACGAACTCCTCTGAACTCTAAGACCCTGACTCATTAAAGCAATTACGCCGGAATTCTGATGTAAATTCATTTGAAAAGTTGGAAAATTTTGGCGCAACTCAGAGTTGCACCAATATTTTGAAACCTCTGGCATTTTCACACCACTTTCTCCCACCTACACCAGAATGTGTGGAGCTGGGGTGGGACGGGAGATATTCTAAAATCCAGAATTCAAACTTCACTCAGCATACCTGACTTCACTACGCCGCCTAATCAAGACCAGCAAGAAAATCACAGGTCTTGATAAATCCGGGCTCAAGTCTTTTTATACTCTACCATGATCCAAGAAGTATTGTTTCTCCTTGCGGAGAATACTCTGCCATGATAGAGTTGTTCTTTTTAGTAGCGATTGTATCTGGTACTGCAGCTCATTCATGTGATTGGGACCAAGTTGTAATACCAGGTGCAGCCACCATGACATGTCTGGTAAACAATGAAAAAGGCGGCACAGCTCCTTCTGCCCCTGGATCCAACCGAATCTCTACTGATCATATATTGATAAAATAAGTAGATCTTATCAATGGACAAAAATAATTTTTCTGCAACGTGACTCTAAATGCTTAGAGAAAGATGAGCATCTACATTTTTTGCGTCGCTTAAGTTCGCTCCCATAGGTGACCTGCACATAGTTAAATGCAGTAAATACAGAAATTCCTTGACTTTTTACCCACTCAATCATTCCTCCACCGATAACAAGATTTTATATAGTCACTACCTCCACCAGGAAAAACCAACTAATATGTATAATAAATCAGGAATCCTCAACGTCAGACTAGAACAACTTTAACCAATTACGTTACATCTCAGATGGAGGATCATATGGAAAGGTATTATTATTCTTAGAAAGGAAAGGCGGCTGCATTAATCAAATCAATCAAATAAGCAAAAACGTGGCAGGATACCATTGTACAACCTCATCACACATTATATTATCTAAATGTCATGGATTGTGTCCCTCGGCTTATACGTGTATTCTCTGGTGCCACAATACACTTTGAAATTTAAAGGAATGTTATTTATTATATCTTGGAGAAAAAAGAATGAGACATAAGATGTAAAGCCTTATTGGGAATGATAGCCTTTTCCCTTTTATTGAATTTTTTTGTATTTTTCTTCAAAGGTGTTCTCCACTTTAAATAGTTCTTTCTTGTCAGTAGGCTCCTTTGGATATTAACAGATCACAAGTGCTTTGCGGCTTGGGTTCTCTGTAGAAAAAAACTGTCAATTTAGGGTTCATTTTTCCTACAGCCCCACCACAGGAGAAATTAAGTATTACACATTGCTCATTTGGAGGACCTTAGAATAAGGCCGGTGTCCCATTTGCAACTGCAATGTGAGAAACTCGCATGATTCTCTCACCTCAATACCCATCACTGCCGGTGGCGGTTCGAACCAGAGCGTTCAGCTGCATAAAAATACATGCAGCCACACACTCCGGTCCCGAGTGCCGGGTATTGAGGTGCGAGACTCGCAAGAGTTTCTCACATTGCAGTTGCAAGTGTGACCCCGGCCTTACATTAAAAGTAAAATACCTTTATCTGACCAAAATAGTATAAGGCACTACTCAAAAACTTGAAAAGTTAGAAAGCAACAGTTGTTTTGCAAAGTCTCCAAAGGAACAACGTCTACCAAGAGTCAATATACTGCTGTAAAGCGACAAAATGACCAATCATATGGAATTAGATTAAATCCATAACAAGTGCAGTGGATTTGTGAAGTGAATGCCAAATTGCACCTGGTAGAATGCTGGGTGTCAGGGGAATGCCAAGTGGCTAGTTGCAAAAGTGCGACCTAAAAAAGTATGGATACTGAATAGTCCAGGGAAAAAAGCAAGGCGTGCCTAGTTGCACAAATATTATGCAGTGTATTAGGAGAGTGCCAAGTGGCTTATTGCAAAAAAATGCAACCTGATGTGATATAAGTGGCGATAATAGCATAAACAGCAGCTAAGCTAAGGAGATAAAGACACAACAGCAGATGCAAAATGCAAGAGATAGCAAAAAGGCAAAGACCTGTTATGGAAATAGCCAAAAAAACACCCCGATGCGCATTTCATGCTTAGCTTCTTCCAGGGGGAGTGCATGGGACAAAGTGCCCATTTCAAGAAACTTTAACTAACATTCAAAGTTATTCTCAATGGTCCAAGATTGGAGTAATGGAAAAAAGAATACTATACTCATCTGCTGGACCCACACCAAAACTTTACTCGTTACTGTCTGTCTCGAGGCATCAACATCTAAAAGGGTATCAAATGACAGATGCAGCCATTAACGGCCAGTGATCAACTGCAGCCTTCACACTTCATTAAAAGAAGAATCCTAACTTTTAAAGTTGGAGAGAACCGCTCTATAGATTGTCTAGGTAATGTAGGACAAGTCTGTCAATTATTCATTATCTTAGACACAGGACCTCACTTCTTTTAACAAGCTTCCAAAATAAGTATGTGAAAAAGGTTATTTCTCATACTTTTGGACACGAGTTTCTTTGACCCAACAGAGGAAATAATACTAGTAGGCTGTCAGGGACAGGGCCGTAGTCATAGCCGAGGATTTATGTATATCAGTGCCCTGGCCTCCCATCACATATATACAGTGTCCATTACTTTGCATACCTGTGTCTTCTCTCACTGCGCCATCAGGGTTTTCTCTGTGATATTTCTGTAATCGGTTTCACATGAATTGAGATACAGTCCATTGCAACTTTTACCTGAACTCGTCTTCCACTTTCCCTACACTCTTCCTTTTGTCACTAAGCAAGTTCCTGGGTCGGACTGTATCTTACAGCTCCTCAGTGTCTTTCCTGTTCAGCCCTAGCCCGATTTGGATTTCCCTCAACCGGATATGAGGGCATCAACCCACAAAGTATCACTCAACATGATGAGTGTTCTGCCTGTCTATTCTGCTGTGACCACACCAAAGCTCCAGCAACTTCACTCCCTGTCAGTGTTATAACTGCTGCCACTGCTGTATTCTTCCCCACTGGCTCTGGATGGCTGGGCTTACACTTGAACCTTGCGGGGTCCATAGGTCGTCCCCAGGGCTATCAGCCCTTCTGGACGGTACAGGCTCCCTGGCCCCAAAAAACTATAATCAGGAAGTCCTCCTGTCTTAACCACAGTGACCCCTCCTATATTAAGTATTTACAGTGCTATATCTGAAACTGTAATATACCCCATCTTGTGGCAAAACTTGGGTACTACACTTTCCCTATGACAAACAATGAACCTTCTTTCACAAAGCAGAAGTAATAAATATGTACATTGTGAAACATATACAATAACAGTAGTCAAAGGTAAAACATGACATTATACATAAACATACTCTATCGCATACGGTACCAGGACGGGCAAGAAAAAAATGCAAGGAAATAATGCACCCCCTTAGAGGGGCACCCCCCTTTATATCAAACTTATACATATGTAAATGAAGCCAGATGCATCAATAAGCTTCAACAAGTCACTTCTAGAACAATCCAAAAAGTCCTGGTGGCTAAAAAATTGCTCATAAATACTTTTCAAAAGGGGTTGTCTTTTGGTGGATTTTTGAAACCTATTATCTGATTTTGAAAATAATAATAATACAAATAAAACACATGGAAATACTGTTTTTTTTAACAGCAAAAAATAAGTGCCAAAAATATATTGACACAAAAGATGGAGTTGACTTTGACACCCCTTACAGATACTGTTGGTACATCACATTCTCCCTATGATCAAGTGCAACCATGCATTAGTCAAATACTAATGGAAGCCTAAAGGATAGAGAGGTTTTACTCAGATTTTGGAGATGCGGCTTATGGTTCCAAAACCAGTAATTAGTACATACGTAATTTTTCGGAATATAAGATGCATCAGACCATAAGATGCACCTAGGTTTTAGAGGAGAAAATTAGGGGAAAAAATGAATAAAAAAATTGGGTCAATTCTGTACTTAAGATCACCTATTCTTGAAAATATGGTCCCCTCATCCCTATCGTGGAATGCATGGCCCTCATCCCCATCCTGGTATGATTGGCCCCATCCTTATTCTGGTATGCATGGCCCCATCCTTTTTCTGGTATGATTGGCCCCATCCTAGTCCTGGTATGCATGGTCCCATTCTTATTCTGATATGATTGATTGGCCCCATCCAGTTCCTGGTATGATTGATTGGCCCCATCCCATTCCTGGTATGATTGATTGGCCCCATCCAGTTCCTGGTATGTAGAGTAAAGGTTTGGTATTTTTAATCTCTTCTGATTGGGCATTGGAAACCAGCACTGGGATGGGGCCAACCATACCAGCAAGGGGATGGGTCCAATCAATCATACCAGGATGCCAGGAAGAAATTAATATTCATTGCCCTGCATGCCCATGGGCATGGAATGCAGTGCATATTAATTTCTCTTTAGCAGTGAGCACAGGAGTTAGCCGGAGCCGCTGGCTCTTACCTCTGTAACCCGCTGCTCCTCTGATATCACCCCCCTTCCCCACCACAGCCAGATCCAATATATCTGGACTATAAGACACCCCCCATATTCCTCCACATTTTGGGAGGAAAAAAGTGCGTCTTATAGTCCGATAAATACGGTACACTAAAGAAGTTAGATCCATAACTCACCCTTTAATTAAGCTGCAAAGGACAATTACAACTGTCCTGTTCTCTGGTTTCAATGATGCCTAAATGTTGCCTCATTCTTATATTTTATCCCCAGGTCTAGAGCCCTAAATGCTTGCATTTTGAACTGTAGATCTATAAGTTACCCGGTGGTTAAAGTACGTAACCTATATCAAAATCTGATGGGGTTTGCTTGGAGATAAACTGAAGGGTCTAAAATCAATGTTATCTGTTTATAACTATACTATTCCAAAGAAAAAATTACTTTGATTGGAATGCCTAATTTCCGATGAGCTTTAGAATGTCACCCCTTTTCTCAGCATTAACCAACATTTTATTTTTAATTTTAAACCACATCCTCTATTTCTTTCCTGTTGTCTAATATTGAAGTAATTTAACCCTTTCACGACATGTGCCGTACTATTACTGCGCATGCCATGTCACCCCCTTTGATGTGGGCTCCGGCGGTGAGCCCACATCAAGGTCGTGACATGTCAGCTGTTTTGTACAGCTGACATGTGCGCGCAATAGCGGCGGGTGAAATCGCTTTTCACTCGCCGCTATTAATTTGTTAAATGCCGCTGTCAAACGCAGACAGCGGCATTTAACCGGCGCTTCCGGCCGGGCTGCCGGAAATGATGTCATCGCCGACCCCCGTCACATGATTGGGGTCGGCAATGCATCAGGAAGGTAACCATAGAGGTCCTTGAGATCTCTATCGTTACTGATGCCGGCCTGCTGTGAGCGCCCCCCTGTGGTCGGCGCTCACAGCACACCTGCATTTCAGCTACATAGCAGCGATCTAAAAGACACCTCTCCTTTACTAATCCTAAAGTTATATAGTAGATTAAACACACATCCAGAATAAAGTCCCTTATTTAAATTAAAACAAAGCACACTTTTACATTTTTATTTAAAAATAACAAACACAGGAGACGACGAGGGTGCGGTGAGAGTGAGCTGGAGAATGGCCGTTTCGCACGGTCCCGTGGAAGCACTAATTGTGCGAAACGGCCATCATCCAGCTCACTCTCCCCGCACACTCGTCATCTCCGCTTGGCTTTTATGCAAAGTCTATACATGGATTAAAGACAGATAAAAGATATTCACTTCGCAACCTGGGTGAGTGTCACATTTTTCTACTTTCTTGTGCATTTTGATTTTTACAGTCTGACAGAATGAAGAAGATGGAGAATTTTTTTTATAATTTTAGTCTCGACATGAGAAAAATGGATCCCACCCGGAAAAAACTCTGAACAAATTCTGATCAGAGTGTGATTAGCATAATCACACAACTTTTCTCAACTCATGATGCAGAATGTGCAAAAAAATAATAATAATAATAATAACACTTTATTTTCCAAAGTAGACTACTATTTGGTACTGTAAAAAGAAACAGTTCCAAAAGTAGATATACAACCAATTTATTTATTCATACAAACACTTTTCTTTTAGCTGGTCTATCTCCTCGAGAAAACCTGCCATTGGAGATAGAAATATATGCAAACTTGGGATCAGAAAGCCCTTTGGAAGTAGGATTGGTGAGGTGGTTAATCCGAAGCAAGTGAAAGTCTCTACTAAGCTTTACATGTTCGCCGCAGCTGCACTGTCTGATGTGGTGTATGGGAAATAAATCTCAGAGGTGACAGGCAGAAATTAATTTGATCGATTTATTTCTCTCTGTTCAGTGGTAGGGGCATAAATGCCTTTTACATCCAGAAAGTGCACATTTATGCTCTTCCCTGTGCAGAAACTAAATTTATAGTACCTAACTAACAGAATTCTTTGTCTGAAGGTCAGGGATAAATGTGTACATCCATCTACTTTTACCAATCCTTGCAGTATCTATTTTCCCTCCAGAAGTTTTTCAAGGAAGTGTCGGCTTTTTGTCTTGGCTGTCACAACACAGGATATAAAACTACGATCTACATACACCTGGAGGAAGAAAACTAGAACTTGCTGAATGAAAAAAAAATCACAGACGACAGAGGTTTATCAAAGATAGATCCAGAGGTTTACCAAAGTGGTCCACATAGCAATAATGATTCATAGAAGAGGATTCTTTACTGTTAGGGCAGTGAGAATCTGGAATTGCTTGCCTGAGGAGGTGGTGATGGCGAACTCAGTCGAGGGGTTCAAGAGAGGCCTGGATGTCTTCCTGGAGCAGAACAATATTGTATCATACAATTATTCGGTTCTGTAGAAGGACGTAGATCTGGGGATTTATTATGATGGAATGTAGGCTGAACTGGATGGACAAATGTCTTTTTTCGGCCTTACTATGTTACTGACCTTATCCTGATGGCCAACACATTTAAGAAGGAAGAGATGACACTGCATGTAAGAAACACCATTTTTATTCATTTTCACCCCCTCGGTCCTACTGTTGGTTATTGAAGTATCAAAAATAGGTTTAATATAGGGAAAAAAGCGCTATGCAAGACCCCTTCATCGTTAATGCAGCAATATTAGCAAACAAGATGGTGAAGATGGAAAACAAGAGGCAAGCCCTTTCTGTTTGAAGGGGTATTTCAACTTAGACAATAAGGCAAATTCAGAAGACATGCAATAATTGTCTGATTAAATTTTGTCCTATTTTATGTTGGGAATAGGGTCTTAAATTTGCGCGTATGTTTCCGTAACTCTCATAAAAGTTACATAAATGGCTTTCTCTCCATTTATTCTTCACATGTTGACACTAGGTAGGACAAAAGCAGAAAAGTGGTATTGAAGCAGGACCCATAGCAGTCACTTGTGCATAAACCTCTTTCTTCAATGTGAACCTATGATAAACCAACAAATGGTGCGAAATGTTTGGAAGCTCTCATAAAAAAAAATTGTGTTAAGGTCCAGGAACTTCAAGCTATTCCTCTAGCTGAACATCAAGGGATTCATTTTTGGTTTCCACATTTTACAAAAGATAATTAGAAATTAGATCAGTTCAAAGGCAGAATCTAGATTATTTTGTAGTATGGAAGGTCTCTCCTATAATTAGAGGGTGGAAAAGTTTGGTTTGTTTGGCTTAGAATAAAGGATGTATCAGATGAGATCTTATTTATATGTAAAAATACATGTGTGGTCAATACCCCACACTGGCACATGACTTATTCCTTCCAAAGACATTATAAATGACCATTGGGCCTTCACTACATGTGGAATAAACAGTGAATCGGGCAGCTGTTTAGCAAAGGGTTCTTTACAGATAAAGTAGTCACATTGTGGAATACTTGACCATTAGAAGTAGGAATGGCAGAAACTATAGTAGCCTTTAAAAAGTGCTGGATACTTTAATAACAATAAATGGCTGTTTGGGATATAAATAGTGATGGGCGAACCCAAACAGTAAAGTTCAAAGTCTGTACCGGACACTAAAGGTACTGTCACACTAGACGATATCGCTAGCGATCCGTGACGTTGCAGCGTCCTCGCTAGCGATATCGTCCAGTGTGACAGGCAGCAGCGATCAGGCCCCTGCTGGGAGATCGCTGGTCGGGGAAGAAAGTCCAGAACTTTATTTCGTCGCTGGACTCCCTGTAGACATCGCTGAATCGGCGTGTGTGACGCTGATTCAGCGATGTCTTTGCTGGTAACCAGGATAAACATCGGGTAACTAAGCGCAGGGCCGCGCTTAGTAACCCGATGTTTACCCTGGTTACCATCCTAAAAGTAAAAAAACAAACACTACATACTTACCTACCGCTCTCTGTCCTCCAGCGCTGTGCTCTGCTCTCCTCCTGCTCTGGCTGTGAGCGTCGGTCAGCCGGAAAGCAGAGCGGTGACGTCACCGCTCTGCTTTCTGGCTGCCCGGCGCTCACAGCCAGACCAGAGAAGCAGAGCACCGAGGACAGACAGCGGAAGGTAAGTATGTAGTGTTTGTTTTTTTACTTTTTAGGATGGTAACCAGGGTAAACATCGGGTTACTAAGCGCGGCCCTGCGCTTAGTTACCCGATGTTTACCCTGGTTACCGGGGACCTCGGGATCGTTGGTCGCTGGAGAGCTGTCTGTGTGACAGCTCTCCAGCGACCAAACAGCGACGCTGCAGCGATCCGGATCGTTGTCGGTATCGCTGCAGCGTCGCTATGTGTGACGGTACCTTTAATGTTTGGGCATGGACCACGAACATGGACTTCTCCAGGAAGTGTTACTAATCAGGTTAGGCACCCCAAACAGAATTTCCCACACTGTCATATGCATAACAGTGCTAGAAACACCGGCAGCTCTGATCGGGGTGGCAAGATTATTGAGAGAATTAAAAGTTTAAATCTTGTCACAGAGGCTTTGGTTGTTGTGACGAGTTTACTCTCATCAGCCTACACCTGCTGTCACTTTTAACAGTGAGAACAGGAGCTGCTGATGGGTGTGCTCATCAACCAGCACCTGCGATATAAATAATAATAAATTTAAAAAAATCACGTGGGGTCTGTTCTATTTTTGATAACCAGCATGGCAAAACAAATAACTGTCAGCTTTATCATGACTGGTTATCAAGAACAGAAGGGCACCCACACTATTTTTTAAATTAAAATAATAACCCCACTTGCCACCACCACAGGGCAAGTGGAAAGAGCTGGGCAAAGTGCCAGAATTGACTCATCTAATAGATATGCCTTTCCTAAGGGTACCATCACACTAAGCGACGCTGCAGCGATACCAACAACTATCCGGATCGCTGCAGCGTCGCTGTTTGGTCGCTGTCCAGCGACCAACAATCCCGAGGTCCCCGGTAACCAGGGCCGCGCTTAGTAACCCGATGTTTACCCTGGTTACCATCCTAAAAGTAAAAAAAACAAACGCTACATACTTACCTACCGCTGTCTGTCCTCGGCGCTCTGCTTCTCTGCTCTGGCTGTGAGCGCCGGGCAGCCGGAAAGCAGAGCGGTGACGTCACCGCTCTGCTTTCCAGCCGCTGTGCTCACAGCCAGAGCAGAGAAGCAGAGCGCCGGGGACAGACAGCGGTAGGTAAGTATGTAGTGGTTGTTTTTTTTACTTTAACGATGGTAACCAGGGTAAACATCGGGTTACTAAGCGCGGCCCTGCGCTTAGTAACCCGATGTTTACCCTGGCTACCAGCGAAGACATCGCTGAATCGGTGTCACACCCGCCGATTCAGCGATGTCTGCGGGGAGTCCAGCGATGAAACAAAGTTCTTGACTTTCTTCCCCGACCAGCGACAGCACAGCAGGGGCCTGATCGCTGCTGCCTGTCACACTGGACGATATCGCTAGCCAGGACGCTGCAACGTCACGGATCGCTAGCGATATCGTCTAGTGTGACGTTACCTTAAGGTGACAGTGGGCTGCTATTTTTAACTTGGGGGGGGTCAATATCCATAGCCCCTTACCAGCATGACAATACCAGCCCCCAGCTGTCTGCTTTAGCTTGGCTGTCAAGAAATCCATGATTAAAGCTTCCTGTAGGTAAAACGCGTATTCTGGTTGCTCCTCTAGTTTAGCCCTGTGGCTGCAACATGCTGCATTGTATTTTAATATGTATAAAATAAACTGAAAGTTTTACTTATCTTCTGCTGCCCATAGTCGCTGGATTTATATCGCATTTTTTTCTGGATCTTTGTCAAAAAAGGGGGACCCCATGCATTTTTTTTTTAATTAATAATTTATTTAAATAATTTTAAAAAAATGGCATGGGGACTCTTCTATTTTTGATAACCATGATAAAGCTGACAGATGAGGGTTGCAGCCCGCAGCTATCAGTTTTGAAATGAATCTATCAGAAATACAACAGACCCCACGTCACTGGATAGGCGTTCGATCATGCGCAGTGCACCTCTCTGAAGCCGGGACACATACACCCGGCTTCAGAGGGTATTAGCTGGGACGAAGCCGTGCACAGGTAAGTATGGAGCTTGCAATGTAACTGGCTCTTGTAAGTTATGTAATCACCCCCACAGGGGTATGATAACATGCTTAGTGGGCCAACAAGTCTGGGAACACTAATGTCCCATCGACTAGTCCAATCCTTCATTTAAATATCTTAAAAAGACGTTAGAAATACGTTTTCTAAAGATCTGTTTCTGTATGTAATATAATACGGGGACTGTTAGGCAGTGTGTCTACAAATGCAGACCCCATTGCTGGTAGTTCTGGGGTGCACAGGAGACCTGACAGGTTATCTTCAATAGTTCTTGGTTTACCGATAGGGAAGTATCTGCCTTTGCAGTTGTGACTGATTCCAAGGGACAACCAACAGAACTATGAATGTAGCTCTTGATAATGTTGGAGAAGTCTGATGTGGGTAGGTATGAAGACTAATGATACGGTATGATGCCTACTCCATCAATAGATACAAAGCAGCCATGTTTTGTAGTTCTCATGTAGTGTCCAGTTTAAGGAGAGAGCAGCTGACTGTATTTCTTTAATTGACTATATTATATCTCTATGTTAATGAAGCCATAAAAAAAGTCTACCATTATGACGCACACACATATGCAGAGCTGACTGTGATGTCCTTATATTACTCAGGATGGGGAGGAGGCAGTTCCTAAACATCTTTATCAACATCAGAGCAATTAAGAATCAAATGTTTCCAATTTGAATGAATAAAATAGCCTCACACTAAAGAAAATGAGTTTAGATGGAAGAAAAAGCTCAGCATTGTGCCAGGACAAGAAAGCATATAATTGGCTTAGATTTCATAGCAGATTTTATTATTTAAATCAGCCAGAATTCATAGCAATTTATTATATTTCAAAATTAGTATGTCTATTTTCTGACCAGTAGCATTCATTTGTGTCTCACATCAAATGGCACGTTGGTAATTTAACATACAGTGCTCAACATTTCCAAGATATCCTGCTCTTCACCCCACCAAATCTTAATCCACGATACTTATTGACTTACCGCAGCTCCTGTAATACACTACAGCTTGTATTCTCACCAACAAAGGCAATAATTATATTCTATAAGTAGTACATGGCCAATGAAGCTGAGGACATGCAAAACACTGTGGCCCCAATCCATCAAGGCCGACATTGGTCACACCAGTTTTGATGAGGGGACATGTTGGAGCTCTGTTCCACCTCAATTCCACCAAAATGGCGGAACTGGCATAGAAATTATTATTATTATTATTATTTATTATTATAGCGCCATTTCATGGTGCTTTACAAGTGAGAAGGGGTATACATAGTAAAAACAAGTACAATAATCTTAAACAATACAAGTCACCACTGGTATATGAGAGAGGACCCTGCCCACGAGGGCTCACAATCTACAAGGGATGGCTGAGGATACAGTAGGTGAGGATAGAGCTGGTCATGCAACGGTTTGCTGGATCGGTGGTTATTGCCGGTTGTAGGCTTGTCGGAAGAGGTAGGTCTTCAGGTTCTTTATGAAGGACAAGTCACAACGTTTTTTGCGCAACCATATGTTTTCAAAAATGTTTCAACTTTTTATAATATTTTAGGTCAGATTTCTCTCTTTAGCATTGCTAATTTAGTGTTCTTTAACTTTCAGTCATTACAGATCAGCTAGTACCATCACCAAATACTTCCTGGAATGTGCAATATTGGGACAAACCATCTGGTTATATAAAAGACCTCTGAGGACAAGGTTGGGTTCATTCAATTATTGAGTAGTTGTGACCTCTACATAACTACCCTGCAACATAACAATAGGAAAGACAAGGGGGCAAACTTCTGTCATTCCTGGTGGTTAGGGGTTCTAGCTAAAACTTCAAGGTGGCTTTGTTTTGATCTTATCTATGTGGCCTCCTTACTTCTGTGTGCACCTCTGTCTTCATTGTTTGGGTCCTCTTACTCTATGAATACACCTTCCCTTGTCTATTCTATTAGGTCATTTTCCATATCCACAGGAGAAATATTCATTTCTAACTTAGATTCATCTAGAAAGTCTAAATATTAGTTACTGAAGCTCTTCACATGGCCATCTTTCAAAAACTGAGGTTCTGCTATTATTTTTATTCACTTCATATTTTCTGGAAAACTTAACATGTCTATGTAGAGGTTTCTATTTTGGTATCTTTAAGGCATTAGGGCCCAAAAACAACTGGTAACTTTGCGCCAATAACCGTTATGCCCCAGCTGATTGAACAGCATTCATCCATATTTTACCTTGGGGTGTAAACTCGAGGGAATTGGATCCTCTTGTATTTATGTCCATCATGATCCTACAGCATATGAATTTTGCTTGAAATTTGGGATCAGTCCGCTTGGTTATTACGTACAGTCTGGCAAAATATATTGTTACCTTCTAAAGCAAGGATAATAAGAGGATAATAAGGTACAGAGAGTCATGCCCTGCTTGCGGGTTACTTGCTGCTCTTTCTATTTAACAGAATCGTACAGTGTTTCAGCCAAAAAGCCATTCAGAAATTCAGAATAGCTATTATCAGATCCAAATTATACAAAACATTTTATCTGTAATTCAATTCAGTTTCCATTGTATAAAGAAGAGAGCATGCTGGGATATCATTTATGCTAATGTTATGTAATGCATAAAGAACAGCAAGACTGAAAAGTATATGAATATGTATCTACTGTTCTAATAATCACATCCTCACAAGACATACAAAAATAGGATACCCACTGTCTTGTATAGAATTAATCTAGTCCAAGGCATGTGGACGATCGTCACCCACCAATATCCAACAGGGGTGAAGTAAAGATGCAACAAACCATATATTGACACCCGCAATTAGAAACAAAGAACGACCATGCACACATCCAAATATAAAACAAAATATATGAGATTTATTGGGCTAAAAATTCAGATATAAGGACAAAGACAAAGATTGAAAACATAGTTAGTGCAGATAAGCAATGGTGTCCGGTAGCCACACTCCCTAAAGATAAGGAGATCTTTGTCCTTGAATCTAATTTTTTTAGCAAATTTAGGTACCGTCACACTCAGCAACTTTACAACCAGAACGACAACGATCCGTGACGTTGCAGCGTCCTGGATAGCGATCTCGTTGTGTTTGACACGCAGCAGCGATCTGGATCCCGCTGTGCCATCGCTGGTCGGAGCAGAAAGTCCCGAACTTTATTTGGTCGTGAGGTCGGCGTGTATTGTCATGTTTGACAGCAAAATTAACGATGCCAGCAATGTTTTACATGGAGCAACAACCAGTGAGAACGATAAGTGAGTCGCCGTTACGTGACTGGATCGCTCCTGCATCGTTCTGGAGCTGCTGTGTTTGACGTCTCTACAGCGACCTAAACAGCTACGGTGCCGACGGTGCACCAAAACACGACGCATCCGTCGCACGCAGTAAAGAATCCTCTTCTATGTTGGTGGAAAAACCTTCTCTCCTCCAGACGCAAAGAATGCCCCCTTGTGCCCGTCACCTTCCTTGGTATAAACAGATCCTCAGCGAGATATTTGTATTGTCCCCTTATATACTTATACATGGTTATTAGATCGTCCCTCAGTCGTCTTTTTTCTAGACTAAATGATCCTAATTTCGCTAATCTATCTGGGTATTGTAGTTCTCCCATCCCCTTTATTAATTTTGTTGCCCTCCTTTGTACTCTCTCTAGTTCCATTATATCCTTCCTGAGCACCGGTGCCCAAAACTGGACACAGTACTCCATGTGCGGTCTAACTAGGGATTTGTACAGAGGCAGTATAATGCTCTCATCATGTGTATCCAGACCTCTTTTAATGCACCCCATGATCCTGTTTGCCTTGGCAGCTGCTGCCTGGCACTGGCTGCTCCAGGTAAGTTTATCATTAACTAGGATCCCCAAGTCCTTCTCCCTGTCAGATTTACCCAGTGGTTTCCCGTTCAGTGTGTAATGGTGATATTGATTCCCTCTTCCCATGTGTATAACCTTACATTTATCATTGTTAAACCTCATCTGCCACCTTTCAGCCCAAGTTTCCAACTTATCCAGATCCATCTGTAGCAGAATACTATCTTCTCTTGTATTAACTGCTTTACATAGTTTTGTATCATCTGCAAATATCGATATTTTACTGTGTAAACCTTCTACCAGATCATTAATGAATATGTTGAAGAGAACAGGTCCCAATACTGACCCCTGCGGTACCCCACTGGTCACAGCGACCCAGTTAGAGACTATACCATTTATAACCACCCTCTGCTTTCTATCACTAAGCCAGTTACTAACCCATTTACACACATTTTCCCCCAGACCAAGCATTCTCATTTTGTGTACCAACCTCTTGTGCGGCACGGTATCAAACGCTTTGGAAAAATCGAGCTATACCACGTCCAATGACTCACCGTGGTCCAGCCTATAGCTTACCTCTTCATAAAAACTGATTAGATTGGTTTGACAGGAGCGATTTCTCATAAACCCATGCTGATATGGAGTTAAACAGTTATTCTCATTGAGATAATCCAGAATAACATCCCTCAGAAACCCTTCAAATATTTTACCAACAATAGAGGTTAGACTTACTGGCCTATAATTTCCAGGTTCACTTTTAGAGCCCTTTTTGAATATTGGCACCACATTTGCTATGCGCCAGTCCTGCGGAACAGACCCTGTCGCTATAGAGTCACTAAAAATAAGAAAATATCATGATACTATAATCGGTACATGGACAATTGACACAAGAAAAACTTTTGAAAATGTCAAGTTAGGCACTCTGCCATGCATTAGATATCTTCATCATTGTTTTTGCATCATAGCAAAAAAAATGCTATATCTAAATGTGGAATAAAACATTTATGAAGTTTAATATTTTTTCTTAATATTTCTCGTCAGCAGCTAGTATACAATCCAATACACTGTAAGCTACCTAATTCATTATCAATGATAACAGTCTCTCCATGTCAGCTCAGTCTCGTATCTTTCCTCGTTCTTATCTTCTAAATGCTTATTTAAGTTCAAATCTAATTTGAAATTATTTTAGCTGTGTGTTTATGTGAGGAAAGAGAGGAAATGCAGATTGAGGCTGCAGAGTTAACTGTTGTAAATTATACCGGGCAGAGTTGAGCAGCTTGTAGTGTATTGAAATACATGCAAGTTGCAAAATAAAATTTGTTAAAAAATAATGTTTACTGAATTATTAATAAACTAGATGGTGGTCCGATTCTAACGCATCGGGTATTCTAGAATATGCATGTCCACGTAGTATATTGCCCAGTCACGTAGTATATTGCCCAGTCACATAGTATATTGCCCAGCCACGTAGTATATTGCCCAGTCACATAGTATATTGCCCAGTCACATAGTATATTGCCCAGCCATGTAGTATATTGCCCAGTCACGTAGTATACAGCACAGAGCATATTGCACAGCCACATAGTATATTGCACAGCCCACGTAGCATATTGCCCAGTCACGTAGTATATTGCCCAGCCACGTAGTATATAGCCCAGCCACATAGTATATTGCACAGCCCACGTAGTATATTGCCCAGTCACGTAGTATATTGCCCAGTCACGTAGTGTATTGCCCAGCCACGTAGTATATTGCCCAGCGACATAGTATATTGCCCAGCGACGTAGTATATTGCCCAGTGACGTAGTATAATGCACAGAGCCACGTAGTATATTGCCCAGTCACATAGTATATTGCCCAGTTACGTAGTATATTGCCCAGTGATGTAGTATACAGCACAGAGCCACATAGTATATTGCACAGCCCACGTAGTATATTGCACAGCCCACATAGTATATTGCCCAGTCACGTAGTATATTGCCCAGCCACGTAGTATATTGCCCAGCCACGTAGTATATTGCCCAGCGACGAAGTATACAGCACAGAGCATATTGCCCAGCCACGTAGTTTATTGCCCAGTTACGTAGTATATTGCCCAGTGATGTAGTATACAGCACAGAGCCATGTAGTATATTGTTCATCTACGTAGTATATTGCCCAGCCACGTATGTCACAGGTTAAAAAATAAAAAATAAACATACTCACCTTCCGATCCGAGGGCCCCTTGTAGTTCTGTCGGCAGCTTCCGGTCCCAGGGTGTGATGATGTCGCGGTCACATGACCGTGACGTCATGGCAGGTCCTTCTCGCGCAGGCGCGCAAGGCCTGTGATGAGGTCATGGCAGGTCCTTCTTCCATACCATCGTTGGCACCAGAACTTTCCGCTTGCATGGAGCGGTTACCAGAGCGTGGCGAGGAGCGGGAAATGCGGTTGAAGGTAAGTACATAATGATTTTTTTTATTATTATTTTTAACATTAGATCCTTTTACTATTGACGCTGCATAGGCAGTATCAATAGTAAAAACTTGGTCACACAGGGTTAATAGTGGCGGTAACGGAGTGAGTTACCCGCAGCATAACGCGGCCCGTTACCGAAAGCATTAACCCTGTGTGAGCGGTGACCGGAGGGGAGTATGCGGGCACCGGGCGCTGACTGCAGGGAGTAAGGAGCGGCCATTTTCTTCCGGACTGTGCCCGTTGCTGATTGGTCGTGGCTGTTTTGCCGCGACCAATCAGCGATTTGGATTTCCTTGACAGACAGAGGCCGTGTCCAATGAATATCCATGACAGACAGAAGGACAGACAGAAGGACAGACAGACGGAAGTGACCCTTAGACAATTATATAGCAGATGCTTCTGTCAAAATACTTACAATTGTCAAAAAAATACTTTTCTAACAGTGCAAATTTACACATTCAACATATTCATTATGCTAATTTTTTCAGTATTTGGTCAGTATTTTACATCGGTGTTTGTTTTGTAAGCCAAAATTAGGAGTGAGTGAAAAATGTAAAAGTGGTGCACATTTTTCTGTGGTGACACAGCATTTAATCTTAATTATCCAGAAGTCTATTTTCAGTATTCCAGGAGAAATAGACTATTATCTGAATGTTGACTATGAAATTTATGTTTATGCTATGGTTCGTAGCCTCGGTATTTTCTCAATATCGCTCCAACATTTTTTCACAGTTTTTTTTTATTATTATCAAATGAAAAAATATATTTTATCCATGATGACACTCTATTGATTCCTCTTCGAATCTTCTTCATTTATACGGAAGCTCCTTCCAGGATTCTCCATATCCACACTTGTTGAATCTATGTGTTTTTTTTTTCGTTTGGTCAAGAAACATAGATTGTTCTCATATGAATCATCGACTATTATTTGAATATTAACTCTTGAGTTGTTTTTTGATGTAGCTTTATTTCTGCTAACTTTGGGAGACAGGGTCATAGGGTAAATGAACAGTAGATATTTTCTGATATGCTTATTACCCATTCTATAAGTTCAGCTCATTTGTGGACGTGCAAAATAGAGAAGGATGAAGTATGCAGATTGATTAAATACTGAAACAATGAGAGTTAAACTCATCTCACCTACCCCCTGAACTATGGATGATGACTTGAACCACAGATGTGGTTATTATAATTGATTTCTAATTTCTGCAAGGAAGAAGAAGACTCTTTACAAAATCACAACCTGGAACATCATGGTTCCATCAAGAGGGACACAGATTTGACATTCTACAGAATGCCAGCTTAAGGACCACGGCCATAGCTGGAGGAGTACAGATCTGTTCTACATTTGAGGAAGTCATTTTGTGACCCTCCAGTCACCTGGCTCCATGGAGATGTTTTGGGAAATCAGGTTTTGACCCTCCGGTCACCTGACCCCCATAGAGATGTTCGGAGAAGCCAGGTTGGGACAATCCAGTCACCTGGCCACATGCCTCATTGGATTGCTAGATTCCTAAGCTTGTCAGCACCACTTCTCTGTGGGTGCCCTCTAAAAGCAGAGTCCCACCAGTGGGGGTTGTTGGCCCTGTAAACTCAGAAGTCGCAGCTGCTCTAATCTGAAAGATTCAGTGGAAGGGTGAGGCTCAGTAATTTACATCAACTTGGATATTGTACTGGGACTTTTTTTATATGTTATTGACCAATTGGTGGTTCAATGAAGTATTGGCGCACTGTTCTACCTTCACCCTGTGTTGTCTGAGTAGCATTATGCCCATGGAAAAAAGGAGAGTGGATGTTCAGTGGGATGAGCCCTAGTCCATGCTGTCTCAGGCAAGCAGATGAAAGCACCCACTGACCCTCAATGTCTCCAAAGCTTCTATCATACTTTTCCTCTGATTGTTCCTCTCCTGGCTTTGGTTTACAAATACTGGGGTAAAATACTGACCACATATTGATTATGTGACTGTGGCCTAAAACTGCTCTCACATCTGCATTTAAACTCAGCAAGTGCAATGTGAAAAAGCCTCATATTACACTCGATACAATGTTATTCAATGAATCAGTGTTGATCTGTGACTTTTTCCTCGTCTGGGATTGGGGTAAACAAACATTTTCAGCATGCTGTGTATAGCCATGTGAAACTGCTGAGACACCAATGAAAGTAAATCGGTGAGAGAAAAAAATCTGATGGCACACAAACCATGTGTGTGCTGTGTGATTTGTATGCATCCATCTCATTGTAAACTCGACATTAGATCAACCGAGTACAGTAAATTCACAGCGTGAACTGTCAGAATACAATAGAAGATAGGATAAAGATAGAATTAAAGAAAAAATGGTGTGGGTCCCCTATATTATTCTTAACCTGCTGAGGGAAAGCCGACAGCTGGGGCAGATGTTTATGGTCTGGGAAGGGGGCGGTAAACAGAGCTTCCCAGGCTATTAATAGTTGCTCACATCTGTCTACTTAGCCTTAGCCGGCTATTAACAAGGGGTGACTTCACACAAAAAATGACATGGAGTTGCCCTATTTTTAAAACCAGCAAAGGCTTAGGAGACAGCTGCATGCTGATATTAGTATCCTAGGAAAGGGCCATGAATACTTCCTCCCAGACAAAGAACATAAGCCCTCAGCTGCCCCAGAAATGGTGCATCCATTAGATGCTCCAATTCTATCTCTTAGCCTCAACTCTTCTCACTTGCCCTGGTGTGGTCACAAGTGGGGAAATAAAATTGGAGTTGATGTCAGCTTTGCAATATTAGCTGACATCAAGCCCAAGGGTTAGTAATGGAGAGGGGTCTATGAGATACTAACCCCATAGTCAAATGTATTAAAGACAAACACAGAGTACAGTCATTTAATTGAAATAAACATGCAAAATACTTTATTTAAAACAAAAACTCCCTGACACTCTTTTACCCATTTATAAATATCCAAAGAAAAATATAAAACTAAAGTAAACTTCACCTGTCCGCTGATAATTCATTAGTCCCGTGACGAGCCCAACTCACCTACATCTGGATGCTTTGCCGAGCTGTCACATAAAATGTGACCACTCAGCCCAGCATACAGAAGACACTGACGTGTGCATGAGGAAGCAGCTTCAGTTCTGAGAACTGATGTCAGTGAGGAGACTGGAGTTCATAGCCGATGAACTCCGGTCACCTCACCAATGTCACTACTCTCTGCTGTAAAGAAAGTTTATATTTAAAACATAAGACTTTGTGTGTTTATTTAAATTAAAGGTCTTTTCTCTGTGCTTGCCTTTATTACATTTGACTAAGGGTTTAGTAATTAGGGTGTCTTATAGACACCTCTACATTACTAAACCCTGGGCTTGATTTCAGCTGACATTACAAAGCTGAAATCAACCCCTATACCATTGCCCCACTTGTCACTGCACCAGGGCAACTGGGAAGAGTGAAGGATTGGCACATCCAATGGATGTGTCATTTCTGGAGTGGTTGAGGGTAGTGTTGAGCATTCCGATACCGCAAGTATCGGGTATCGGCCGATATTTGCGGTATCGGAATTCCGATACCGAGTTCCTATATTTTTGTGATATCGGGAATTGGTATCGGGATTAAGATTCATGTGTAAAATAAAGATTTAAAGCTGCATTTAACTAGTTAACAGCCGCGTGTGGATCACAATTCCACCAGCGGCTGTTGTGGGCACATGTCAGCTGTATAGATCATGAACATGAAAGGTGTGGTCTCTGCACCGAAGCCCGCACCAAACAGTCCGACATGTGCGTAATATTGCATCACATGTCGGAAAGGGGTTAAATTTGACATAAGATGGACCAGGAAGGATGGAGGGATGGGAGTAAAATTTGCTATTTTTAACTGTTAGGTAACATTCAAACAATCAGTATTTGGTCAGTATTTTATATCAGTGATTATTAGATAAAACCAGGAATGGGTGAAAACTGCAGAAGTGGTGACGTGTTTCTATTATACTTTTCCTCTGAATGTCCCACTCCTGGTTTTGGCTTACAAATACTGATGTAAAACACTGACCAAATACTCCATGTGTGCACATGGCCTTACGTTATGTTCAAACATTGTGGGTTTTTTTCTCTAGATAAAACCTGCTCTTTTGGCAGGAAAAAAGCTGCATACAAAAAGCTGGTTTTTCTACATTATTGCTGCCTTTTTGGTGTGTTTTTGCTGTTTTTTTTGCTCCTTTTTTGGTGCAGATTATATGTGTCATTTGTCTACAGTACATACTTAATAAATAGTGATGAGCGAGTATACTTGTTGCTTGGGTTTTCCAGAGCACGCTCGGGTGACCTCCGAGTATTTATGACTGCTCGGAGATTTAGTTTTCATCACAGCAGCTGAATGATTTAAAGCTACTAGCCTGCTTGATTACATGTGGGGATTCCCTAGCAACCAGGCAACCCCCACATGAACTAAGGCTGGGTAGTAGCTGTAAATCATTCAGCTGCAGGGATGAAAACTAAATCTCCGAGCAGTCATAAATACTCGGAGGTCACCCGAGCGTGCTCGGGAGAACCCGAGCAACGAGTATATTCGCTCATCACTATTAATAAAGTTAATTTTATTCTCCAAAAATGCAAAAATGCAACAAAATTAGACATGCTGTAGATTTTAAAAAAGCTTCAGTTTTCCAATTCAGTCAGGAAAAAAAATGAAACAAGTGTGAGCATGAGATTTCTGAAATCTCTTAACATTTGTTGATACTTTTAAAAGGCAGCTTTAATTTGCACAAATAAGTGCTGAAAAAAAAATCTGCTGCAAAAATGCAATGTATGAGCATAGCCATGCTTAGAATAAAATTATGCCAACACCTGATTTGAAGTTGGAGGAGATGCTAAAGACAAAGAGAGAAATGAGATTTTCTTTCCAAAGATTGCTAAATATCTTGGCTAAATGATGGCATGCATGTATCAAGAAAAGTAAGTGGGATATCAGAGATCCGCTGAGTGCATCTCATTTATCATAGGCGTCCAATCCTTTCTACAGTACTTAGAAATAATGGGAAATCTATGCCATTTTTGGTCTGTTGTTATTCGTCTCATGCGAATCAATCAATGGGACAGCCATGCTTTTGGTGAATTTGTTACAAACCCATCCAGAGCGGATCAACAGGTTATCTGTTCCAATGATGATCCAGTATTGATACATCTCGTCCAGTTATAATAGATCCTTAAAGCAAAAATGTTAAAACTAAAATCTAAATGTTGTAATTTTTCGGTGTCCTAATAGATAAAGAAAACATATCTGGGATCAGCAACTTTTTGAACCCACCTGCGACTTCTCAATTATACTGAACTCCTTCTTTCATTTCTTATTTTGTCACCAAGTTCAGCCGAGTCTTTTTATGTCTTGTTATAGCGAACATAAAGCAGCTGATAGCAAAATCAGAATAACAAAAGAAAAGCGAAGATTATTAAGGTCGCTCACATTGAACTTTTTTTTTTTGACCATTAAAATTTTCATGCTCCCAAGTGAAAAGGCATTTGCATATTTCATTATCTGTGATTAAGCGCAAATGCGTTTGAATAGCCCCCATTACACGGCCGTTTACTGCGCGGCAGAATGGAAGTCTCGAAGATCACAATAGCCGCCGTACACAAAAAGCTGAAACTTTCGAAGTTTGTTCAAGGTCTAGTGAATTAGACTATGGTCTGCTAATTTTATATTGTCATTTATGTCAGATAAACAGTCATTTCAATAAAACTTAAATTACTGTGCCACGTGTAAGGTCACGATAAGAACATCTATATTTTAAAATGTATTTAAGAAAATAAATGACTAATAGAGTCAGAAAGGTCTGTATTGGGGGAGACTAGTGGCCTTTGAATTTTTGGGAATCAGATGAGTTAAAAAGTTTTTGTGTAAACTGTGGTCTAGCCTCATGACAGGCCATCATAACAGATCATTAGTAGTGATGAGCGAGTATACTCGTGAGGAGGACAAGGATGAGAAGGTGAGTAGGCGTGGTCAGATAGGGGGAAAGGAGAGGTTGTGAGATTAGATAGGGAGCAGAGGCAGTGGCGGGTATTGATGTGAGAGACTTGCATGAGTTTTTTGCATTAAACATGCAAGTGAGCCTGGCCTTAGAAATAAATACCTAATGATTAGTGATGAGCGAGTATACTCATTGCTCGGGTTTTCCCGAGCATGCTCAGTTGGTCTCCGAGTAATTGTGAGTGCTCGGACAGTTAGTTTTTGATGACGCAGCTGCATGATTTGCGGCTGCTAGCCAGCCTGAGTACATGTGGTGGTTGCCTGGTTGCTAGAGAATCCCCACATGTATTCAAGCTGTCTAGCAGCCGTAAATAATGCAGCTGCGTCATCGAAAACTAAATCTCCGAGAACTCACAAATACTCGAAGACCACCCGAGCGTGCTCGGGAAATCCCGAGCAGCGAGTATACTCGCTCATCACTAATCATTAGGTATTTACTTCTAAGGCCGGGCTCACTTGCATGTTTAATGCCAGAAACTCATGCGATTCTCTCGCTGGCGGTTCGGACTGGGGCATTCAGCTGCATAGAAATACATTTCCCGAGTACCGGTGGCAGTGCCGGGTAATGATGCGAGTGACTTGCGCAAGTTTCTTGCATTGCATACGCAAGTTTGACCCGGCCTAAGGCAAAGGTATAGCTAGTTCTCGTCTCCAAGGCTTGTATCTAAATATTATGCTGGTGTCCACTCATTACCAGACATCAGGGACACATGTAATGGTTGACCCTACATAGCTATGCACATTCTCAAAAGGCAAGTTCGAAGAAAAGAAATATAAATAATTGCTGTATCAGAAAATTTACTTTTGGCAAATTTCCTGTTACTTAACTCTGTTTCTAAACCAAAATGGGCTTAAAAGGGTTGTCCAACATACAAAGTAATTTTCATCCTAAATCCCTATCTATTTAATGCCATAATCTAAAATAATTTCTAATATGCTGTACTTTTCTGATTGTAAGAAACACTTTTTTGCCTCCAAATTTGGGGAGAAAATGCCGGTGCTCCTTAAAATATGAATATACCTTACCAGCTGCGGTTGAGAGTGGTCCGAGGGTCGTTGCTGGTGGATGCAGGAGTGGGGCAATGCTGTGGGCCTCAGACTGGGATTAGGGGGTATGCGGAGATCCGTAGCATCACCACACGCCTGCCTCCCGGGACCCCGCTCCACTGCAGCCGCCGCCTACGGTAAGTAATAAGAAGCACAGATTATAAGAAGCACCACTGTTTTATTAAAAAAAAAATTTCCGATTTTTCTCCCCAAAATTTGGGGTGCGCCTTATAATGCACAAAATAAGGTACTTAAATTTAAAATTCCCAAGAAAAAATATTAAAACATTCACCATGCAATGAATGATACAATCTGTCCTTTATGTGCGATGGGTGCCATTTGAAATACTACTGACCGCCAGAAAATATGTCCAAGAAAAATTTACTAGATTTGCACATCCCAAAAAAAAAAAAAAATCTTTAAATTTTATTCCATATGCATCAAACAATTGAAATCCACATGTTGGTGATATAAATAAAAACACTCTTATAATAATTTTCTTGGACATAAAGATTCTCTACCTTTCCCTAACTACGGTAATAGTATCTATTTTTTTCCTTACTTCCTTCATTTATGATGCTTCACTTGAGAATCCCAGTGCATGCTGGGATAGTCAACCAAAGTTTTATCAGGGGGCTCAGGCTGCGTTAACTGCTGAAGCTTCTGCTCCCTCTTGAAACAACTTACTTATTTATTTCAGAGGCTGGGCTAGTCCCTGCATAAAGTGCACTCTACGATGTGCGCAATGCCAGCTCAGATCAGCAGAAACAAGCTGGTAGGATAGCATGTTGTCAAAATACCTAACCTGAAGAGACCACCTTCCCCTACAAGTGATGTCACTGCACATTGGGCAGTCTTATATCAAACACTAACAGTGCACTCTGCTCTGCTGCCAGCTCATTACTGCTGGTCTCAGCTGGCAACAGAGCGCGCACTGTCAAACAAATCATCATTAAAAAAGGAAGTGTAAAGAAAATGCAGTAACATAGTGTAGTGAGGAAAGGATAGGGAATATTTAATTCAAACATATTAGAAAATAGTTTATATTAGGTCATGAAAGAGAGATTTATGTTGATAATAATAATAATAATAATATTTATTTATATAGAGCCAATATATTCCGCAGCGCCTTACAGTTTAACAGTTTCAAACACAACAGTCATAAGTAACAAAGTTAACAATACAATAATTAAAGCAAAATAAGACGACCCTGCTCGTGAGAGCTTACAATCTACAATGAGGTTGGGGAGATACAAGGTAGAGGTGTGTATTTACAATGATGGTCCAGCCATCTTGAGGGAGTGGGGGATAGATGGAAGTAGTTAATGGGCTACATACACACTCTTAAACATGAAATGATTTTGATTACGGAACGCGATAGGCCGCTCTGAACAAATGTGTTTTGAGGGAGCACCTGAAACTATGCAAATTGTGGATTATTATTATTATTATTATTTATTGTTATAGCGCCATTTATTCCATGGCGCTTTACATGTGAGGAGGGGTATACAGAATGAAAACAAGTACAATAATCTTAAACAATACAAGTCATAACTGGTACAGGAGGAATGAGGACCCTGCCCGCGAGGGCTCACAATCTACAAGGGATGGGTGAGAATACAGTAGGTGAGGGTAGAGATGGTCATGCAGCGGTTTGGTCGATCGGTGGTAGCTGCAGGTTGTAGGCTTGTCTGAAGAGGTGGGTCTTCAGGTTCTTTTTGAAGGTTTCGATGGTAGGCGAGAGTCTGATGTGTTGTGGTAGAGGGTTCCAGAGTAGGGGTGATACGCGAGAGAAATCTTGTATACGATTGTGGGAAGAGGAGATAAGAGGGGAGTAGAGTAGGAGATCTTGTGAGGATCGGAGGTTGCGGGTAGGTAAGTACCGGGAGACGAGGTCACAGATGTATGGAGGAGACAGGTTGTGGATGGCTTTGTACGTCATGGTTAGGGTTTTGTAGTGGAGTCTCTGGGCAATGGGGAGCCAGTGAAGGGATTGACAGAGGGGAGAGGCCGGGGAATAGCGGGGGGACAGGTGGATTAGTCGGGCAGCAGAGTTTAGAATAGATTGGAGGGGTGCGAGAGTGTTAGCGGGGAGGCCACAGAGCAGGAGGTTGCAGTAGTCAAGGCGAGAGATGATGAGGGCATGGACTAGGGTTTTTGCAGATTCATGGTTGAGGAATGAACGGATTCGTGAAATATTTTTGAGTTGCAGTCTGCAGGAAGTGGAAAGGGCTTGGATATGTGGTTTGAAGGAGAGATCAGCGTCAAGGATTACCCCGAGGCAGCGAGCTTGTGGGACTGGGGAGAGTGGGCAGCCATTTACTGTAATTGATAGGTTCGTTGGGGGGGTCGCGTGAGATGGGGGAAAGATGATGAATTCTGTTTTGTCCATGTTAAGTTTCAAAAATCTAGCGGAGAAGAAGGATGAAATAGTGGACAGACATTGAGGGATTCTGGTTAGAAGGGAGGTGATATCTGGTCCAGAGATGTAGATCTGTGTGTCGTCAGCATAGAGGTGATACTGAAAGCCATGAGATTCTATGAGCTGTCCCAGGCCAAAGGTGTAAATGGAGAAGAGCAAGGGCCCAAGGACTGAACCTTGTGGGACTCCGACAGATAGAGGGCGAGGTGAGGAGGTGGTGTGTGAGTGGGAGACGCTGAATGTCCGGTCTGTTAGGTATGATGAGATCCAGGATAGGGCCAAGTCTGCGATGCCAAGGGATGAGAGGGTTTGTAATAATAGGGAATGGTCCACTGTGTCAAAGGCAGCCGACAGGTCGAGGAGGAGGAGGACAGAGTAGTGTCGCTTGCTCTTGGCGGTTAAGAGGTCATTGGTGACTTTAGTTAGGGCAGTTTCGGTGGAATGGTGTGACCGGAAGCCAGATTGTAGGCGGTCAAAGAGGGAGCAGGAAGAGAGATGGGAGGACAGTTCAAGGTAAACGTGTTGTTCCAGTAGTTTGGAGGCATAGGGGAGAAGTGATATAGGGCGATAGCTAGATACAGAGGATGGGTCAAGAGAGGGCTTTTTGAGGATAGGTGTGATGGAGGCATGTTTAAAGCTTGAGGGGAAAACACCAGTTGTTAGAGATAAGTTGAAGAGATGGGTTAGGGTTGGGATGAAGATTGTGGTGAGGTTTGGGATGAGGTGGGATGGGAGTGGGTCAAGTGCACAGGTGGTGAGATGTGATCTTGAGAGTAGAGTGGAGAGTTGATCTTCTGTAATGGTGGAGAAGTTGGTTTTGGAGGTGGAGGGCTGTGAAATCGGGAGGAAGAGCTCTGGGGGTTGTTGACCAAAACTGTCTCTAATGCTATCAATCTTCTGCTTGAAAAATGAGGCAAAGTCTTCAGCAGAGATAAGTGGGGAGGGAGGAGGTGCTGGGGGACGGAGGAGAGAATTGAAGGTGTTGAATAACTGTTTAGGGTTGTGAGAGAGGGAGGATATGAGAGATGAGAAGTAGGTTTGTTTAGCTGTGGCAAGTGTGGTCTTGAAAGTAGTGAGTGACTGTTTGAATGCGATGAAGTGCTCGTTAGAGTGGGATCTTTTCCATCTGCGCTCAGCAGCTCTGGAAGCTCGCCTAAGTTCTTTGGTCAGGCTGGTGTGCCAGGGCTGTCTGTTGATTTTGCGAGCTTTGGTATGTGTAAGTGGGGCAGCAGATTCCAAAGCTACAGCTATTGTGGTATTATATAGAGCAGCAGCGTCATCCGCATTGTGTATGGAACTTATGCCTGTGAGGGGGAGGAGGGATTCAGAGAATGAATGTAGGTCAAGATGTTTAATATTTCTGCGAGGGTGTGAAAGTTTGTGGGGTGGGGATTGTAGACATGGAGTGGAGAGAGATGAGAATGTGAGAAAGTTGTGGTCAGAGAGAGGAAGAGGTGAGTTAGAGAGGTTAGATAGAGAGCAGAGGCGGGTGAAGATGAGGTCCAGTGTGTGACCGTCTTTGTGAGTGGCTGCAGAAGACCATTGAGTGAGGCTGAAGGAGGAAGTGAGAGATAGAAGTTTAGTGGCAGCTGAGAGGGAAGTGTCAATGGGTATGTTGAAGTCGCCCATGATGATAGTGGGGATGTCCGCAGAAAGGAAATGAAGTAGCCAGGTGGTGAAGTGGTCAAAGAAGATGGTGGCTGGCCCTGGGGGGCGGTAAATGACAGCCAGTTGGAGGTTGGTGGGGGAATAGATGCGCATAGAGTGCACCTCAAAGGAAGGGAGGGTAACAGAGGGTGGCAGTGGGATTGGAGTGAAGGAGCAGTTATCTGACAGGAGAAAACCAACTCCTCCGCCATGTTTGCTGCTGGGGCGGGGTGTGTGGGAAAGGTGGAAGCCACCGTAAGAGAGTGCAGCAGGGGAGACTGAGTCAGAGGGGGTGAGCCAGGTTTCGGTGATGGCAAGGAAGGAAAGTTTGGTAGTAACAAAGAGATCATGGATGTAGGAGAGCTTGTTGCAGACAGAGCGAGCGTTCCACAGAGCTCCCGTTAGTGGGACTGGGGAAGCGGGGGCTGGGTGAATGGGTATTAGGTTAGAGAGGTTACGGAAGTTTGTGCTAGAGCGTGGATGGGAGGTAGAAATGATTGTGGGAATATGGTGAGGAGGACCAGGATTTGGAGAGATATCACCAGCAGTAAGAAGGAGCAGAGAAAGTGTTAGCAGGTGGGAGCAGGAGAGGGCTTGAGGGGGCTGTCTGTGCTTGGAGACAGAGGATTGTATGTTAAGGAACAGTTTGGAGGAGGAGGTGAGATGGATGGGGAGGATTGAAGAGGAGATGAACATTTCCTTACTAGGTGTAGGGATCAGGGGAGGTAGCAGAAAGTGAAGGATTATAGGAGTGAAAGTGAAAACAAACAGAAACATTCTTTTCAAAGACTGTGGCCAGTTACCTTCAGTTCCCTTCAGGTTCAATTCAGGTTTTAATTCTACTGTAATCCACACTTTTAAGGACACACTTCTAAGGGATCACACTGCAGACTGAAGTCCATGCAGACTTATACTATGCAATATATGGCAAACTAAGTGCGTTCAGGTGTGAAGCAGAGAGGAGTGGTCTCTGCTCATCTTGGTCAGAGAATTAAGGGTGGACCAGATGCATACAATCAGGCCTGAGTAAACAAGGTCATAAATAACACAGGGTATGCTGGGGTTAGCTGAAAAGCATACCATGAGAATGCTAGGAGCAGAGGAAAGTCTGTGTGGAAAGCTGGGTGATGTAATTATGTGCACTTCATAGACAGACAGCGCAGGGAAGCTGGCTGGATAGACATACCATGAGAATGCTAGGAGCAGAGGAAAGTCTGTGTGGAAAGCTGGGTGATGTAATTATGTGCACTTCATAGACAGACAGCGCAGGGAAGCTGGCTGGATAGACATACCATGAGAATGCTAGGAGCAGAGGAAAGTCTGTGTGGAAAGCTGGGTGATGTAATTATGTGCACTTCATAGACAGACAGCGCAGGGAAGCTGGCTGGATAGACATACCATGAGAATGCTAGGAGCAGAGGAAAGTCTGTGTGGAAAGCTGGGTGATGTAATTATGTGCACTTCATAGACAGACAGCGCAGGGAAGCTGGCTGGATAGACATACCTGTTGGAAGAATAGAGATGCTTGTTAGAGTGCGATGGTGGCAGGTAGCAGGGCACAGTCTGTATACATCTTTCAGGTTTTAATTCTACTGTAATCCACACTTTTAAGGACACACTTCTAAGGGATCACACTGCAGACTGAAGTCCATGCAGACTTATACTATGCAATATATGGCAAACTAAGTGCGTTCAGGTGTGAAGCAGAGAGGAGTGGTCTCTGCTCATCTTGGTCAGAGAATTAAGGGTGGACCAGATGCATACAATCAGGCCTGAGTAAACAAGGTCATAAATAACACAGGGTATGCTGGGGTTAGCTGAAAAGCATACCATGAGAATGCTAGGAGCAGAGGAAAGTCTGTGTGGAAAGCTGGGTGATGTAATTATGTGCACTTCATAGACAGACAGCGCAGGGAAGCTGGCTGGATAGACATACCTGTTGGAAGAATAGAGATGCTTGTTAGAGTGCGATGGTGGCAGGTAGCAGGGCACAGTCTGTATACATCTTTCAGGTTTTAATTCTACTGTAATCCACACTTTTAAGGACACACTTCTAAGGGATCACACTGCAGCCTTGGATGGTCCTAATATGTTGGGGTAGAGCATTCCAGAGGATTGGCACATTGGAGTTATGAGTGGGAGGTACGGATTAGTGCCAAGGTTAGTTGAAAGTCGTTTGCAGAGCGCAGTGGTTAGTTAGACCGATAGACAGAAATGAGGGAGGAGATGTAAGGGGGTGCCGCATTGTGGAGAGCTTTGTGGGTGAGAACAAGTACTTTGAATTGGATTCTATAATGAATGGGCAGCCAGTGTAACGACTAGCGAAGAGCGGACACGTCTGAATACCGATTAGCTAGATGGACAACCCTGGCTGCTGCATTAAGGATGGACTGGAGAGGAGAAAGTCGAGTAACGGGGAGGCCAATTAACAGAGCATTGCAGTAGTCCCGGCGGGAGTGGATCAAGGCGACAGTGAGGGTTTTTGTTGTTTCCATGATGAGAAAAGGGCGGATTCTAGAGATGTTCTTTAGGTGTAAGCAGCACGAGCGGGCAAGAGATTGTATATGGGAGGTGAAGGAGAAATCAGAGTCAAACATAACACCCAGCCAGCGTGCCTGCTGCCAGTTTGTTATTATGGTGCCACCCATGGAGAGGGAAATGTCAGATTTAGGGAGGTTAGTAGACAGTGAGAACAGAAGTTCAGTTTTGGAGAGGTTGAGCTTCAGATAAAGAGCGGACATGATGTTGGAGACTGCGGACAGACAGTCGCTGGCATTCTGTAGTACAGCGAGGGTAAGGTCAAGGGATGATGTGTATAGTTGTGTCTCATCAGCATAAAGATGGTACTGAAAGCCAAATCTGCTGATGGTCTGTCCAATTGCAGACGTGTAGAGGGACAAGAAAAAGGTCCAAGGACTGAGCCTTGAGGTATTCCAACAGTGAGAGGACGATGAGATGAAGTGGAGCCAGCAAATGAAACACTAAAGATGCCGTCAGAAAGATAGCAAGAGAACCAGGAGAGAGCAGTGTCCTTAATGCCCAGTGACTGGAGCCTAGAGAGTAGGAAAAGGTGTTCAACAGTGTTGAAAGCTACAGAAAGGTCGAGAAGAATGAGCACAAAGTGGTCACCATTACAAGATCATTGGTCACTTTGATGATTTCAGCTTCTGTCGAATGTAGGGGTGGAAGCCAGACTGTGAAGGGTCTAGGAGGGAGTGAGTGGAGAGGTAACAGGTAAGGCGGGAGTAGACGAGACACTCCAAGAGTTTAGAAATGAAGGGGAGATTGGCGACTGGTCCGTAGTTATTTGTGCAGGATGGGACGAGAGCAGGTTTCTTTAATAATGGAGTAATGATAGAGTGTTTGAAAGAGGATAGGAAAATTCCTTAGGAGAGGGAAAGATTGAAGATTGTAGTTAGGTATGTTATGATGGCTAGAGAGAGAGACTGGAAGAGGTGAGTGGGACTGAGTGGGAATAAGGTCAGTAGTGCATGTAGTCGGACGAGAAGAAGAGAGGAGCCTGGAGACTTCTTCTTCTGTAATGAGATCGAATGTGGAGAGTGAGTCAGGGGAAATGCAGGAAGGGACAGGAATCACTGAACTTGGTGTTTGGGAGCGGATTTCCTGATGGATGTTATCTATTTTCTCTATAAAGTGGGAGGCCAGGTCATCAGCACAGATGTCTGTGATATGGGGCTTGTGCTTTTGGTCTGAGGAGGGAGTGAAAGGTGTCAAAAAGTTTCTTGAGGTTGTTGGATAGTAAGGAGATAAGGGTGATGTAGTAGGTCTGTTTGGTGAGGTGAAAGGCAGAGTTATAGGTTTTTTTACATAAATTTGAAGTGGTTGAAGTCTTCTGGTGTGTGAGTTTTCCTCCATAAGTGTTCAGCACTCCTAGAAGATCGCTAGAGAAATCGAGTTTGCGATGTGAGCCAGGGCTGTTTCGCTCTGTGTTTGGAGGTTCTGAGGATGAGTGGCGCTACTTGGTCCAGGGTGCTTCTGAGAGTGTCATAATAGTGGTATACAGCTAGATCAGGACAGGAAAAAGAGGGGATTGGAGACAGTGATGAGTGTAGGGTGTCCAAAAGTGTACAGGGGTTAATGGCTTGTAGATTTCTGAATGTATGGTAGGTAGGAGTGTGCTGGGATGGGAGAGGATTTGTGAGCGTGAAGGAGAGAATGTTGTGGTCAGAGAGGGGAAGCGGTGAGTTATTTAGGTAGGAGATTGAACAGAGCCACACAAAGACAAGGTCAAGGGTGTTACTGTCCTTGTGTGTATCAGAGATTGAGAGCTGTGAGAGGCCAAGAGAAGTGGTTAGTTATAGAAGCTGGGATGCAGATGTGGAAGTGGGGCTGTTGATGGGGATGTTGAAGTCTCCCAGGATAAGAGTTGGGAGTTCTGAGGACATAAAGTGTGGCAACCAGGCTGAGAAATGGTCCAGGAAGTAGGTGGGTGAGCCTGGGGGCCGATATATGACCGCTACTCTGAGGGAATGGGAACAAAAGAGTCTGATGGTGCGGACCTCAAAAAAAGGGAATGAGAGTGATGGAACTGGGGGGATGACCTGGAAAGTGCATTGTGGGGACAGGAGTATGCCGACTCCACCACCAGGTCTGTTTGTGGGTCTTGGGGAATGTGAGAATTGTAAGCCACCATGGGAAATGGCAGCAGGAGAGACAGTGTCAGAATCGTGGATCCAGGTTTCAGTGAGGGCCTACAGATTCATAGAGTTGTTCAGAAAGTAGTTGTGCAGGAAAGGAAGCTTGTTGCATACAGACCGTGGATTCCAGAGGGCACAATTAAAAGAAGGAGATGAGGGAGTGCAAGTAATATTAATAAGGTTAGTATGGTTTCGATGTAAGGTACGGTAGGGGTTGAGATTGGAGGATGAAAATTAGAGATTAGAGATGAGAGGATCAGGCAAAGTTTGAGTACAACCTGTTCACACGGATTTTCCCAATAAATTTGATTATCAAAAATATTATTCTATTTTAATCTTCCTAATTATGTTCTGGAATCTCTCCGACTCCAAAGAACATAATAAAGGTAAATGTAAAAAAAAGAAAATACTTATACTCATCTCACCGCTCCACTCTTTGATGCCCTCACCTCCTCACCATCATCCATACCGTCCTCACCATATCTTATCAATGCAGCAAGTCTTGGTTAGCATGAGATGGAAGGGTTCTATGCATGTGCCCAAAGATCACAACGTCATGAGCACATGGCCCAGAGAAGTGAGCAGTACGGTGAGTTTGAGTTTTTTTATTTTTTTATCCTTTTCATTGCTCTTTACAGTTCAGAAAAATGGTGATCATATACCTGAGTGCCTACAGACATGACCTTCAAAAAAATGAGGAATGCAAATGTTTGCAATATTCAAGCAAAATTCAATTCCACTCTTATTTATTTACTTATTTTCAAACAGGTTTCTTTTTTGGAAGCCTTAATTGTATAGTAAACCACATATAGGCTAACATAAGCACTCGCTAAATGATCCTGGTGAACCTTTGGCTTGTACAGCATCACGCTACAGAAAAATTAGACCATGGAATTCATGTTTTCTTCCTCTCTTTCCTGTTGACTCAAAATATTTCAAGGTGGTTTTCATGAAATGACCAAAATATTAATTTGTGAAACTCTGCTGGAAGATGTTTATACTATATGTGACCTCCTAGTGGTTTTAATGTGAATTGCATCCTGCTGAGGACTACTGCAATCATCCTCAACTTATATGTACAGAAAAATAATATGCGACGATCAGTAGTTCCATGATTTGGCATATAATCTGTGTATAGACAGATCCATATTTCAGCCTCAGTTGCCTAATCTGGGATACATGATGGCCTTTATTATCATGACAACAATGGAATTATTAACAGATATCAAATAACTGATATACTGTTTGACGCATGTTGTAATGGCTGCCACCTGTTCCATCTTAAGGAGATAATTTAACTCTGTGGAATCGAATCTGAAATCCATTTATGTAAGATCACCCAAGAAGACTTTGTTTTCAAGGTTTTTGATCAATATTTTTATCCTCTTATTTTACTCATTTAATTAATTTTTTTCCAAAAAAGCTGATCTTCTCTACAATGTAGACCCAAACGCTATCTGAATAGATGAAGTTAAGCATTTAAAAAGACAATATATCTGATTTCAAGTTGTTGAGATAAAAGCAACAATTGCAAAAATGACGGCACTAGGCTGGAGCTACAAAGAACCTGTGAATCACATAATCCACCATCAAAACTGCAAAATAGGTAGAAAAGCGCATCTGCGCAGAGAAAAAGTACGGTATGTAATCACCGTCAAGATGTACATGTGAAAAATAAGAATTTTCAACTTAACAGAAATAGGAATGGAAAGCATATGGGAAAAATGGGAGAATCTTTACAGCATGAGAAATACAATTTGAGAAAGCTAATGAAAACAGATAGTTCATCGAAGTGTTAGACCTCATGAGGAAGGGCCGCAAAAAAAACACATCAACCTAAGAAGTGGTAAGACAGAAAATAACCAACAAACAAGTTCATTATCAAATAAAGTACAGAATAAAAAATATTCTTCTGATGTTTGTAGATTCCACGTAGTACAAAATGCCAAACTTATCTATCAAGTGGCAACATATTACACTGGATAAATGATTGAAATCACAATCTCCAACTCATCAGGATTAAGAAGAAATGTCGGCAAATTATGATATTCCGAAGAGTTGTTATGAACATGGATAAAAAAATAACAAAACAGCAAAACAAAATTCCAAAAAATATTAGGAATATGCAGCTAGCTCCAGAAACATTTGGGCATTGACAAACGTTTTAGCATTTTTAGCTGTTTATCAAAACATATTCAAGATACAGTTATACAATCAAAATAAGTCTCACAGCTTTAATTTGAGGGTAATCACTTCCTAATTTTAGAAAGGGTTTAGGTATTACAGCTCTTTAATATGTACCTGCCTCTTTTTAAAGAGACCAAATTGGACAATAATCTTAATAGTTCTTTAATGGGTAGCATGGGTTATTGCTTCATTGATCCATCATCATCTAAGCAGGCAAAAGGTTTGGAGCTGATTCCAGGTGTGGAATTTGCATTTAGAAGCTGTTGCTGGGAACCTAAAACATACGTTCAAAGTAACTCCCATGACTTGACACATCAAGACACCATGATATTTTATACTCCTTCAAAGCCAGAAGTTCTGTGAGAGACATTGGATTTCAGCATGAGTGGCGGCAATGTGAAAATGCGAAAAGGGCTAGATGGTTGATGCGGATGGGTTGGACAGGTGAGTGCTTAGTTGAGTATAAGACTTATTTTATGTTCTTTAACCTTTTTTGTACATTTCAGAAAAATGGCACGTGGAAGTTTTGTAAAATTCAAGTACAATTAATTTCCACTCAAATGTATTTGCCATTCACATGTACAGCAGATACTCTGTTATTTAAGGTCTGACCCATTAATGAGTGTTAAATGACCAAGGGTATCAGCTAAATGTGAGAAACCGATGAGGGCGGAGATCTAGTTCAGATGAAACCAATTCCATTGTTTGGCACTAAATGTAGGAAGATAGTAGACACCGTATGGTACAAGTCATACAATACTCAATATCTGACACTTAGGTAATAATTGTCACTTGGCATAATGATGTACTGCTGCAAGGCAAAGCATCATTTCTTAGAGGAATGATTGACCTGGAAAAATAACAGCAGGGCACCAGTTCTGTATTTGTTACAGCCTCATCTGTAGTCTTATCTTGTCACATGTCTTACCCGTACTTTAATGAAGCCACAAAACAGAGTTCCATAATGGTACCATCCCCAAATTGGCATGATAAATTGTATAGTGCTGAAAATAACTGATAATTATTTGAAATAGAGAAAAGTGAATTGTGCTCCTAGAAGACATTCATGGAATATGTGCTATACGTGACTGGTGGAAAATGGGACTCATACGTATCTCATGACTACAGTCCTCGTGTTCGCTGTTCACAATAGAGAGTTGGACACTCATCCACGGCTTTCTTTAATCATTTGCATAGGAGTTCTGAGTAGGGTTGAGCGAAACGGGTCAGCCATTTTCAGAAGTCGCCGACTTTTGGCAAAGTCGGGTTTCATGAAACCCGACCCGACCCCTGTGTGGGGTCGGCCATGAAGTCGGCGATCTTCTGAATCTAGTATTGGAATTCCGATCCCGAGTTCCGATATGTTTGCAATATCGGAAATCGGTATCGGAATCCATATTTAAGTGTAAAATAAAGAATTAAAATAAAAAATATCGCTATACTCACCCTCTGATGCGCCCTGGTACTAACCGGCAGCCTTTCTTCCTTCGAATCAGCGCTTGCAGGACCTTGCGGTGACGTCGCGGTGACGTCGCGGCTTGTGATTGGTTGCGCGACGGCCCATGTGACTGCTCGCGCGACCAATCACAAGCCGCGACGTCACCACAATGTCCTGCAAGCGCTGATTCTTAGGAAGGAAGGCTGCCGGAAAGAAACAGGGCGTGTCCGAGGGTGAGTATATTCCTATTAGGTATATACTCACCCTCGGACGCGCCCTGCTAAATGGATATATATAAAAGTATATCTAGCATAATTATATCTTGAGTTGACATAGTATCGGAAAATCATGTTTTAATTGAAAAAAGCTGGTTATATTATGCCACACAATATGTGTATGTGCAGTAAAGAAAAAAGATAGACCTGCAGTCTAATGTTAAGGCAGTTACCGTAATACATATGCAAATCTGCTATATCATTATCGGCTAATGCAAAAACTAATGACGGAACAAAATAGAATGATGAATGTAAAAAATATAGTATAGAAAATAATCAGTTTTTAAAGCATCTTGATTTTTTTAGTACTGAGTATGAGCGCCTTATGCAGAAATCCCTGCGCTTGTACTGCTTAGAATGCTTTTACTGAGGTTATTCAATTTTGTCTGAGCAGTGTTCTGTCATGAAGAATGCATTTGGACAATTCATCTAGATCCACTGCCGGCAGCACCTGTCTAATAACCGACCAATGACATTCCAGACGTGCTCGATGAGAGACATATCCAGAGATGTGGAATACCATGGTGGCATGCTTAGGCCATGCAGGATAATTCTAAAAGTGTGAAAAACATGTGGCCTGGTGTTGAAAAATGGCTCAAGAGAGACGTCAGAGAAGTGGCCATCAAGCTGTTAGTGTACCTCAGATGAAAGATAGAGGTTTCCAGCTTCTATACGTAATGCTACAACACACAATAATCATGGAAGTATGACCAGTGTTACATTCACTCATGAAATCCTCTCCATAGCATTGCCCATGTGGTCTCCAGACCAATCTCCAGCTATAAATGCATCCAAGACAGAAAAAAGATTCATTGCTGAAGAGGATAAACTTCCATTCCAACCTACATTTCTCTCTTGCTTGTGAGAGTGATGGTGTCCTATTCCCAGGATTATGATATGGGGTGGCATTCCAGGTCTTCATTCTAGGTACACTAACAGCTCAGGATAACATTGATTTGTTTATGGAACCAGTGGTGTAACCATTTCTCCAAAGTGTCCTCAAGTCATTTTTCAACACGACAATGCCAGGCTCAATCGATTGTGAACAGAGTGCGTTCTTAATTGAACTCCCATGGCCGGGACTTATCTTTCATTCAGCACATCTGGACATCATTGATTGATATTTGCACAGGGAGCTGCCAGCAGAGGATCTTGATGATTTGCTCAAGTGCATTCAGTGTAGCCAAGCATTCCTCAGACAACCATTAATATCCTTTGAGGTAGTAGCCAAAATGTGTAAGTGCTGAACTTCTGTGATTATTTTCGATACTGATCAAATCGAAGTGTTTTGAAAATGTTATTTCTATTATTCCATCATTTGCATATAGCTCCCATGTCTATCCATCCCATGATTTCCATAATTCCACGATTTTTCCTTCTTGATGTTGTACTTTCAATGTTGAGGCGTGTGTATATATACAGATTACTATAGTAGGTCAGGTGGTCTTCAATCTATTGATCACTGGCCGTTATGACATACCGGTAATTGTAGATTTAAAGGTACAAAATAGGTTCAGGCTGCAGAACGTCTCATACACTGCACTGAGCTTCACATATAAACCAGTTCTATCCTCATGCTTATAATAATAAATGTAGATAGCCTAAAACCTCCGACATATAAAGGAAGAATATAGATGTCCATGTAACATCTGGGAACCCTACACTTCAGGAAATACTTAGTTCTTTCCAGCACTTCTCTAATAAATAATTCTTCCAGCTGCTGATGGCAGGAGAGTTTAGAAATTCCGTTTTCCCTGCACGACTACAGTTTGTCATACACTGGGAATACTGATTGGCCGGGGCGCTCATCATTTCAGAAGTCTCTGTATGTCAGAAGCAATTAAGGAGTCACCGGGGAGTCAGAAACTCAAGCACAGTTTTGTCTAGCCCATTAAAGCCATGCGATTTTATTATTTAGTGGAAGAATGGGATAAATAAAAAATAAAAACTGAAATAAAAATGATAAAATAAACTGGAGAAGACAAGGAGGAAGAAGAAGATGAAGAGGGAGAAAGAGAAAGAGATGGGTAAATAGAAGGAGAAGCTGGGGAGAGAGAGAGGAGAAGAGCAGGAGGAGGTAGAGAAGATGAAAGAGAATGAGGAGTAAAAGCAGTAGAACGGGAAGACGAAGAAAAATCGGAGAAAGTGGAAGAGAAAGAAGAGGAAGTAGAATGAGAAGTACTAGAGAAAGGAATTAATGAAGAGGAAGAGTTAATTCACGAAGACATAAATAATGAACAATATTATTTAGGGGTAGCATTGTTGAAATTAAAATGTAAAAAAAAAGTCTAAAAAAACTAGAATTAAAGCCAAAATGAATACCCTAGTACAGTGTTCCCCAAGTCCGGTCCTCAAGAGCCACCAACAGGTCATGTTTTCAGGATTTCCTTAGTATTGCACAGGTGATGGAATTATTGCCTGTGCAGATGATGCAATTATCACCTGTGCAATACTAAGGAAATACTGAAAACATGACCTGTTGTTGGCTCTTGAGGACCGGACTTGGGGAACACTGCCCTAGTAAATAAATACATTTGCAAACTAAGTAATTTAATTAATTATAAATGAGGAGATTGATTCGTGGGACTGCGGTCCATCAGCCAGTTTGGTATTCTCTTAACTTTGGATGAGAGGCTCGTGAATTTTTCAGGTTCCAAGATCGCAATCATGGCTTGTGATTAGCCGGCCTGTTATGAAGTGTTTATTGCAGAGTAATGCACAGATTAGAAGATGTCATACCACCACCGGCTAATCAAAAGCCAGGTCAAGGCTCCTGAACGGTAAGAGATTTGCGATCCCTTCGTCCAGTTGTCAGAGACTACTGACCTGGCGGATGGAGAAGCGTCCCACAAAGGTATCCACCCATCTCAAACATTAGGTAATTAAATATACAATTAAATCACAATATTTTTACATTATCTAGGGTGATAGAAGAAAGAAGAAGAAGAGGAACAAGAAAAAAGAAGACGGAAGATGAAGAAGGAGGAAGAAGGGGTTAGATGTAAAAGAAGGAAGATAAAAAAAGATGAAGACGATGAAGGCAGAAGAAAAATCTTATAGTGTTTGAGGAAGAAAAATTCATAGTGTTTGAATATTAAGGGAGAATAGGATATATGAAATTAAAAAAAGGTTAAAATAAAATAAAACTTTTTAATAGAGTTTCCAGGTCTTCAAGAAGGTCATAGGTCAGAAAAGTACTGATGACTTCAGTCTGCTTTGCATGTACAAGCTCCACAGCCTCTTCAAACTGTTGAATGAAAACCCCAATGATCTTATATTGAAAAAAGTCTGTAAAACCCCATTAATAATATAAATAAATAAAATATGAAGAAAGAAACCAGGAAAAAAAAAATCAAGCATCACATTCTAGCCGTACTTCTCACAATTAAAATTGTAATTCTCACGGTGCCAAAATTTAGAGAGTACCGAATTCTGCAACAGAATGATCAAAGCTCTTGGTGTCACATCTCTTCAAATAATTAGCTGGAAAGGCTCATTATTAAATTGAACATATGTTTTTTTGTAAAGTAGGAATGTGAAGGATGTGATCGGGAAGACAGCGTTAAATTGCTTGGTGATAATGTTATTTTTTAAGTTGCAATTACTCGTTCATTTCATGATCTGTAGCTGCGTCCTTGCTGCAGCTGCCACAAACAGCCAATTACTCTGTATTATGAGTCACAATACAGGGAAGTCTACAGTCATTATGTATATACTGCAGTTTGACATTACACTCAGGTTTTGTAGGAATATCCTTTGGTTCCAGAACAGAATAGTTGTTCTCTAGGGTAAATATATTAAAGTGTTGTATGATAATTGGGTGAACCATCCCCACGGCGTCAAATGTTTGATATTCTCTGAAAGGATAGAAAGAATAAAGAATGTTGTAAGGATAGGGTTAATGGTAGGGTAAGAACATGACACCTACAAATTTCTAGAGAGTAGTTTTACTACGGAAACCTCTGTAGATACTTTTGCTACCATAAATATTTCCCCAAACCTAAAATAAGAAGTCCTTGCAATCTTGAATTCACAACCTTCCCAACGTCTAAAATTCTGAGTAATGACATTATTTATTCAGTAATGTTTTCTCTGTCTGCCAATGGAGAGTGTTTTTACCTAGCCAAGAGGCTAATAGGACTAAACTTTCCAAACTTAAAGGGAGGGTGCCGTGATTTTAGTTTTTGTATTAATAATTATTGATTATATAATCAATTATTTTTAATACAAAAGTAAATGTAGTACTTTAATACTTTTTTATTTATTCATTTTTACTTTTGCCACTGGAGGCCGCCATTTTCATTAGTGTGGGTGTAAGTGTCTGGGCACGACACTTGCACACCTCACTTACGGCAGCCATGGGCATAGGAGCCAACAGTCGGGCTCCGACCGCTCCTCCTGCCTCTCAGCTGTGACTTGGGCACGCCCCCTGGGCTGCTACGTCACAGCTGTGAGAGGAGATCGCGGCCATTTTGTTTTTTTCCTCTGTCATCGCACACACAGCTCAGTGTATGCGATCATAGCAGGAGCTGCCAGGGAGAAGGTGCTGCTGGGAGCGAGGGTCGGGGTGAGTATCTGCAGCCAGGAGCTGTGATTGCAGCCTGTACTTAGTATTACAGCACAGGCTGCAATCACTGCTCACTGCCGACCTGTTCAGAGCAGAGCAGGGAGATCGTCACACTGCTCTGCCCTGAACATGAGTCAGCACTTCCTGGGAGAGGACTGAAGGTAAGTACAGAGTTTTTATTTTCTTATGCATCTACCACTGCTACCTGTCCCTATATACCACTGCTACCTGCCCCTATATAACACTGCTACCTGCCCCTATATACCACTGCTACCAGCCCCTATATACCACTGCTACTAGCCCCTATATACCACTGCTACCTGCTCCTATATACCACTGCTACCTGCCCCTATATAGCACTGCTACTAGCCCCTATATACCACTGCTACCAGCCCCTATATACCACTGCTACTAGCCCCTATATACCACTGCTACTAGCCCCTATATACCACTGCTACTAGCCCCTATATACCACTGCTACTAGCCCCTATATACCACTGCTTCTAGCCCCTATATACCACTGCTACATGCTCCTATATACCACTGCTACCAGCCCCTATATACCACTGCTACTAGCCCCTATATACCACTGCTACCAGCCCCTATATACCACTGCTACTAGCCCCTATATACCACTGCTACTACCCCCTATATACCACTGCTACCTGCCCCAATATACCACTGCTACTAGCCCCTATATACCACTGCTACTAGCCCCTATATACCACTGCTACTAGCCCCTATATACCACTGCTACCAGCCCCTATATACCACTGCTACTAGCCCCTATATACCACTGCTACTAGCCCCTATATACCACTGCTACTAGCCCCTATATACCACTGCTACTAGCCCCTATATACCACTGCTACCAGCCACTATATACCACTGCTACTAGCCCCTATATACCACTGCTACCTGCCCCTATATAACACTGCTACCTGCCCCTATATACCACTGCTACCAGCCCCTATATACCACTGCTACTAGCCCCTATATACCACTGCTACCTGCTCCTATATACCACTGCTACCTGCCCCTATATAGCACTGCTACTAGCCCCTATATACCACTGCTACCAGCCCCTATATACCACTGCTACTAGCCCCTATATACCACTGCTACTAGCCCCTATATACCACTGCTACTAGCCCCTATATACCACTGCTACTAGCCCCTATATACCACTGCTACTAGCCCCTATATACCACTGCTACATGCTCCTATATACCACTGCTACCAGCCCCTATATACCACTGCTACTAGCCCCTATATACCACTGCTACCAGCCCCTATATACCACTGCTAAGAGCCCCTATATACCACTGCTACTAGCCCCTATATACCACTGCTACCAGCCCCAATATACCACTGCTACTAGCCCCTATATACCACTGCTACTAGCCCCTATATACCACTGCTACTAGCCCCTATATACCACTGCTACCAGCCCCTATATACCACTGCTACTAGCCCCTATATACCACTGCTACTAGCCCCTATATACCACTGCCAGTAGCCCCTATATACCACTGCTACTAGCCCCTATATACCACTGCTACCAGCCACTATATACCACTGCTACTAGCCCCTATATACCACTGCTACTAGCCCCTATATACCACTGCTACCTGCTCCTATATACCACTGCTACCTGCTCCTATATACCACTGCTACTAGCCCCTATATACCACTGCTACTAGCCCCTATATACCACTGCTTCTAGCCCCAATATACCACTGCTACCTGCTCCTATATACCACTGCTACTAGCCCCTATATACCACTGCTACCTGCCCCTATATACCACTGCTACTAGCCCCTATATACCACTGCTTCTAGCCCCTATATACCACTGCTACTAGCCCCTATATACCACTGCTACTAGCCCCTATATACCACTGCTACCAGCCACTATATACCACTGCTACTAGCCCCTATATACCACTGCTACTAGCCCCTATATACCACTGCTACCTGCTCCTATATACCACTGCTACCTGCTCCTATATACCACTGCTACTAGCCCCTATATACCACTGCTACTAGCCGCTATATACCACTGCTACTAGCCCCTATATACCACCGCTACCTGCCCCTATATACCACCGATACCTGCTCCTATATACCACTGCTACCTGCTCCTATATACCACCGCTACCTGCCCCTATATACCACTGCTACCTGCTCCTATATACCACCGCTACCTGCCCCTATATACCACCGCTACCTGCTCCTATATACCACCGCTACCTGCTCCTATATACCACTGCTACCTGCTCCTATATACCACTGCTACTAGCCCCTATATACCACTGCTACTAGCCCCTATATACCACCGCTACCTGCCCCTATATACCACCGCTACCTGCCCCTATATACCACCGCTACCAGCCCCTGTATACCACCGCTACCTGCCTCTGTATACCACCGCTACCTGCCTCTGTATACCACCACTACTTGCCTCTGTATACCACCGCTACCTGCCTCTGTATACCACCGCTACCTGCCTCTGTATAGCACCGCTACCTGCCTCTGTATACCACCGCTACCTGCCTCTGTATAGCACCGCTACCTGCCTCTGTATAGCACCGCTACCTGCCTCTGTATAGCACCACTACCTGCCTCTGTATAGCACCGCTACCTGCCTCTGTATACCATCTACCACTGCTGCCTGTCTCTATATATCATCTACCACTGCTGCCTGCCTCTATATACCATCTACCACTGCTGCCTGCCTCTATATACCATCTACCACTGCTGCCTGCCTCTATATACCATCTACCACTGCTGCCTGCCTCTATATACGATCTACCACTGCTACCTCTGTCCTGTATAGCTAATCTAGTCTTGTGTAGCTAATCCTGTCCTGTGTACAGTATCACACAAGATAGGATTACATACACGGCGCAGCACAGTATCACACAGGACAGGATTAGATACACGGCTCAGCAGTCAGTATCTAATCCTCTCCTATGCACTCCTCTCCCCCTTGCGTGTCTTTCCTCATTGTGGTTTATTATTTTTGTTGTGGGAGATGAGGGAGTCGAGGATTATGCGTTCGGTATGGTATAAAAAAGATTAATAAAGGACTTTATTCTGGCCGATTCTTTATTTACAATACATGTGAGATCTATGTGGCGGCATTATGGGTGATCTATATGGCGGTATTATGTGAGAAGCATATGGTGGTATGTGAGAACACTGGCGGTATTATGTGTGATCTATATGGTGGTATGTGAGAACACTGGCGATATTATGTGTGATCTATATGGCGGTATGTGAGAACACTGGCGGTATTATGTGTGATCTATATGGCGGTATGTGAGAACACTGGCGGTATTATGTGTGATCTATATGGCGGTATGTGAGAACACTGGCGGTATTATGTGTGATCTATATGGCGGTATGTGAGAACACTGGCGGTATTATGTGTGATCTATATGGTGGTATTATGTGAGAACTGTATGACAGTATTGTGTGATCTATTTGATAGTATTGTGTGTGATCTATATGGCGGTATTATGTGAGAACACTATGGCAGTATTATCTTCAGAAAGCGGACCCATTCTATGGTGGTTCTGGCTGAGCACCTGCACGCGGGTCTGGGGTAATAGAGGGGGCAGCATGACCTCCAGTTAGGTGCAGTCAGGGGAAGGCTGGTGAGGCAGCTGAAGAGAGGGGTCTCATTTTTATTGTTACTATATGGCTACATTTCCTTCCCAGCATCACCCCAGACTGCGCCTGTCGCCTCGCTTTCACACATTGCCAGGATAGGATGGAGAAGACAGGATCTGAGGAGGGGAATGGGGTCTGCATGCAAAGTCTGGATCAGAACAGGTCATCAATCCGCAGAAATGTTTCCTGGATTTCTGTGGAGCAGACGGTCCATCCATGTGTATAAAAGACAGCGCTCTATGTACAATCCCTGGCTGCTCCGCGCACCAAACAGGGGGCCCCCCCATAGACCTGCACACTGCTCTCCTGAAATACTCTGTGCTGCTGTCACCCTGCTTCCTCCACCACATATCTCCCAGAATCCTTGCTGCCTGCCATCCTCGGTGACCGTCTACTTGTCAGTATAAGGCCGCCGTCCACTATCAGTATTTGGTCAGTATTTTACCTCAGTATTTGTAGCCAAAACCAGGAGTGGGTGATAAATGCAGAAGTGGTGCATATGTTTCTATTATACTTTTCCTCTATTTGTTCCACTCCTGGTTTTGGCTTACAAATACTGAGGTAAAATACTGACTAAATACTGATAGTGTGACGGCAGCCATACTCTGCAGTCACCAACAAAATGGCTGCTCACTGGGTTCCTGAATCTCATCCTCTCTAATCCCTTAGCAAACACCCATAAGAGGAGGAGAGGAGACATCACACACGTCAGCAGACTCCGCCCATAATTACTGCAGTGCTGTAATGTGAGCTAGTTGTACACTAGGTTTTTCTGAAATTTCAGCAGCTGCTCCCCCTAGTGTTGAAAAGTGGAAATTCCAAAACTTTTCAAATAATTTTTCATATTTTACTAAATTATAAACAAATGATAATATTTTTTAAGAAAATGTAATCATTAATTCTTTACATTTTTACAATTTCTGAAAAAAAAATTTTTTTGATGGCACCTTCCCTTTAATTCCTTCAAATAGAAATGTGCAGATGAGCCCTTTTATTATTATTGTTATTATTATACATTTTTTATAGCGCCATTTATTCCATGGCGCTTTCCATGTGAAAAGGGGGAGGTAAATATAGACAAATACAATAAAAATGAGCAAAAACATGTCACTAACAGGTACAGAAGGAGGGAGGACCCTGCCCACGAGGGCTCACAGTCTGCAGGGGATGGTGAGGATGCAATAGGAGAGGATAGAACTTGTCGTGCGGCAGTTCAGTAGGTTGAGGATCACTGCAGTTTGGAGGCTTTTCAGAAGAACTGAGTGTTCAGGTTCTCTTTGAAGGTTTCTATGGTAGGCGAGAGTCTGATGTGTTGGGGTAGAGAGTTCCAGAGTATTGGGGAAGCACGGAAGAAGTCTTGGATGTGGTTGTGGGAAGAAGAGATAAGAGGGGAGTAGAGAAGGAGGTCTTGTGAGGATCGAAGATTGCGTGTAGGTAAGTAACGGGAGACCATGTTACAGATGTATGGAGGAGACAGGTTGTGGATGGCTTTGTACAGTATGTCATAGTAAGGGCTTTGAACTTGAGTCTCAGGATGCATGGAAGCCAATGAAAGGCTTGGCATAGGGGAGAGACTGGAGACGGGAGACAGGTAGATTAGTCGGGCAGCAGAGTGAAGGATTGATTGGAGTGGTGCCAGAGCGCTAGAGGGGAGGCCAGAGAGTAGAAGGTTGCATTAGTCAAGGTGTGAGATGATAAGGGCGTGCACTAGTGTTTTTGTGGTTTCATAGTCAAGGAATGCACGGTTCTAGGAAATATTTTTGAGTTTGAGACAGCTGGAGGAGGCAAGGGCTTGGATATGAGGCTTGAAAGAGAGGGCAGAGTCGAGGATCACCCCGAGGCACTGAGCATGCGGGACTGGGGAAAGTGAGCCGCCATTGACATTGATGGATAGGTCTGGTGGAGGGGTAGAGTGAGATGGGGGAAAGATGATGAATTTTGCTTGTCCATGTTCTGTTTTAGAAAGCGAGCAGAAAAGAAGGCTGAGATAGCAGACAGACAGTGTGGGATTTGGGGGAGTAAGGAGTTGAGGTCAGGTCCAGATAGGTAGATCTGCGTGTCATTGGTGTAGAGATGATACTGCACACCGTGGGATTCTTTTCCTTTCCTCCTGGCTTGATATATATGCTGAGATAAGTGGTGCAAGATGACAAATAAAACAATACAACATATTTTTTATGATACTCTGCCGAGAGATGTTGATACTACACTGTATGTGTCTATTTGTGGTCCAATACTAATTTTGATGGAAAATGCAGCCTGTTAGAAGTTTTGCTAGCAAGTCGTCATTTTTCATTGAACTTGTGAGAAATTGGAGTAATTAACATAATTCATGTGGACACATCTATATATTGTGTAGAGTAGGCTAAAAGTAAATAGAAAAGCAGGCTTAATAAGATTTTTTTTATCAAGCATCTCTGAATTCTTCCCCCATTTTTACAAGATTCAACCTTGACATGTAAATTGCATGCCTCCCAGGGTTAGCATTATTGCTGCATCACGTCAATAGCAACTCTACAAGCTGATTTCTTTGCATGGAATTGACATTTAAAGGAATTGTTGGTTTGCTAGACTGCCATGAGCTGACTGTGATGGGTGCCGTAGTTTAGGACCCGCTATAATTTCCAGGCCAGGATTCAAACATGTTCTTTATTTTTCTCTGCATGATATAATGAATCATTACATTGAAATCATTTAATCTTTATTGTAATATAGTCATGAAATTCAGAGGCTCAAGAAAATCTGAGCTTAAAAAGTCAATGTCGCGTACGCAACTGCCTCCACGTAGTTTGGCAGAGCAACTGATTTCTTTACAAGACACTGTGCAAATTCATCATTCTTACAAGCAGAATAAATTATATACAGATATTCCAGTATGGAGATGTAGTATTTGACAATATTTATGAACTTGAGCTTTCAGAAAACACTTCAGCAGCCTCTTCCCAGTCCATGGTTGTTGATGTGCTTGGGCTTCCGTCACCACCTCTACTTATTTGCACACAGTTGCAGCTATATTTCTGTTCTCCATGAGGTCCCCGCTCACACCTTTTACTTCCATTTCCTCAGATATTCTCAGCCTAGTCAACTTTGCTAACTGGGCCATTGCCCATCTGTAGTTCAGTATCAGTATGATTCTTTCTTAAGATATTTCCTTCTACCAGTCTTAGGTTGCCTATCTGGAGCTCTTCTCGGAGGCCACCATCAGCAATCTTCTAGCTGCTGGAATTTGACTCTGGTACCATAGTCCATTGACTTGACGTACACTAAACCAACCCCTTCTCCTCAGTGGACTCTGCTTCATAAACTGTGGTCTTCTCTCTATACTTTTCTGGGTATGGTGGAGTCTCCAACGCCACCATCAGTACTTCACGATGACTTATCATTAGAGGTATTCCTGTCTTCTCTGGAAAATACTCTTTATTTCTCTTTACAGAGACTGGATCTCTCTTGCAGGTAACATTTTGTTTTCTATTCTTCATCAAATAATCACAAGACGTTGTCAGTCACTCACAATTTCATGCCACAACATATCACACATCATCCTACTATTAATCCCTTATTAATAGACCCACAGTGAGGAACCGATAGAAATTTCCATAAGTAATATAATCTATACAAAACCATGTAGTAATGTGCTCAACCATTGCTTTTCCAACATGGCAGATAAGGGTATAACGGATTTTTGTTCAGCTAGACCCTAAACAACAATTTGCATTAAGGTTTACATAGGACATGGTTTCAGCTCACAACGGCACCAGCTAAGCATGAATATCTCAGAGAAAGGGCAAAATAGCTCTCAAGACTCTAGCACGCCTATAGGTGTAACCTTTCCTTTTTAACAGCCTTTGGCTGGATTTCGAGCCATGCCGGTTGACAGATGAACAATCTGTAGGAGGATTGTTCTAGTGCATGCCTAGATAAGTCCATCAGATTCTTCTCCGTCTTCATATTGATAGTATCAAGCCATGCCGCTTGATGGATAATACGGTAATATGCAATGAAAGGTTAACATTTTAGGCTATGTTTCTGCTAATTAATCCATTTTTTTAATATTTCAATCCAAAGTGTTGTTTTCTCTTTAAACTCTAAGGATGCAATTGGTCTTTTTTTTAATTATAAATCCCATTATAATTAGTATTTAGTACTATATTATTACACTGACAGCAGGGGATTTTTTTTTTCCAGAATATTTACATTTTAATGTTGGTGATGATTGCCAAATACTAAAAATAAAGAGCACAAACCCACACGCTGCACAAAGGTACAGTCAGGGATGAGTCACACGTCCTGAGCTGTTACCTGCCTTATTATAACATGATTATGATTTGCAGAAGGTATTAAATATGCACTAGTGTTTTGTTTATTGAAATCAATGAGAAAGTTGTGTTTCCAATGATTCATTGATTTATATCACGTAATTAGAGAAAAGGACAAAATAGAAAGTGAACGGAGATGTTATAACAGAATGGATTTTAATGGTCCAATCATGAGATAAAAAATATTATTTAACCCTCCTAAGCTGTCTATGCGGGCAAATAGGTAAAAGACAATTGATACCTTGATGTTTGAGATCCGATTTCTTATTTCAGAGAAATTCATGTTTTTGTTATTGTGAAAATGGTCTGGTAAGATCTAAGAGCCGGAGATAGATCTCCCAGAGAATCTGCCTCCAGAGCTTAATTTAAATGAAAGGGGGTGTTACCAGTATGAGACATGTAATGACTGACAGTCTGCTCTCCATAGCTACATGTCTCACAATAGTAACACCCTTTCAATTTAAAAAAAAAACGTTTGCGGGAGATTTATGTCCGGCCCATAGATCTCAATAGCTCACATACATTTGAAATTCTGGATTTATTTGGAATAAAACATCAGATCACAGATATCAAGGTATCATTTTATTCAACTTACAATGGCGGTCATGCACATATTGACCAGTTAGGATGGATGATCCTTCTAGCAGATGTACTTTAAAGGGAACCTGTCACCCCGAAAATCGCGGGGGAGGTAAGCCCACCGGCATCAGGGGCTTATCTGCAGCCCCCGATGTTACCTGAAAAAGGAGAAAAAGACATTATATTATACTCACCCAGGGGCGGTCCTGCTGCTGGTCAGGTCGGATAGGCGTCTCTGGTCCGCTGCGGCGCCTCCCATCTTCATTACAAGACGTCCTCTTCTGATCTTCAGCCACGGCTCCGGCGCAAGAGGGCAGAGGATAGTACTGCAGTGCCCAGGCGACGGAAAGGTCAGAGGCCCGGCACCTGCGCACTGCAGTACTTTGTCTGCCCTCAACAGGGAAGAGCAAAGTACGCCTGCGCCGCAGCCGTGGCTGAAGATCAGAAGAGGACCAGCAGCGGGACCGCCCCTGGGTGAGTATAATCTAATGTCTTTTTCTCCTTTTTCAGGTAACATCGGGGGCTTATCTACAGCATTACAGAATGCTGCAGATAAGCCCCTGATGCCGGTGGGCTTACCTCACCCGCGATTTTCGGGGTGACAGGTTCCCTTTAAGTATTTAATATTTAATGGTGAGTCTCACCAATAATGTTTCTTTCTTCTTAGATCAACTTCATGTGACTACTAGTGATGAGCGAGTGTGCTTGTTACCCGACTTTCTCCGAGCATGCTCGTTTGGTCTCCGAGTATTTCGAATTGCTTGGAGATTTAGTTTATGTAGCCGCAGCTGCATGATTTGCGACTGCTAGAAAGTCTGAATACATGCAGTGATTGCCTGTTTGTTAGGCAAACCCCCACATGTATTCAAGCTGTTTAGTAGCTGCGTTGACATAAACTAAATCTCCGAGCACGCCAAAATTCTTGGATACCACCCAATCATGCTTAGAGAAACTCAAGTAACGAGCACACTCGCTCATTACTAGTGACTACATCTTACCTGCAGTGTCTGCTGTCAGTCTAATGTTGGCTCACACAACCCGAAGTCTTACTGTATTCTGTGACCCAAAGTAAAATCTCAAAGTATCAAACATGATTTACTGTATTTGGGGTATGGAGTAATGTATTACAAAATATTATCAAGAGAACCCTAAGATCCCCTAAGGGGCTTTAATTAAAGGGATTGTCTTGAATTGTGATATTGATGCTCTTTTCACAAGTGATAACATCAGTGTCAAAATGGAGGGAGGACTAAAACCCAGCACTCTCACTAAACATCAGATATTATCTCCGGGGGCATCAGTAAGTGCACAATACACAGAGATAGAACATCATGTCTCCAAACAATGGGTAGTGGCTTCTCCCTGGAACTTCATGTCAGCTCCTTTTGAACCAAATATGAGCTGAGCTGTAGTATTTAGGAATGGCCATTACATGGTGTACCAGATTAATGCTAAACCGGTTCTGAGCAATGTGTACAACTGGCCGCCATGGGAGCTGCAAACAGTTAATGGTGGAGGTGCTAAGTGTTGAACACCTACTGACCACTGTGGTGAAGAATGTGAAAAGCAAAAGTGGACCCTCTAGACCATAAACAACAAACCCCCCACAGACGAGCTAACCAGATGGACCGCCACCTATACAGGGAGAGTTAGGGGCAGGCCCGTGAGGAACTATCACCACGGAAGCTGGAGGACCAAGACGGAAAAGGAATACGATGGAGAAACAGGAACCAGCAGGGTGAATGGAGACACAGAGACTGGTAGGATTGCAGCAGAGACACGGGGACTGGCGAGCTGCTGCGGAGACACAGAGACTGGCAGGGTAGCGGCAGAGACACAGAGACTGGCGGGATACTGTGGTGAGATGGAGACTGGCAGGATTGCAGCAGAGACACAGAGACTGGCAGAATACTGCCATGAGCCAGAGACTGGCAGGATTGCAGCAGAGACACGGGAACTGGCGGGGTACTGGGGAGAGAAGACGAAAAGACCTAATGTCGGAAGGCAAGGAAATGCACAGAGACGCAGGCAGCCTAGAACACTTGAAACACAAATTACCATAGGCACAAGGAAGAGGAAGAGGCCGGTATTGAAAGGGTGCTGCACATTACCTCCAGGTGAAAGTCCTCCAGGATAGTAGAGAGGACAGAACAGGAAGTGCAGGAGAAGGGTCAGAAGTGCGTGCGCAGAGCTGAACCTGGCATGCGCGCACACTCGACGAGCAGCAGGAGTCGGGAGCGGACACCGGAGGAGAGACGCTGCAGAAGAGGAGCCGCACTGGGACGCCGAGGACGGGTAAGTATAAGAGGAAGCGGCACGCGGCGGCGGCAAGTGGCGGCGGCAGTGGTGTGACAACCACATATTGATGACTTATGCCATGACAAGTTCATCACTATGTCAGTCCTGGACAAATCCTTTATATGATCTTTACGTATCAAACGTAATACTGAGAATTCCATCTAGCCTTCAGATTTTAAATGTTTCATAGAACAAGACCAAATGAAAACCCTATAAGATCTCAATATAATAGGAGATTCAAAGGAGAAATGACAGCTGACCTTCCCACATATGCACAAAACAGTCCTGAAAGGCAATTAGCAGCAAAAACGATCCAGCAGTGGTGTTAAAAGCCTCCAAGCTTTAGTTAGAACATCTCATTAAGATCCATAACTGACAATAAAAAGTAACCAATGACGTGTCTCAAACAGACACATGGTTCTTAGTCGTTTCTGCTGGTAACAGAAATCCGGCTGCAATAAACACTAGTTGCTTCCTATTTTGGGCAATTAAGAAAAATCATAACATCCCAGGAGAATAAATGGATCTACCACCGATAGTGATCAAAACTGCAAAGTTCAAGTATGAGCTGCCTGTAACACTTTTGACCATTTCTTAGGGATTGACCCACTCGAATCTGCATGACCTGAAAACTGTAGATAAATGGCTACAGTGTGAAAACAAACCTGCTCAAATAAGTAACAAGTTCTACTAAATATAAACTATGACAAAGTACATTGCTCATGTAAATCAGGGGTCCCCAACTCCAGTCCTCAAGGCCCACCAACATGTCATGTTTTCAGGATTTCCTTAGTCTTGCCCAGGTAATAATTGCATCACCTGTGCAATGCAAAGGAAATCCTGAAAACATGACCTGTTGGTGGGCCTTGAGGACTGGAGTTGGGGACCCCTGATGTAAATGATCTCACCAAGTGGCATAGCTCACAGGATCCTCTGGGGCGTGTCTTTATGCTGCTCTGTATTATTACCCTGTGAGCAATGCCTACTTTTTAATTAGTGCTAAATAAAAAGACCCATATTTTTGGAACTGTTTGATGGATTTTAACCCGTTGTGCATATAGGCGTAGCTGTATTTTCTGTGCTGGGATGACAGGATCAGTAGAAGACACAGGAGCCGAGCTTCCTCCACACAGTTATATTAAATAGTCCACATCTGACTCTAACAGTCGAACTCAGACAGCGGAAGATAACCCTTTAAATGCATCTGTCAAATTTTGACATTGGCATTTAAATAACAATATCTTTTAACATACTAGCCTGTGTGGGGTGCTGTTGGGTTACTATGACAGCAGGAGCCAGCTGAAGACTACTGTCACTGCCATCTTGGTCCTCCTCTGAAGCTCAACTGTATCCTGAGCTTCAAAGGAGACCGGAATTTACACTTTATACTTTAATACCAGGTAATTGCAATATATAACATTAGCAGACACACAATCAAAGGCTCAAGTCCCCTATGGGGACTTAAATATAAATCAAAAAAATAAAATACAAGTTAAATATAGATTAACTCAACATAAAGTTCAAGCAAATATAAAGTAAACAAAAATCAACATGTAAACTTAATTAAGCCAGTGGACATGCAAGAATTACAGTTTTTAGTTTATCACACCTACCAAAAAAAGCAATATAAAAAGCTCACCAAGCAAAAAATAAGCTCTCACACAACTCCACTGATGAAAAAGTATACCTGGTTTCAGAAAATTGCAACAATTTTTTTTTTCAACAAATGTCTGATTTTTTACCACTTAAATAACAAAATACTGATACGGACCTGTAGAATCATGTTTCTAGGTCATTTTTACTGCAAAATAAACTTCCATCAGAGTTTTTATCCTCTTAATATATTCCAGCCATCATATTATACAGCACTGTGCACTTACAATTGCTCATTTTGCCTTTCTACTCAGATAATTATTCTCATTTCTCTGCTCTATGTCGAAACAGGAAGTCTCTTTTCTCCACATGTATCATTCCCCTATTCTACTCCCGACCCAGCTGTTCCCTCCTCCCCCCAGCCAGGAACTTTGCAGTGATGACACATGCAGGAGAAAGTGACTTCCTGTATCTACATAGAGCTTAGAATCATTCAGATAATTTGTTTTTATTCATATGATGTCATAGAACTAATTCGAAAAGAGAAGAATTAGCTGGGTAGAAAGGCAAAATGAGCAATTGTAAGTAAACAGTGCAATGTAATATTATTGCAATATATTACGAGGATAAAAACGTTAATGGAAGTGCTTCTTTAAAACCATGTAGACACTGGAGTTGTGATATTCCAAGGAACACAAGCCCATAAGATTTCAAGATCTCAAACATACAAAGTTTTATAACAGAGAAAAAAAAAAAGTTTGACTGACAACAAATGTTGAGATTTCTACAACGTCTGACCTAGGGTTAATAAGATCTCCCCGAGTCAAGACGGAGATTGTCTTCAACCTGGTTCAATCTCATTTTTGGTAGAACTCGAATCCAGTCTATTTGTATTTTACATAAGAGGAAACTGGTCCCGAACTTTGCAAGATACATTTCATTTTAACTTCAGTAACAAAAAAGTACATCTAAATCCCCATCATTTCCTCGCCTTGGGTGTCACCTCTTGCTTTTAACACCTATGGATTCCTTTTCTTTTTGCAGCAACCAAATTTCGCTGATTGCTCTCTCCACTGAAATTGTGCTATTTTCCTAAGCTATTCCGACAGTCACTTTATGCAGAATTTTACCCCAGAACACAATTTGCCATTGTTTCAGAATCATCACACAATCAACCGTAGAACTTAGATATCTTGCAGACATTTTTCTCTGTTCCTGTGATGCACCTAGATTTCGAAATAAACACCATTGTTTATGTTTATGTGGATGCATTAAAAATGAAATATAATATACACATCTTTCATGTTATTATTCTTTTCTTTATATCTTTTATTTTTTGCATTTTTTTGCTCAGGCTATGACACAGTTTTCAGATGTTATTTTTTTTTACTTTTTTTATAGGTTCTAATTTATTACGTCAAAATTATAGGAAATCTTTTGAAACTCTGCTCTGACTGTACAAAATAATTATGCGGCAAGTGAAATATTATACTAAAGGTAGATTTACCAGCAGGCTATGGAAATGTCTCCAAAATATTACATTTTGCAGAATGGATAATCAAAAGTATTTTTCTGATAATTATACAAAATACGGAAAAAAAAAAAGATTAAACCTTTGGAGAGAAGTTGTCATGGAAACTGGTATAAACCAAGAAAAATAATATGTCCACATACGGGGAAAAAACAGAATTCACTTGTAGCCAATTTTTTTTTTCAAAACTGGAATATGTTAAAAAGGGTTTTATTCTGTTTAAAAAATGATATTTTTTTCTGAAACAGCTTAATTGTCCACCATGAGTTGGGTCTTGTTCTTCAGTTCAACTAAATTCATTTTGAGAGAGAAAAAAAGAGGCACCCAACAAGACTTTAAAAAAGAAGACTTTTTAACGATTTCTTATTAGTACAAGTGGGTGGAGAGAGTTAAGTGAGAAGCAGTTACAGCTCATGCAGACAACCATATTTTCAGTTTTTCAATGGGAGTGCAATCCGACAAAATATAGTATCACACTCAGACCAATGTCACTCTATGGGTCCAGTCTGATTAAAAAATTGTTGCATGCCCAAGTTTGATATTCGAATTGCATCGAATCGCACTGATCAGAGTTTGATTAGCGTGTGGTTGGCATAATCAGCCCCGATCCCTTGAATGTGAGAAAATACTATTGTATTACCCTATCCTCAAAGCGGCTCAGACACAATCACATTTGTACTGATGCTTTCTAATAGGCCTTTTATCTGAACTCAGAGCTGGATTCATAACCGCACAGCTCAGTACTGATATAAAATGTCCTCCATCCTGCTGCTGCTTTTCTACAGGTGCTATATAGAGATAATAGAGCAGGAATATCTCATAACTGCGTGTGCTGAGCATTATAGACATAATAGCTACTTGTCTCCAACCACTAGCTCAAAGATAACTAAAATTAGAGATAAATGGGGAATCTGGTGAAAATGTAGGATATAATTAATGTAATGACCAACATTTTTTTTCTATCTCCCTTACATACACATGACATTTATTCTTAAAATACTCATCATTTTACAGGGAGGACATAGTACTTGATTACACATAAAACCTAAGCATTTTAGGTTGAATAAAGTTGACCCCATGCTTCGCCCTTTGGTCTTCAAAATGAAAAGTTGTTGATCATCATTTCAGTATAAAAAGTATTCACAAAACAGAAGAAAATCCAACTCAACGAACTCGTGAACAAACTTCTTCCTAAGCAGAGGGTAAAACAGCATCAGCATTGTAGGTTACATGATATGCAACATTGACGAGTAGCCGCCTGATGTCATATATCATGTAGCCTACAATGCTGATGCTATTTTACCCTCTGCTGAGCACGTTTGGTGAATAAAGAAAGAAGTTTGTTCACAAGTTCGTTGAGCTGGAGTTTCTTCTGTTTTGTGATTGCTCCACGCCTTGACGCAGAGTTTCCTGTGCTCCGAACATCAAAGGATGTCTATTCTCTCACCTGGACTACTGCAACCTCCTGCTCTGTGGCCTCCCCTCTAACATTCTTGCACCCCCTCCAATCTATTCTAAACTCTGCTGCCCGACTAATCCACCTGTCTCCCCGCTATTCCCCGGCCTCTCCCCTCTGTCAATCCCTTCACTGGCTCCCCATTGCCCAGAGACTCCACTACAAAACCCTAACCATGACGTACAAAGCCATCCACAACCTGTCTCCTCCATACATCTGTGACCTCGTCTCCCGGTACTTACCTACACGCAACCTCCGATCCTCACAAGATCTCCTTCTCTACTCCCCTCTTATCTCCTCTTCCCACAATCGCATACAAGATTTCTCTCGCGCATCACCCCTAGTCTGGAACCCTCTACCACAACACATCAGACTCTCACCTACCATCGAAACCTTCAAAAAGAACCTGAAGACCCACCTCTTCCGACAAGCCTACAACCTGCAGTATCCTCACCTACTGTATTCTCACCCATCCCTTGTAGATTGTGAGCCCTCGCGGGCAGGGTCCTCTCTCCTCCTGTACCAGTTATGACTTGCATTGATTAAGATTATTATACTTATTTTTATTATGTATACCCCTCCTCACATGTAAAGCGCCATGGAATAAATGGCGCTATAACAATAAATAATAATAATTACAATGAGCTGGACTTATTTCTGTAAAAAGTATTGCCTGTGTTATCAGAAATTCCATCTTTCCCAAAATGGATCACATGACAGAATAAAAGATATATTTCCACCATTACCTTCCACAAATCTCATTAAACTCTCAAATTTCTTATGACACAAATGCAATGTATACTCACAGTAATCCTGGCAAGCTATAAAGCATCTCAGAACTACTGAATGGTAATATTTAGACACGTATAGCATAAATATCATCAGACAGAGTAGAGCAACATTATTTTTTTCTCCAGCTTGTCATTTTGAGCAACACGTCTTGGAGTATACTGAATTAAAAGGGAAGGTAAAGATGGACTTATTTATAAGTGCACTATATGAAGCAAAATGGTTTGGATGTGATCAAAGAAGAAAACATGATAAAAATCAAGAGGAGTAAGTTGATTTTTCAAGAAGAAGCTGTGGAAATTAGCTGATCAAAGTAGATATTCTCCAGTGACAACTCACCTTGCTGGAGAAGTTGGTGTTAGCTGCTCACTTTCCCTGCAGCGGCCACTACAGGACACGTGTAGTATTACAAGTGGTAATTTGGATTTTTGTCTGTCCATGTAATTAATGGAAGGACTGAGAGATTGAGATGATGCCCATTAAATGCTCCCAGCTCTGGCTGATAAAGGGGATCCCACTGTGATACCTATAAACCTTTACGGAAAGGAGCTGCTCAAGATAAACACACAATGGGCTAGAAACAAATATAACATTTTTATGGCAGTAGGAGAGAATGTATTCTTTAATTTTTCCAATTACTTGTTTTTGAATTGAAAAAAAACAAACTGCTAAGAAAACATTGTGTGATTCCACCTCTTATATATATTTTTTTAATTTTTTATCGCGATGGTTTATCATTTTCAGAAATGTACTAATTTCAAGAGGCAGAAGAGTTTAAAGATATTTTGTCCTCGCACTGGAAGAGTCAATTGTATTTTTCACCTGAGGGAAATCTTTCTCTGGCAAGGTATAGTAGTTAAATTAAACATACTCTGAATGTGAAAAGATTGTGTTATTGCAAAGCATGCAAAGTGTCACAGACCCCTCCAGGCAGAGGAGAGAAAGGTCAAACGGTAATATACATTTTACCGCACGCACCGCTCTCTGCCTGCAAACTGTTGTTTGGATGGAAATGAAAACTATCATTGATTTTTTTTGTTCTTGTGCTGAACATTTAAAGTTGGCTGTGTCATTCACTTCACTGCCAATGTTATGTTTTTATCTGGTTTTCTGATATGTAATTCTTACTTGGAGGGATACAGTCTGTTCTTAAAAAGAATGATGTGCTCTCTACTTATCTCTACAAAAACTGCCTCTTCGAGGCTAAAGGTACCGTCACACTCAACGACGCTGCAGCGATATAGACAACGAGCCGATAGCTGGAGCGTCGCTGTTTAGGTCGCTGTAGAGATGTCAAACACGGCAACTCCAGAACGATGCAGGAGTGATCCAGTGACGTAACGGCGACTCACTTATCGTTCACGCTCCATGTAAAACATTGCTGGCATCGTTGCTTTTGATGTCAAACATGACGATACACGCTGACATGATGATGAAATAAAGTTCTGGACTTCTAGCTCCGACCAGCGATGGCACTGCGGGATCCAAATCGCTGCTGCGTGTCAAACACAACGAGATCGCTATCCAGGACGCTGCAACGTCACGGATCGTTGTCGTTCTCATTGCAAAGTTGCTGAGTGTGACGGTACCTTAAACAAGAACGTCCAGATTGAATATGTAGTAGTTCTAGGGTCTTGTCTACAATGGGCACATTTTCTGATTTCGTGGGTTGATGCAGATGTGCCCTGAGGGCCATCTTCTGTCTTGATTTCCATGATCTCCTTTGAATTTCATCTCTGTTCTTCGACAATATAGAGGGGCTGTTTCTCTTATATTTTAATGGGTTGTTCTCACTAAATACATGTATCCCAAATCCACTGGGTTGGTGATGAAAATACGATCACTAGAAGACCCAACATTGTCTAATCCTAAAGAAGGGCAAAAATCTCCTGGATGAATGGACTGGCGGTTGCACATGTTCAACTACTACTATATTTTTTTATTTGAAGATGATGGCGATATTATTAGTAGTCACACTTGGGCAGACTTTTGGACTCCCATTTTTAGGAAACTCCATGTATTTTTTTTTTTTAAAGCAAGAGTTTATTAATGATGGTTGCTGCCCCACTGCCATATTGGTTTCTGATGACTCGATGGCATCTCATGACAGTTGGACTCAATGGCATGTCAAAAAAATAGACAGTTGGGTGTGACAAGTTGGAGGTGTGTCCTTACACATTCTCACTGTCCAATCATTGCTCATACTATCAGCTTGTTTAGGAACATGCCCCTTTGACAAGAGGAATAGTAACACCCATTTATTCATCAATTTCTAAGAGGAATAACAGAGTAATGGCACAACAAATATTTACAAGAAAGCGTGCTCCAAAATGATTATCTCATGAGTAAATCATTAAAAACACACGTCAGACATTGAGACTGATCCTCTTGAAGTTCCATTAAGCTTCACTGATAAACACGGTGAAGGATGGAATAATATAACTCTAGGCCTTATGTATAATAGAAATCTAAATGGATATATTTCCATACCAATCCCATGGTAGTGTATGTGTCCTACTTAAGGAACAGAGGAAGATCATTTGTGATGACAAGAAAAACATTAAACCTACTTGCAAAATTAAATAGGTCATGGAATATTGAAGAAGTTGGTGACTGATGAAAAAGCGAAATTCACCTTGTGTGATCAAAGCTGTAAAGTCTACCATAAACATGATCAACAGCATCTATTATTTGCCCATTATGTTCATTATCTTTGTAGAAATATATTATTTATAATACTGCATAAAATGCACTGAGATACTGCAATATTAAAGTCTTTTAAATGCATATCTCCCCTCTACTAGAGATTGTGATATTTATCACTTTTGTTAAAAAACGAAAACAGTCTAAAAACAAAAACGTGATAATGTTGAGGTTTAAATAAAAAGTTAAAGGGGTTGTCCACGATTCAAATAAACCCTTCTCAATTGCTTTATTCCCCCATGTAAAACAATAGGAGCCTATAATCACCTCCAGGGTCGGCACTCACCGTTTCAGAAATGTTAACGCCTGGTCTGCCGCCATCGCATGATGTTGTTATGCCACGTGAGTTTCACAGTCGGCACTCACCGTTTCAGAAATGTTAACGCCTGGTCTGCCGCCATCGCATGATGTTGTTATGCCACGTGAGTTTCACAGACAATCAGTGACTGCTTCATTCTCACTTCCATTGGATGAAACTGACATCTGGAAGAAGTGAGATCTGCTGCCACTCTCTGACCTCCCCCGAACGTTATACATAGGATCGAAGTGAAAGTGAAGTGGAGGCTTATTAAATGCTGGTCTCACGTGAGATAACCTCACATGATGCTCGGTAGACCAGGCATTGACATTGCTGTAACAGTGCCGGCACCAAAGGTGAGTATAGGCTGCTGTTATTTTACATGGGGGAATAAACCAAGAGAGAAAGATTTGTTCCAATAGTAGACAAGCTGGCCATATACATTAAATGCCGTCAGCTGAATGATACTTTGGCCAATCATTTGGCCGATCATTCAACTGATAGCCATCTCAGCTGACATTTCCATACACAAGAGTTCTTTTTCAGCTGAGCATAATTATGTTAATTATGCAAAACCCACCAGCTGACACAACGGCCGAGAACTTATGTCTTTGAGAACAATGCAATTGTCAGTCCTAAATTGAACATGAATTATCAACATCTTCCCCAACTAACACTCTGCCAATGTAAGCATACACATTAGATGGTCGTCTGAACCTGTCAATATCAGCAGGGTATATCAACATTACACTATTGTGTATGGTGGTCTTTATTCTCTCACACTATTAAAGAATATGATCACTTTCACCTTTATATTTTCTTAAGGTCCCACTCCTACACCTTGGAGGAAATGCACTTAAACTCCCTGTAATTATGTCTGTAATACCATTTCTTTTCTTCACCTTTGAAAATAATAATGGCACCAACAAGACTTTTTGCTGTTTTTTCTTTAAAAAGAAGACTCCTCCATAGGCATGTGTTGATGTCAGGGACCAATATATGTGACTACATAAGATTACAAGCATGTATTTGTATGAAGATGGACAAGTTCCTCATCTAACAAGAGAAAGGTAGCTTAAAACTCTTGGCTACTCTCAAAAATACACAGCTGCCATCAGTTGTCAAAGAATACACAGCCGGGGAATCTCATGCAGATTCAACTGCTGTTACCTTTTTGTCAAGAAAACACAACCTGGCTGCCTTCAACCCTCAGGACAATTGCGCAATTGACTGTAAAGTGATGGATGAGACCGCTGCTGCTTCCACCACTACTAGGCTGGTTATTGGGAAACTAACAGTGAGCATATGAGTATATACACCTCCGATTATAATGCACGGAATATAAATATATACCCCCACGGTCATTTCCAGCTCCACAATAACAAAAAGAACCACTACCTGCCACCACCAGTCATTTATACAGGCCAATTGGACACCTGTTACAGGTAGCATATGTTTTCAGGGGTGCGGTTTACAGAGCAAAAGGAACAAAGCTATTACATTTTATATTTAATCCAGAAAGATAGGCAAGGTTTTTTAAAATTTACAAGATGATTCAAGATGGGAACTACACAATACACTATATACAATTTCTTCAAATGAAAAGGAATAATGAAAGAAACTTGCTAAACATGGTCATGGATATGGCTTAGAGCTTAGCGAAGGGAGTCACTCTGGAAAAACGAACAGGACCTACAGAAAATTGTGCCTTTTAAGTAATGACAAAGACCTAAACCCAATATCTGCTTTTCATTAGCTCTAAAGTGTGTCCACACACCTAGCCTTGATGACCTAATGTGGGGGTTGATTTTGGGATGTGCTGGTCTTTTAGAATTTTATGAGATCCCCAACTTACAGGATATATTTGCCCCTCGAGGTCCCTGGTGGCAGACATTGACATTTTTATCGTGATTTTACCTTCACATAGAGATAAAATATAGCAGGTATAGCAATATCTATTGGTTATTAAGTTGGAGGGAAACATCCGTTTCTGCACTGCAAAGCCAAAAATCTATATCTCATAAATATCGGATTGATGCAAACCTGAATATTCTTATCTGGACCCCATGAACAGGATATCTAGCTGTAATTGTTCAATTTTCTTTCATCATAGGAAGCTCATCCTGGGGAACACAATTCTCCTCCTTGGGACACAAGAAGCCTCTGCCCATGTGTAAACAGATCTCAATATGGCTGTCTTTTCCCCAGCAGATAACTTGTTTTAATTACTTGTCCTCGGACGAAGGTTTCTGTCTCAAAGCATTTTTCTGCTCTAATCACTCGGATGTCTTATGGATTTTAATTTTCCTCTATGACAGTACTCTTGAATAAATAATTCGTATTCTATATTTTAGTGGGCGAAATTTTGGTTTGCAAAAATGTCTGTTTCATATCAAAAAATAATTTCTGTTGTTAACTTACAGAAGTGGGGAATGTATTCTAGAATTGACATAATCCCAAATACAACAGTACTCATTGTACAATTCTGTGTCTTTCTATATGTTATTACAACACTGTATGTCTTGTATTTTATTAACCGTGCACATATATAGTCTCTAAGCTGCCATTAGGATTTGTTGCATTGCTCTGAAAGTTCTAAGCAAAATGTAAAAAAAGGAAATCAAATCAAAAAGTTAAATTTGAGTTTGGTTATTATATTGCACTTTAAGATTATGCAGTCATCATTTGGCAAACTTAAAACTATATGAACTATCTGCCATGTAACACTTTATATGCTAAACTCACTGTGCAATTTTACGAAGAAAGATGCTAACAGATTTATTATGCACTCAAGATCGTAAAAGAAAATGGAAGCCTCCATAAGGCTTTTATGGTTACTTTCCAAAGAGAAAAAAAAAATTACATTTCAGCAGAACAGTAGGGATAATGGTACAATGCACTAAATAGTGCTTTCATTTCATAAAAAAAGGGAACAGTCATGCAATGTATGTCTATAAAAAATGAAATGGAAAAGCAAAATACATTATTATATATTATATTATACACTTCACAAAAAAGTGTGAAACAACTTTGTCTAATATTCTAGGTTCTTCAAAGTAGCTACCTTTTGTTTTGATGACTGCTTTGCACACTCTTGGCATTCTCTTGATGAGCTTCAAGAGGTAGTCACCGGAAATGGTTTTCACTTCACAGGTGTGCCCTGTCAGGTTTAATCAGTGGGATTTCTTGACTTATAAATGGGGTTGAGACCATCAGCTGTGTTGTGCAGAAGTCTGTTAGATACACAGCTGATAGTCCTACTGAATAGATTGTTAGAATTTGTATTATGGCAAGAAAAAAGCAGCTAAGTAAAGAAAAACGAGTGGCCATCATTACTTTAGGAAATGAAGGTTAGTCAGTCCGAAAAAATTGGGAAAACTTTGAAAGTGTCCCCAAGTGCAGTTGCAAAAACCATTAAGCGCTACAAAGAAACTAGCTCACATGAGGACTGCCCAAGGAAAGGAAGACCAAGAGTCACCTCTGCTTCTGAGGATAAGTTTATCCGAGTCACCAGCCTCAGAAATCGCAGGTTAACAGCAGCTGAGATTAGAGACCCGGTCAATGCCACACAGTTCTAGCAGCAGACACATCTCTACAACAACTGTTAAGAGGAGACTTTGTGCAGCAGGCCTTCATGGTAAAATAGCTGCTAGGAAACCACTGCTAAGGACAGCCAACAAGCAGAAGAGACTTATTTGGGCTAAAGAACACAAGGAATGAACATTAGATAAGTGGAAATTTGTGCTTTTGTCTGATGAGTCCAAATTTGAGATCTTTGTTTAAAACGACCGTGTCTTTGTGCGATGCAGACAAGGTGAACGGATGGACTCTACATGCCTGGTTCCCAACTTGAAGCATGGAGGAGGAGGAGTGATGGTGTGGGGGGTGCTTTGCTGGTGACACTGTTGGGCATTTATTCAAAATTGAAGGCATACTGAACCAGCACGGCTACCGCAGCATCTTGCTGCGGCATGCTATTCCATCCGGTTTGAGTTTAGTTGGACCATCATTTTTTTTTCAACAGGACAATGATCCCAAACACACCTCCAGGCTGTGTAAGGGCTATTTGACCAAGAAGGAGAGTGATGGGGTGCTACGCCAGATGACCTGGCGTCCACAGTCACCAAACCTGAACCCAATCGAGATGGTTTGGGGTGAGCTGGACCACAGAGTGAAGGCAAAAGGGCCAACAAGTGCTAAGCATTTCTGGGAACTCCTTCAAGATTGCGGGAAGGCCATTCCCGGTGACTACCTCTTGAAGCTCATCAAGAGAATGCCTAGAGTGTGCAAAGCAGTCATCAAAGCAAAAGGTGGCTACTTTGAAGAACCTAGAATATAAGACATATTTTCAGTTGTTTCACAATTTTTCATTAAGTATATAATTCCACATGTGTTAATTCATACTTTTGATGCCTTCAGTGTGAATGTACAATTTTTATGTCAAGAAAATACAGAAAAATCTTTGAATGAGAAGGTGTGTCCATACTTTTGGTCTGTACTGTATATACAGGTGTACAGTAGTGTTGAGCATTCCGATACCGCAAGTATCGGGTATCGGCCGATACTTGCGGAATCAGAATTCCGATACCGAGATCCGATACTTTTGTGGTATTGGGTATCGGTATCGGATCCATAGTGAGGTGTAAAATAAAGAATTAAAATAAAAAATATTGATATATTCACCTCTCCGGCGGCCCCTGGACATCACCGTGGGTAACCGGCAGGCTTCTTTGTTTAAAATGAGCGCGTTTAGGACCTGAGAATGATGTCGCGGCTTCTGATTGGTCGCGTGCCGCCCATGTGACTGCCATGCGACCAATCAGAAGCCGCAAAGTCATTCTCAGGCACTAAACTCCTCATTCTAGGAATTTAGGACCTGAGGAATGACGTCGCGGCTTCTGATTGGTCGCGTGGCGGTCACATGGGCGGCACGCAACTAATCAGAAGCCGCGACGTCATTCCTCAGGTCCTAAACGCGCTCATTTTAAACAAAGAAGCCTGCCGGTTACCCACGGTGATGTCCAGGGGACGCGCAGAGAGGTGAATATATCAATATTTTTTATTTTAATTCTTTATTTTACACATTAATATGGATCCCAGGGCCTGAAGGAGAGTTTTCTCTCCTTCAGACCCTGGGAACCATCAGGATACCTTCCGATACTTGGTGTCCCATTGACTTGTATTGGTATCGGATATCGGTATCGGCGATATCCGATACTTTTCGGGTATCGGCCGATACTTCCTGGAGCAGAACAATATTGTATCATACAATTAGGTTCTGTAGAAGGACGTAGATCTGGGGATTTATTATGATGGAATATAGGCTGAACTGGATGGACAAATGTCTTTTTTCGGCCTTACTAACTATGTTACTATGTTACTATGTTACTATCCGATACCGATACTTGCAAGTATCGGACGGTATCGCTCAACACTAGTGTACAGGTTTAAGCTTATATGTACATGTGTACAATTGTATAATTATATGTTCAAGTGTACAGGTGTATACCTAGATGCAAAGGTGTATATTTACAGTGGGGAAAAAAAAGTATTTAGTCAGCCACCAATTGTGCAAGTTCTCCACTAAAAAACATGAGAGAGTCCTGTAATTGACATCATAGGTGGACCACAACTATGAGAGTCAAAATTGAGAATACAAATCCAGAAAATCACCTTGTCTGATTTGGCAAGATTTATTTTGCATATTATGGTGGAAAATACGTATTTGGTCACCAAAAGACATGCAAGATTTCTGGCTCTCACAGACCTGTAACATCTTCTTTAAGAGGCTCCTCTGTCCTCCACTCATTACCTGTAGTAATGGCACCTGTTTGAACTTGTTATTAGTATAAAAGGCACCTGTCCACAACCTCAGTCACATTCCAAACTCCACTATGGTGAAGACCAAAGAGATGCCGAAGGTCACCTGAAACAATATTGTAACCCTGCACCAGGCTGGGAAGACTTAATCTGCAATAGACAAGCACGTTGGTGTGATTAAATCAACTGTGGGAGCAATAACAAGAAAATGTAAGACATACAAGACCACTGATAATCTCCCTTGATTTGGAGCTCCATGCAAGATTTCACCCTGAGGGCTCAAAATGATCACAAGAACGATGAGCAAAAGTCCCAGAACCACACAGGGGGACCTAGTGAATGACCTGCATAGAGCTTGGACTACCATAACATAGGCTACCATCAGTAACACACTACGCCATCAGGGATTCAGATCCTGCAGTGTCTGACGTGTCCCCGTGCTTCAGCAAGTACATGTCCAGACCCGTCTGAAGTTTGCTAGAGAGCAATTGGATTATCCAGAAGAGTATTGGGAGAATGTCATAAGGTCTGATGAAACCAAAGTAGAACTGTTTTGGTAGAAACAAAACACATTGTGTTTGGAGGAAACAGAATGCTGAGTTGCATCCAAAGAGCACCATACCTACTGTGAAGCATGGGGGTGGCAACATCATGCTTTGGGGCTATTTATCTGCAAATGGACCAGGATGACTGATCCTTGTACATAAAAGAATGAATGGGGCCATGTATTGTGAGATTTTAAGGGCAAACCACCTTCCATCAGCAAGTGCATTGAAGATACTGTAAAATGTGGATGGGTCTTTCAGTATGATAACGATCCCAATCGCACCGCCTATTATGTCAATTACAGGTCTCTCTCATCTTTTTAAGTGGGAGAACTTGTACATTTAGTGGCTGACTAAATACTGTATTTTTCAGATTATAAGATGCTCCGGATTGTAAGACGCACCCCAAATTTTCATGAGAAAAATAGGCAAAAAACTTTTTTTATATAAAATGGTGGTGCTTCTTATAATCCATGACTCTTATTGCTTACCAGGGGTGGTGGATGCGGTGAAGCGAGATCACAGGGTCGCTGTCAGAGGAGGCAAGAGTGGAGCATTGCTGCAGGCTGGGATGAGGGGGTGTTCCGATATGCGGCACGCCGCTGAGGGTGTCCCGGTGGCGGTGCTGCTCTGTGTCCCGGTGGCGGTGCTGCTCTGTGTCCAGGTGGCAGTGCTGCAATGTGTCCCAAGTGGCAGTGCTGCACTGTGTCCCCGGTGGCAGTGCGGTGCTGTGCTGTTTTCCCTTTGCTGCTCTGCCAACATTTTGTGAAAGGCCAGAGCCCCCAGCAGTGCTTCCATGGTTTCCTGTGCAGCGGTGGACTTCGGGAAAATGGCCACCGGGAGGCAGCGCATACGCAGATGGAGATCTTGGCACCGAGATCTCAGCTCTGAGATCTTATCTTCTGAGATCTCAGTGCCGAGATCTCCATCTGTGCATGTGCCGCCTCCCAGCAGCCATTTTTCAAGAGTCCATTGCTGCACAGGAAACCATGGATGGACTGCTGGGGGCTCTGCCATTTGAGGTAAAAAGTGCTTCTTATAATTTGAAAAATATGATATGTTGTTTCCCCAGTGGGTGCGGAGAATATTCAGACCCTTTTACATTTTTCATTCTTTGTTTCATTGCAGCTATTAAGTAAATTCAAAAAAGTTCATTTTTTCATATTAATGTACACTCTGCACCCCATCATGACTGGAAAAGAATAAAAATGTTGACATTTTTGCAAATTTAATAAAACAGAAAAACTGAAATATCAGTCATAAGTATTCAGACCCTTTGCTTAGACACTCATATTTAAGTCACATGCTGTCCACTTCCTTGTGAACCTCCTTCCATAATCCATAAAAAGAAGAAGTTTGGGACCACCAAACATCTTCCTAGACCTGGCCATCTATGCAGTAGGGAGATGGGAGAAAGTTCCACAAAGTCAACTATCACTGTAGACCTCCACCAGTTGGGCCTTTATGGCAGAGTTGCCCGACGGAAGCCTCTCCTCAGCGTAAGACATATGAAAACCCACACAGAGTTTGCTAAAAAACACATGAAGGACCTACTCCAGACCCCTGACTATGAGAAATAAGATTCTCTGGTCTGATGAAATGAAGATAGACATTTTTGGTGATAATTCTAAGTGGTATGTGTGGAGAAAACCAGACACTCCTCATCACCTGCTCAATACAATCCCAACAGTGAAACATGTTGGTGGAAGCATCATGCTGAGGGGGTGTTTTTCAGCCGAATGGACAGGACGACTGGTTGCCATTGAAGGAAACATGAATGCGGCCAGGTACATATATATGCTGGATGAAAACATTTTCCAGAGTGCTCTGGACCGCAGTCTTGGTCAAAGCTTCACCTTCCAAAAAGACAACGACCTTAAGCACACAGCTAACATAACAAAGGAGAGGCTTCAGAACAACTCTGTGACCATTCTTTACTGGCTCAGCCAGAGCCCTAACCTAAACCCAATTGAGCATCTCTGGAGAGACCTGAGAATGTCTGTCCGCCAACATTCACCATCCAACCGGATGGAACTGGAGAGGATCATTCATTTCATTTAATTCCAGAAAGGATACATGACTGTACTAGCTCAATAGGGTGCTTTCTACTCAATGCTGAGCAAAGAGTCTGAATACTTATGACCATGTGATATTTCAGTTTTTCTTTGTTAATAGATTTGCAAAAATTTCTACATTTCTGTTTTTTTTCAGTCAAGATGAGGTGCAGAGTGTTAGGTGTTGAGTTCCCGCCTCTGCACAGGGGGAATCTCGAACCATGTCCTCTGCAGTCTTCCATTCTTCCCCAGCCACAGTTAAGTCAGCTCAATAGAGATGTTGGTCCCAGCATCTGGCTCAAGCTGATACTGTGCTTCTGGTTACAGCTGCTGCCCCAGGTTCAGCCTTTGTAACCAGCATTGATCAGCGGCGAGCAGACTTTCCAGGGACTAAGTCCTGCTTTTCATCTACTGAGCATGCCCGTTGGAGGTCGGAGGTCACATGCTCACGTCCTGTAGTGGCTCTGACCACTAGGAAGGTCCCGGAAGGCTGCATCTATAAAAGGCTTTCATGGCCGCTTGGCCATGCGCTAGTATAGAACTGAAATTGTGTGTGTGTGGATGTATGACTGAAACTGGTGAAAGCTCCTTAATCATTCCCCTCCCTAGTGTTGTTGAAAGTAATTGGATGATTGAGCTATCTAGCGCCAGATTGTGCCATCCAGCACTAGACACAAATTACTTTGTCAATTAGCAGCCACCGCCAGTGCGGCGCCATGCGCAACCAGTGCACTTTCCTAGCCCTAGTTAGGGTGGTTAGTGGCGTCCGCCAGAGCAGATCTGTGCGCACTCTGTGCGGTAAACCTTTAATAAGTCCTGACAACCGGTCAGTGTAGAGTGGGAACTCCCACTTGGACTCAGCATCTGCCTCAGGAAGTCCTCAGGTGCGGGCTCAAAAGCCACCAAGGGTCAGTGCGAGTCCAATCACCAGCAAAGAGGGGGTGAATCATAGGGATCCCACCAGTATCCACCAGCTGCACCCTGTGACTATTAACAGGGCACAGCTTTCATGTAAGCGACTCTGTGAAGCAACAGAGTTCTCTTCCATTGACACTGGGTGAGGTTTAACCCACGTGTGAGCAAGTGTTCATCCACCATTACTCAGCAGCAGGTTCCATCTCTGCACGGTAAACCGGACTGCGAACACACCTCATATCTCCCTTTATATTATTTGGTTCATTCCACTAGCCCTGACACACAGTGTACATTAATGTGAAAAAAATGAATTTTTTTGAATTTACCAAACGGCTGCAATGAAACAAAGAGTGATACATTTAAAGGGGTCGAATACTTTACGTACCCACTGTATATTGAATGCTTAGGCATTGAATTCTTGGATAAATGTCTAATAACTTTGAATTTTAATGTGCATATTCCATACTGACTGGTTAGAAAACATGAATAGATTAATGAATAAACTTACAACTAGGCATTTCCCGCTGTGACGGTATGCCCCTGCAGACTCTCAGACTGTCCAGTAAATACTAACTCAATAAGACACACACCTCTTTGGGGAGGGGAAATTTTGACACTTAGCTGGCAAAATCTCAAAGCCGAATAAAAGAGGAATGTCAGATCATAAAGATCTAAGAAAATATGCTTCAAGTGGTTATTTTGGAGGAATTCATATATTTATTAAAAAGTCATTACAAAATACCAGTTTACTTTAAAGGGGATGTCTCCTTCAAAAAGTACTAGGCCCTGGGCATAGATGCTATAAAATAAAGCTAACAGTGCTTTACTCATCTGCTTGGGTCCATCACTGAGTCCCTACCACTCCTCCCGGTATCTGATATGGGCTGCAGTGCTGATGTAAGAGGCACTGAGCTCAGTGATTGCTGTCGTGCTTTCTATATGGTTTCAGAGGCACTGAGCTCAGTGATTGCCTGCCGTGTGTTTATATGATGTCAGAGGTACTGAGCTCAGTGATTGCCTGCCATGCTGTCTATGTGTTGTCAGAGGCACTGAGCTCAGTGATTGGCTGCCAAGCTGTCTATGTGTTGTCAGAGGCACTGAGCTCAGTGATTGGCTGTCATGCTTTCTATATGGTTTCAGAGGCACTGAGCTCAATGATTGGCTGCCGTGCTTTCTATATGATGTCAGAGGCACTGAGCTCAGTGATTGGCTCCCGTGCTTTCTATATGGTTTCAGAGGCACTGAGCTCAATGATTGGCTGCCGTGCTTTCTATAAGATGTCAGAGGCACTGAGCTCAGTGATTGCCTGCTGTGCTGTTTATATCATGTCAGAGGCACTGAGCTCAGTGATTGCCTGCCATGCTGTCTATGTGTTGTCAGAGGCGCTGAGCTCAGTGATTGGCTGCCATGCTGTCTATGTGTTGTCAGAGGCACTGAGCTCAGTGATTGGCTGTCGTGCTTTCTATATGGTTTCAGAGGCACTGAGCTCAATGATTGGCTGCCGTGCTTTCTATATGATGTCAGAGGCACTGAGCTCAGTGATTGGCTCCCGTGCTTTCTATATGGTTTCAGAGGCACTGAGCTCAATGATTGGCTGCCGTGCTTTCTATAAGATGTCAGAGGCACTGAGCTCAGTGATTGCCTGCTGTGCTGTTTATATCATGTCAGAGGCACTGAGCTCAGTGATTGCCTGCCATGCTGTCTATGTGTTGTCAGAGGCGCTGAGCTCAGTGATTGGTTGCCATGCTGTCTATGTGTTGTCAGAGGCACTGAGCTCAGTGATTGGCTGTTGTGCTTTCTATATGGTTTCAAAGGCACTGAGCTCAATGATTGGCTGCCGTGCTTTCTATAAGATGTCAGAGGCACTGAGCTCAGTGATTGCCTGCCGTGTGTTTATATGATGTCAGAGGTACTGAGCTCAGTGATTGCCTGCCATGCTGTCTATGTGTTGTCAGAGGCACTGAGCTCAGTGATTGGCTGCCAAGCTGTCTATGTGTTGTCAGAGGCACTGAGCTCAGTGATTGGCTGTCGTGCTTTCTATATGGTTTCAGAGGCACTGAGCTCAATGATTGGCTGCCGTGCTTTCTATATGATGTCAGAGGCACTGAGCTCAGTGATTGGCTCCCGTGCTTTCTATATGGTTTCAGAGGCACTGAGCTCAATGATTGGCTGCCGTGCTTTCTATAAGATGTCAGATGCACTGAGCTCAGTGATTGCCTGCTGTGCTGTTTATATCATGTCAGAGGCACTGAGCTCAGTGATTGCCTGCCATTCTGTCTATGTGTTGTCAGAGGCGCTGAGCTCAGTGATTGGCTGCCATGCTGTCTATGTGTTGTCAGAGGCACTGAGCTCAGTGATTGCCTGCCGTGCTGTTTATATGATGTCAGAGGCGCTGAGCTCAGTGATTGGCTGCCATGCTGTCTATGTGTTGTCAGAGGCACTGAGCTCAGTGATTGCCTGCCGTGCTGTTTATATGATGTCAGAGGCGCTGAGCTCAATGATTGGCTGCTGTGCTGTTTATATGATGTCAGAGGCGCTGAGCTCAGTGATTGGCTGCCATGCTGTCTATGTGTTGTCAGAGGCACTGAGCTCAGTGATTGCCTGCCGTGCTGTTTATATGATGTCAGAGGCACTGAGCTCAGTGATTGGCTGCCGTGCTGTTTATATGATGTCAGAGGCGCTGAGCTCAGTGATTGGCTGCCGTGCTTTCTATATGATGTCAGAGGCACTGAGCTCAGTGATTGGCTGCCGCACTTTCTATATGATGTCAGAGGCACTGAGCTCAGTGATTGCCTGCCATGTGTTTATATGATGTCAGAGGCGCTAAGCTCAGTGATTGGCTGCCATGCTGTCTATGTGTTGTCAGAGGCACTGAGCTCAGTGATTGCCTGCCGTGCTGTTTATATGATGTCAGAGGCACTGAGCTCAGTGATTGGCTGCCGTGCTGTTTATATGATGTCAGAGGCGCTGAGCTCAATGATTGGCTGCTGTGCTGTTTATTAGAGTTGAGCGACCTTGACCTTTTTAGAGTCGAGCCGGGTTTTGCGAAACCCGACTATGTCCAAAGTCGGGTCGAGTGAAATCGGCCGATTATGACGTAAAGTCGGGATCGACCGAAACACGAAACCCAATGCAAGTCAATGGGGCAGCATAGTCGGCAGTGAGTGGGGGCCAGGAAAACACCTAGAGTGGCCATTTTAATGTCAAAACCATCCATTCTTCTTAATGAAGCTTGTCAAGCGTAATTTACCTTATAATAATTGGAAGGCATTTGAAATTGGGGGTCATTTGGCTAAAGTTGTGGGGGGTAGGGCTGGTTCAAGTAATTAGTGGGCCCAGGAAATCTGGACCACGTCACGGCAGTGGAGCAGGGAGAGGTAAGTATTTCAACTTTGCAAGTGCTGTGAACCTGAGCAAGCAGGGGGGGCCCACTCGTTGGCATTGGCACTGGCACAGGGCCCCTCAAAGTACAGCGGTGTGTTTGCACGGCGGGGGCGCCTCCCACCGGCAGCAACACTTTTGCGTACTATGAGAGGCCCTGTGCCAGTGACGTCGCCAACTAGTATTCCTCCCCCCACCTGATGAAGGAACCTGCACTTTCATCTGCACCTTCCTCTTTGTCCCCGTGTAAGGTGGTATGGTATGCGGGAAGAGCAACCTGACTTTCAGCAGGGTCACAATGTTGTTGTGTAGCGTGCACGGGGAATGTTGCGTTATGGGTCAATGTACCAGCAGACTCATCTATCACTGGCTGGGCAATGGGCACGATGAAGTGGAAACACAGATATAGGCCCAAAGAAGAAAGTGGGCTAAATGCAGTTCAAAATTGGTAACACAGGAATAACCAGGGGGCATTGCAGTGGAGGACAACTGGAATGAGAGGCTGACACAGAGAGTAGGGCCAAATCAGTAAGTAGTCGAAATGCAGTTCAAAATTGGCAACCGTAGTAAACAGGCGGCACAGCTTTGTTCAGTGGAGGAGAACAGCAAGGAGTGGCAGACACCGATAGTAGGCCCCAAACCAACTAGTACGCCAAATGCAGTTGTTCCATTTAACCACAATTTAATGAGAGCCTGAAGATAGAAGCTCAGGAAAGGCAACCTGGGGAACACCTTGGAGTGTAACACACCATCTCTCTCCACCCCATACCCATTTTGTATGGCCTAATGCAGTGTACTTTTCTACAACTACTAAACGAGAGTCGGAAGACCGAAGCAATGGCAAGGAAACCTGGGGAACACCTTAGAGTGTAACACACCCTCTCTCTACACCCCATACCCAATTTGAAGGCCTAATGCAGTGTAGTTTCCAAGAACTACTAAACGAGAGCCGGAAGATCGAAGCTCAGGAAAGGCAACCTGGGGAACACCTTGGAGTGTAACACACCCTCTCGCTACACCCCATACCCAATTTGAAGGCCTAATGCAGCGTAGTTTCCAACAACTACTAAACGAGAGCCGGAAGATCGAAGCTCAGGAAAGGCAACCTGGGGAACACCTTGGAGTGTAACACACCCTCTCTCTACACCCCATACCCAATTTGAAGGCCTAATGCAGTGTAGTTTCCAAGAACTACTAAACGAGAGCCGGAAGATCGAAGCTCAGGAAAGGCAACCTGGGGAACACCTTGGAGTGTAACACACCCTCTCGCTACACCCCATACCCAATTTGAAGGCCTAATGCAGCGTAGTTTCCAACAACTACTAAACGAGAGCCGGAAGATCGAAGCTCAGGAAAGGCAACCTGGGGAACACCTTGGAGTGGAACACACCATCTCTCTACACCCCATACCCAATTTGAAGGCCTAATGCAGAGTAGTTTCCAAGAACTACTAAACGAGAGCCGGAAGATCGAAGCTCAGGAAAGGCAACCTGGGGAACACCTTGGAGTGTAACACAACGTCTCTCTACACGACGGAAGGGCTGATTCTTAGGAAGGAAGGCTGTTGGAAATAAGCATTGCGCGTCCGAGGGTGATTATATTCTTATTAGGTATATACTCACCCTCGGACGCGCCCTGCTTCTTTATTTGGAATGAATGTTTATTTGCAATGTGGTGTTGACTTTCTCTATTATTTTGGTAATTAATGATTTTATTATTTTCATTATTTTGCATCTTCTCGGCAATAATATAAAGAAGACGCGACAGGACAACACTCGGTGGATGCCATATGTGTGTTTTCAATTTAAAAAAACTTTCAGTTAACTACTTGCAGGAGAAAGTAATTGTAGCTGGTGGCCATTTTTAGTACTGTACCAGATTAGAGTTGTGTGTTTGTTTTTAATGTTAAAATGTCTGCATTTGATATCTCACCAGTATTTTCTTTTTTATAAGCAAAATACTTATTTTTATATTTTCTGATGTTGGTTCCAGGGGTACACGGGCAGCAGTGACCTGGTCAGTGTAGTAGTAGTTGAAAGAATGGACCGCAGACAGGCATCGAAGGCCTAACATAACAAACTTGGGCTGGCTGTAGGCACTTTTAAATTGGTTCCAGGGGTACACGGGCAGCAGTGGTCTGGTCAGTGGAAGTCTAGTGGAAGGAGTGACCGCAGACAGGCATCGAAGGCCTAAAATAATAACACATGGCTGTAGGCAATTTTAAATTGGTTCCAGGGGTACACGGACAGCAGTGGTGTGGTCAGTGGAGGCCTAGTGGAAGGAGTGACCGCAGACAGGCATCGAAGGCCTAAAATAATAACACATGGCTGTAGGCAATTTTAAATTGGTTCCAGGGGTACACGGGCAGCAGTGACCTGGTCAGTGTAGTAGTAGTTGAAAGAATGGACCGCAGACAGGCATCGAAGGCCTAAAATAAAAAAATTGGGCTGGCTGTAGGCAATTTTAAATTGGTTCCAGGGGTACACGGGCAGCAGTGACCTGGTCAGTGTAGTAGTAGTAGTTGAAAGAATGGACCGCAGACAGGCATCGAAGGCCTAAAATAAAAAAATTGGGCTGGCTGTAGGCAATTTTAAATTGGTTCCAGGGGTACACGGGCAGCAGTGACCTGGTCAGTGTAGTAGTAGTTGAAAGAATGGACCGCAGACAGGCATCGAAGGCCTAAAATAAAAAAATTGGGCTGGCTGTAGGCAATTTTAAATTGGTTCCAGGGGTACACGGGCAGCAGTGACCTGGTCAGTGTAGTAGTAGTTGAAAGAATGGACCGCAGACAGGCATCGAAGGCCTAAAATAAAAAAATTGGGCTGGCTGTAGGCAATTTTAAATTGGTTCCAGGGGTACACGGGCAGCAGTGGTGTGGTCAGTGGAGGCCTAGTGGAAGGAGTGACCGCAGACAGGCATCGAAGGCCTAAAATAATAACACATGGCTGTAGGCACTTTTAAATTGGTTCCAGGGGTACACGGGCAGCAGTGGTCTGGTCAGTGGAAGTCTAGTGGAAGGAGTGACCGCAGACAGGCTTCGAAGGCCTAACATAACAAAATTGGGCTGGCTGTAGGCACTTTAAATTGGTTCCAGGGGTACATGGGCAGCAGTGTATGGTCAGTGGAAGTCTAGTGGAAGGAGTGACGGCAGACAGTCTTCGAAGGCCTAACATAACAAAATTGGGCTGACTGTAGGCACTTTTAAATTGGTTCCAGGGTAACACGGCCAGCAGTGGCCTGGTCAGTGTAGTAGTTGTAGAAAGAAGGGACCGCAGACAGGCTTCGAAGGCCTAACATAACAAAAATGTCAAAACAATGGTATTGTCAGTGCCAGGCATTGAAGGATGTCAGCGGCTAGACTACACATTGGTGAAGCTGTGAGAGATAATTTTGCTAGTGGTAGAGCACTGTTTGAGCTGGGGGGGGGAACTGTCTTGTGGCCGGCGGTACAGGCACAGGGCCCCTCATATTACAACGGTGTGTCTGACGTTGGGTGCGCACCACCACCGCCAGAGACACTTTATTGTACTATGAGGGACCCAGTGGCAGTGCCGTCGACCAAAAGCGGCCACACCCACCTCTTCAGACAAACAGCACTCTCAAGGGTCCAAGCGCAAAGTGGCGATAGCACGGCCCCGTGTGGGGAGTTTGGCCATTTCGTGAGGTGGAAACATGTCGTATGCTGGACAATCAGGTGAAGAAAATTACGAGATTGGAAAAGTCATTCAGAATAGTCCACAGGCAAGACCTTTTCATAGGAAAGCTAGGTGTCAGCCGGGCAGGGTGGGGCAAAAGATTTTGAAATCCAGTTGTGGTTCATTTTAATGAAGGTTAGATCATCTACATTTTGGGTAGCCAGACGAGTCCTTTTTTCTGTTAGTATTGAACCTGCAGCACTGAA